>NC_135737.1:38445430-38813763 GCF_041903045.1 Epinephelus lanceolatus
CATGCTATTTCGGCAGCATTGTGGTGCAGTGGTTAGCATTGTTGCCTCACAGCAAGAGGGTTCCTGGTTCGAACCCCGGTTCTGTGCAAAGGGATGTTCTCCCCATATCAGCCTGGGTTTACTCAGGGTACTCCGGCTTCCTCTTCCTCCAGCAGTCCAAAGACATGCAGGCTAGGTTAATTGGGAACTCGAACTTGGAACACATGTTATAAAAGTGAGTGTGAATGGTTGTCTGTCTCTATGTGTCAGCCCTGGGATAGTCTGGTGACCTGTCCAGGGTGTACCCTGCCTCTCGCCCAGTGTCACCTGGGATAAGCTTCAGCCCTCCGCAACCCCCAGGCTAAGCGTTTATGAATGAATGAATGAATTTTGTGTTTTCCTCGAAAAAAAAACAAGACAGTTCTGCCAAAAACTGGTTCATAAAATTTCACCCAATGCAGGAAATGAAGCGTTTGACACTCAATATGTCCTGGTGGGGAATCTTCACAGCCCCCCTTGTTAAATATGTGTCCAGCCCTCATGTTGGATGAAATCTACACCCTTGCAGTTGAAACAATATTCTTAAATTTTATAAAAGCATTAAAAACAGGCAAGAACACTTACACCTCACTGGTTAGATTGGTTGCTGATTGAGCATCTTGCCACGCAGCGGTGACCTCAACTCTGTGTTGGCAGACCATCAATACACACTTCACTGCTTTTTATGCTACAAATAAAACAATCAATTTGCTGTTGTTCGAAGGGGCACTCTCGGTACAAGAGCATCATGTGCTTGATTTCTTCTCACACTGTTTAAAGAAACACATTACATCTGTGAGAAGCTTCTTTGTTATGTTGCCAGGCAGAGTGCAAATAATGAATACCAGCGCTAAAATAATACACTGTAGATAGCTTAAGGCTTCAATATACCCCCTGTTTTTAATGTCAGAAAATGCAATATAGAAAACAAACAAATATCCTGGAAGACTCACTGAATATGTTTTGATAATCTTGTCATGTGAATGCAGGCACACTGCTGATATTATTATATTATCTTGGCAGAGTTTCTTGCATTATTCTCTGTGTGGGTGGAAATTAATTTTGTTGTATTAGTGAGTTATTTGATGCATTTTTTAGGACTGCATGTTTCAGTCTGGCACAGTGCAAAGGGAGCAATGGTGCCTACATACACAACATCATATTCTTATGAAGTGTCGGGTGGCAGTAGCTCAGTCCATAGGGACATAGCGTCACCTGTTCGAGTCCCCGTCCGGACCAAATATGGAGCTTGGACTGGTGGCTGGAGAGGTACCAGTTCACCTCCTGGGCACTGCCGAGGTGCCCTTGAGCAAGGCACCGAACCCCCCAACTGCTTGGGGCGCCTGACCAAGGGCAGCCCCCTCACTCTGACATCGCTCCACTTTGTGCATGTATAGGTCATGTTTGTGCATGTGTGTGTCTTTCAGACCTGTGTGTTAATGACAAAAAGAGTGAAAAAAATTGAATTTCCCCTCAGGGGGATTAATAAAGTATACAAAAATAAAAAAGAAAATAATGAAAGCAGATACAGATCTGCAGAAGTGAATGTGATAGCTGTATAGGAGCAGCAACAGACGTACAAGGACTTAACTACGGACTCAAACTAAGGAGCTCGTATATGAGTGCAGACAGATAGATAGTTCTTCTAATCAATTCCAGGCCTGTAGCAGTCAATTTGAAAGTTAAAAAAAAATATTGTTGCCCTTCCCAAGGACATCAGCCACTCAGGCAAGCCTTGTGGCTGTGATTGAGTGGCTGTGACTGAAAGGGCGATGTGAAATGATAAGAACATAAATTAGAGAAAAAAACTTTAGAAAAAAGGTGTTTCTTTTAGCTCCACTATAAACTGAGCCATTGAACCATTTTGATTTTACCCCCATAGCTTTCAGCTTTCAGCTGTGTGGCTGTCGCAAACCTATTGTTGTGAGAAGTCACACCTGTGTTCTGAAGAAAATTATTTCCTGCGCTGTGTACAAGCCACCCCATTTTATGTAGATTTAAACAATTCACCAAAGCCAATGTTAAAATCTCAATCTGAATCACGCAAATCAAAAAGCACAAAGCTCAAGCTCAGCCCAAGTCCAATCAGGAAGACTTTCTTTATGCTTTGAAATCTCACTCCTCCTTCTTCTTCCAATCAGCTGATTATGGATGCTTCCTCTTTCAGTTAAACCTATCAAATTTTGCCATGATCACGATCTTTATCAGCCGTTCATGTTGCTGTTGTCAAACTCTAACTCTGTCCTCCTCTCTGCTGCTACCAGCTGTAATTTTAAGCAGAGTTATTGTGCTCTTTTCCATCCCATTCACCTCCAGCCATCATATCCAGAGCCTGGGTCAAGCTCATTAAAATACCACTCCTCATCACATACAGATCCTCAGCTACCTCTTCATCTCATCACCACCACCAGCATCTAGACTCCATAGCGGGGCTTCGCCACTACAATGGCTTCACCACTGCCCTTGAAATATTATGAAATATTATATAATTGACATCATGATGGGGCCGCATCATCAAAGACTATTCACATTACTCATACTCATAATGGATCTCTTCAGAGTGAACTACGACTGTGAAGGAGCTTTGTAACTGTTAACTTAGATAGATAGATAGATAGATAGATAGATAGACCAAATTACAGAACCCTCCTAGTGCACAGCACAATTACACAATTAAAAAAACAGCAGATAAACATCAGTTAAAACCATTAATAGATACAAACAATTAAAGTAGCATGTATAGCTAAATAAATCACATAAAAGTACCCTACATAAAAGTTCTGGGCTTGTGCTCTGGTTACTGCACACTAGGTGGTGAGGGGATAGTACAATATGATATAATATACTTGGCTTGTGCAGCAGTACAGTTCATCTTGGTGTGGGTCAGTGCATCCTTTTGGGTCTAGCTACTGATGAGAATATTATTTTAAATGCTTTTTCGTCTGATGTGAAAGTATGAACACAAAGAAATTAGCATTTTACCTTATAGCTCTATTTTTTTAGAATAGATCTTATATTAGATAATGCGCATCAGGAATGCAGCGATACTGTATTTTCTCACTTGAAAGGCAATCTACTGACTGCCTGCTGCACTAAACTCACCAGAAATTAGGTTGTGAAAGTCGTTTTCTAAAGATTTCTCCCTGAGAGTCGGTGTGTGCTCGGACCCCCGTTGCATTTCCATGGATGTGCCCTTTTAAAAACCTATTTTCACAATATTTGTTTTCTTGAACAGCTCCCAGGGAAAAAGAGATTTACAGACTTGGGTCCACATGAGTCAGCAGGGCATCTAAGAAACTGCTTTTTGACAGAAATGTGCTCCTGATCCTCTCAGAGTCTGTGTCAATCAATATATTAGAAGGTTGTAGTATAGATCATGAGTTTTACAGCACTGTTCATTCAGCATGGAAAATAAAACAGTGATGACAACTCCCGGTGGATGAAACATTTTCCTCATTAAAGACTACTATGAAACATGAGCTGTCAGCCCGCATGTTCCCCAAACACCACCGGCTGCCTGCGGTGGAGCACACAGAGGTTTTGGCTTCCTCTTCATCATAGCTGCAGGAGAATGAATCTGGCAGTGCATCGCACAATTATATCTCTAAAAGTGTGTAAACCCCTGTGCCAGTTGGCATCACTTACCTCAGTAATAGCCTTTACATTGACTAAACCTATCAATCTCCAAAATGACCACAGTTCCTTTTATTTTTATCCAAAGTTAATGATGATGGTGGTGATGATGTAGTTGATGTGGTGAACAAACTTTGTGGCTTTCTCGATATCGAAAAAAAAAACATATGGAATCTGGTGGTTTCATTCAGAGGAAAGGTGACATGTCCCCAGAGCCGGTCTGTGACACCAAGGGTCAGCACGCCCAGGTGCCCACCCCTACCTGCCACCTGGCGCACAACATGCCAGTCCCTGCAGGTGGTGGGCTCACAGGGTGAAAAGAGAGCTAAGCTGGAAGGCAAAACTTTTGATTTACTGGTTCATCTAAGTCCCAACCTTCACCTATGGTCATGAGCTCTGGGTAGTGACCGAAAGAATGAGGTCGCAGATACAAAGTTTCCTCCGTTGGGTGGCTGGGCTCAGCCTTAGAGATAGGGTGAGGAAATCGGACATCCAGAGGGAGCTCGGAGTAGAGCTGCTGCTCCCTCTCATCAAAAGGGGTCAGTTGTGAGGTAGTTCGGGCACCTGATCAGGATCCTCCTGGGCACCTCCTGTTAGTAGGAGGCCCCAGAGCAGACCCAGAACACGGTGGAGGGATTACTGGAATGCTACCCCCACGACCTGACTTCGGAGAAGCAGTTGAAAATGGATGGATGGATTCAGGGGAAATATTTGTGCTCACACTGCAAAAACATGTATCTGGTATACAGCAACTAAAAGCCCTACATATCATATATAGAACAACCTGATCTCACATTAGGTTGATATAGAAATAGCAGGTGTACAGTGACTTTGCTCATATAATCAAGCACAATGTGGCAAATATTTGTGACTTATTTTTCAGTTTAATATTATGTACCTTCTATAATCCCTTTAATTAATCAGTGTCATTTTAATCTAATTTAAGTCTGATTTTACATATTATGCACACCATATTTTTCATAATCAGTCCATTGCAAATCCATTACTGTATGTGTAATCCACTGCTGTGTTTGGTAAACACTGACAGCCCTCAGGGCAGAACGCTCAAACACCTTCCTCAGCATGTTTATGAAACCAGCTGTGTGTCTCTTCTCACTTGACTGCTTTGTCTTATTGGAATTAATGGGAGACCAAGGTGGTTCGCTCACTCCATTAATTAGGTATCATGAAACTGCAACTTTGAGCAAACCTAAAGGAACCAGACAGGCCCACACTTGTTTGGCTTTGGCCATGAGAGACTAACATCCATACTAATGTCCCCCTCCTCCGGTGAGTGGAAGGTGCTCTGGTTTTCCTCGTCTAAATGAGACTTCAACCTTGCAAATCGATGAGCCTCACCCCCTCCTGACAACAGCAAACCAGCACAGTGGGCTGAAATGCATCATGGTTTAAATTCATGGAACATGAGTCAATAAGCAATTTGAGATTAGGCTCCATTGTTGTCCTCACTGGGTAAAAGATGCAATAGACAGACTGCAGGGCGATGTCAGCTCACTTGTGGTGCAGGTTGTCATGAATAAAATGTTTCAAAAAAGCTATTTGGCTGCGCTACAGGCTTTGTTTTTCACCATTTCATGGGAAGTAAATTGAAGATATTCAAATTCCCACACTGATATAAACAAAAAAGTGAAGGCAGCAGCTCCTTTATATTCAGTTTTTTTATGGGGCAGTGTAAAAATCGAAACCTAGAAAGTTTTCATTCTTATAACGACAACAGTGTGACCTGATGACCAGCTAAACATCATCCCGGCATCAATAATGAGCCTCCCTAATCTGCAAAATAAAGGTTACTTAGCAGATTATATAAATGAATGTCTTTAGCCAGAACGTAATGAACCTTTGAAGCACTGAAATTGGCACCACATTTTATTCTTTGGCAGATTTTATTAAGACATTTTATGATGAATTGGCTTTTGAGCCTGAAATATTCCTGTGAATTTAACACAATATATTCCTTTGCGAAAAAAAGCTGGGAACAAGCATGACAAAAGTTAAATAAAGCTTTAAGAGCAAACACAATGGTGTTTACTATCTCTGTGAGGCATCAGTGATTCTCATCCTCAGGATCAAGGTCATCAGTCTGCCTGCCTATCCCTCCAGACATCATCATTTTATTAGCAATTTGCCTGCAATTAATTTTCCTGCGTTACTACAAAATAAATATTCACTGTCCAATTTCAGTAAGCTAGAGGCACTGCTAGGAGAGATCCAAGTACCGACCGTAGCATATTGTCTTCCTTAGCAAGGAGTCTAAATTTAGATAAGCAGTAATTTGGGCACACGCTGAACCACAATCAAAACCAGTGGGGTGTTTTAGCTCAGAAAGTCTAAGGGTGTTGGGCTGGTTGAATGGCCCTGGATGTTACAATAAACACTAAACAAAGACAATAAAAGTAAAATGAAAACAAATAGAAATGTTTCTACCACTTTTTACCTACCACATTTCTGCTCGTTTCTCGCTGTGTTTGAGAAACAGCATGAATAAAAGAGATTCAGTTGTTATTGAGGTGACATACTCTTCGGGTGTATCAAAAAGTGGTCATGGGGGAAAAATATCTCTGTATGTCTTTTATCATTCTAACAAGAAACCATTTGAGGAGTGTTTTGGGTCACCATAACGTTGACAAAAAAAAAAATCAGATGCTCATTGTTATTTAATCCTGTTGATGGGCAAGAATTTACATACAGGATGATTCTGCAAAACACTATATATCGTCATTACCAAAGTTATATATATATATTTTTTTACAAGTGCTTCTTTCAACAATTTCTGCACATTGCAACTAGCAACATGAGCTCATCCCTACACGTCATCTTTCACCACTTGGGCAGAAGCGCTGCACTGCAAAAAAGGAATTTCAAGAAAGTAAAAAAGCCTTGTATCAAGGAAATAAGTCTTATTTTTTGTCCAAAAAGAAAATTAATCTTGTCAAGCAAGTTTTGCACTAGAAAAATAATCTCATTTTAACAAAGTACAGCTAACTTTTTCTTAATAAGATATTCCAGCTAATTTTGAGCTAGAATGAACCAGTAACAGGGTATAAAAATGTTTTACAATAAAACCCAGTGGAGCAACAAGATTATTTGCCTTATTTTAAGAGTAAGACCACTTGTACAACTTCTCAATTTAAGAAAGCCAAGAAACAAGAACAATTAAAGGTTGTTTATTTTCATTTGTTATGTCTTCTCAGGCCATCTGAACCTGGCAGAACCTGCAGCTTCATATCTAACAAATTAAGATGACACAGGCTGGTCTATACAACATACAACATAATACAAATAACCATGCTGGACAAAAACTGCATGGCTCACAAACAAAACAAAATGACCAAAAATAAATGACTCTTGACTCAACTGCATTTGAATCACAATGGAGCAATGAATGTGGTTTATGCAGTAGGATCCTGCAAGCATCAGCATAAAGACTGCTATTAATTAATTGATTGCTGATCTGCTGTTTTATCATTCAGATTAAAGTTATTTTGATACATGAAAAGAAGAAACAATCATGAAACAACAACAACAAAAAAAACAGTCCAGAAAGTTTGTCTATGAGAGGCCAACACATTAAACAGTGTGCCTTTACAGTTCATCAGATGAGGCTCTGTGTAGCCCAAGCACATCTCCCAGATAATATTTCGTAGGAACATATGTCACATCCTTGTGAGTATAACTGTAATATGGAGTGAAATCTACCAGACTATCAGCCGTTATCAGTTCAGTTGCTTGTGCCATGTTTGGAATCTCTATTGTATATGCCATGTAATTTCTATCGTAACAAACAGTATTATGCTGCTGGAACTCAAAACAATATAATGATGAGTTAATTACATAGATATTGCTCACAAGTCCAAATTCAGGTAAATCGTTGGAATTAACAGCAGTCACAAGTAATGTCTTCTCCCGTATATATTTATTACCATTTAGATTAATCAATTTAACAGACACTGCATTGTTTATGTCATCATTTCCAAGGAAAGCCCTCATTTTTTCTTTTAAATATGACATGTTGCGTATTTCTGATGTTGGTCCCAATGCACACTCATTAGAAAAAATTGGGTGTTCAGAATGACTTACATTTTGACAACATTCATACATTTGATTGTGCCTTATTAAAGACTTGCAAACATTTCTAAAATTTAGTTTTGAGGCCCACTGTTTGAAAAAACAATGTTTTGATTCGAATCTCATGCACATGTGACGGACCATTGGTCCCAGGAATTTTATCTGTGATGGAGCATGAATCAAGTAATGCTGTTTTGGGGTAATGTTGTTGTCAGGGAAAAGATTTTTCATATGTTTTAAATGCTGTTCAATTAGTGTTTTCAACTTGCTAACTGTCTGTAGACCAATGACAGGAGCAAACAAAATTTGAACAATCTCTATGAGTTCAAGAATTATTTTGTAGTATTCACTATCTTTAACTGTATCAATAAGAAATGGCAATATTTTTAGTAGAACAATCATTTGGCCTGAGGACTGCTTCAACTTATTATCACTTGAAGCTAATGTGCTGTAAGCTATAGGGCTTGGTTTGTCTCTGACATCAGGTGGAGAGTAGGGAAATCCAGTTAATGCAGTATTGAGGACATCCAAGTCTAGATGACCTAAAAGAACTAACTGTTTTATCACACACTTTATTTCTAATGGAGCAATGCCTTCAAGAATTACATGCATCATATCCTGGGGTGTTTGTTGGATCAAGTTAAAGGCCGGAAATTCTACCAGCTTGCTCCTTCTGTTGATGCCAAATGTAGTTTTTAAACTGTTTCTAAGATACTCAGTATTTGACTTCTCAATGTCACCACACTGCCGAACATGTCTTTCTAGTGTTCTGAGCTCAAAGTTGTCCTCGTCAAAATACATTTGCATGTCCTCAAACGAACATTCACACTGCTGGCACTTACTATAGGCAAAACCTACACCCTCTTTAAATCCACAAAGCTCATGTTGTGCTAAAGTGTCTCCACATATCGAAACCAATGCTCCAAATATTTCACGTTCACCATTCCCAGTTTGAATATTAACACCACCATATAGCATTACCAAGTCCTCACACAACCTGCCCAAAATTCCATCAACTCCACATTCAGACAGCTCGCTCTTCTTTGCAATAGCAAGTAGATGGATTGCAGCTAGTTTTGATCTATATTTTGGATTAATGTTTCCCAATGTATAATAAAACATTAGCAACTTATTCTTGGAAGCATGAGATCCAAGTGGGTTGCAAATTTCAATTTCATCAGAGTAAATGATTATCTGTAAAGCAGAGGGCCGGGCTGAAAATAAAGGGTGTGATTTCATGAGCTCTCCATCTATGATGTCATACAAATACCCACTTCTGTATTTCTGCGGCTGATCTATCATTTCCAAAACTTTTGGATGGGACAATAACTGTTCTAAACTTTTGATCAGAGGTATGTAATGAAAACATTTGGGTACTGTAGAGAGGACCCTTTTTGTCCCTTTTTTCTGCAAACAGGCAGTGTACCCAACAGAAACCTCCTCTGACTCCACAAAATTGAAATTTTCCTTAATCACATTGTCCTGCCTGTATGTTGTTGCAACAGAGGCAAATGGATCCTCAATCCGGTCAAATACTGCCATCGCTTCCTTTTCAAGTTCACTTCCTTGATGTTGCTGGAATACAGTTTGTAGCTGACTCCTTAGATTAGTCACCAACAGAGCTTGGTATTGCTGCATTGCTGCCAAAACGTCATTCACACCTCTCTGAAAAACAGGCAAGAAAGGAGAGCAAATCAAATCAAAACAGTGCAGTTTTAAAATTATTTAAAATTAGGGCTGCAGCTGTCGATTCTTTTTGTAATTGAGTAATGTATTGATTATTCTGGCGATTAATCGAGTAATCGGATAAGAAATATTGCGCGTTCTTTCTATTACATTACTTTTGCTTTAGTTAAGAGCAATGGTAATATACACAAGAGAAAATAAGACAGGTCTCTTAAATGAACAAGTTTAAATTGCTAATGTAAAAGTATTAAGTAAAGTAATTTTACTTTTACTGTACTTTTACTTTTACTGTTTTTACTTTACTTTTTACTGAAGTACAAAGGTGAATGTAAAGGTAGTAATGTCTGCAGAAACCACAAACAGAAGATGTAACTCACTCTTTTAACTGAAACAGTCACCAGAATGGTTTGTTAACATGTTAAAATCACAACATGTTTCTTCTGGAGCAGGATGCTCCCAGACCCCCTACAGGGGACTAGATCACCAACATGCCACCTTTTTCTCCTCTTATGAGTTTGCAGGTCTGTATTTAGTAATCAAAAAATACCAATAAGAGAACCACTAAAGTACAACAAAAACAATAAAAAGTTGATTTTGATTTTTCAAAATTGGAAATATTTACATGCAAAATTTTTATTTGCAAAGAAATATTTTTACATGCTGGTATTAATGCTTTTACTGAAAAGGATCTGAGTATTTTTTTCCATCACAGCAGGTCAATGATCAGTGTTTCAGTGACTTTTTGTGGCTCTGTTAATACAATGTTTTAGTTACGGCGGCCTGCCACACTAAAAACATCAGCACCAGGACACGCTTTTCTATTTTTGGAGATGCGCACCTTTCTCGGTCGTGCCTAGAAGGGAACTCTTGTTTTGCAAAACCCTCGCGAGGTGTGTGTCCGTTGTTTCTACTAAAATAATCAAAGTCGAGCGATTTTTCGTTGATCTAGGGTTCCCTTCTAGACACGACCCTCTCTGTGTCTCTCTGTTAAACTAAACGAGGATGATTTTATAAAACATCCTGCTGATGAAGAAAGTCAACACATCAGAAAGACGGGGTAGGAGAAACACAATGTCCTCGCTGTGTGCGTACTGTATGTGTGTGTATGGAGGAGCTGCGTTGACACAGAGGAGAGTCGCTGCAGCTGTGTGATAATAAATTAAATCAAAACCTAAACGTTGGAGCTTATCAGTACTCTGGTTTTTAATAATTCAGCCGTTTAATACCGCATTTCAGTAGCCACCCCTACATGCGAAACACAGTGCGCTGTACAGTTGTTCAGATTTTTAGAAATTTAGTAATCGAATTACTCGAGTTACTGGAGGAATCGTTTCACCCCCTTTTAAAATTATTGTGTAATGCTCCCTGTAGGGAAAATTACCATACAACCCCTTTTATAAAGATTAATAAGAGTAACATCAACACAACAATGCTTTTTTAGCTAATTGATAAGGCATTAAAAGTAAATTCAAAATATGGATTTATCGATAGCAGAGAGCAAATATAAGGCATTATAAAATATCACATCTGTCGGATAGACAAATTATGTTGCAGCTAAGGGAGACTAATAAGATAACTGCATGTTTAAAAAAACGTTTTTGATTGTAAGACAGATGTACAAGATTAAGAATGAGAGGTAGGCCTATGCCTAGTACAGTTCACAGCAAGAGCACTCAAGGCTACTACCTTTGACCTAATTTCCAAGATTGGACTTGTCATGCAGATAATCAACAAAGCCACTGATGAAATAATTGTAATAATGTTGTATGTAGACAAACCTGTGAAAGATGGTGTTTTTCTCTTGCAGTCAACATAATAGCAGTAGCTTGTCTGGTCAAAGTGTCACGCCCGGTGTCATCCTTTAAAAAAAGAAAATTCCGTGTGTAAAACATTGTCCCAAACACAGATATGCTGTAATAAAACAGCATTTTGTAACAATCAAGTTGAGATTTGTTTTGATATGCTAAGACATAATCATAAAGATTGATGATAGGGCTTAGGTGAATGTAGTTGTGTACTGAAGGAAACAATAGGATTACCTTTGATTGACATGATGCAGAAGCGTCAACTTCAGCAGGACATGGAACATCCGGAATATTCAGAGTTTTATTTAAGGTACCATCAACAGTCTTTGACAAAGCAGGATGACTTGGAGAGGTACAGGTGCCATCATCAAAGCCAGAGTACAAGGATGCAGTACTGTCAAATGCTCCAAAATGTTGTAGAGACACCGAGTGTGGACAGGAATGCACTCTGTTTTCCTCAATCAAAACATTTTCAGCTTGCACTTCGTTTTCCACCACTGCTTCATCCGTTTGATGCTCTCTGTTTTCCACCGTCGCTGGCCTGTATGCCCACACGTTTCTGTTCACATCCGATGAGGCTTCCCGGTTTGAGGTCGCTGTTGCTGTCCTCTCTCTCCGTGACGTGCTGCTGCCACCTTCCAGGTGGTCGCGGTGGTTTCTTCGAATGTGATACCATAGTGAGTTGTAGACTCGATAGTCTTTGGAACATCCATCGATTCCACAAACAACGCGAAAATCTGGACTACGGCTATGAGCAGAATTTATATGACTCAATAAAGATTTGAGAGTGAGTCCCACAAACACAAAGCAAATAACACAGCGCCAAATCATTTTCCCCCCTGTATCAGCCTACATTAGCTAGCTGCCATGTACCGCTTTTGCCTCTGAACCCAAGATGACCTGATGATACATCATGTGATACCAAGGGTACGTACCATAATTCCATGCCTTATAAGGACAGGAACGACTTGCCATTTATTAATGATCATGTAGATGTGACTCGATTTTAATAATTATAAAGTAATATAAACTTATTTAGAAAAATATACTTTGTATAAATGCAAAATAAACTTATTTAGGCTAAGCGGCCACCCCCGCTCCCTCTGTGCAGATGGTACAATCCACCAGTTTGCGCTCTTTTTTTTCCAAGTCAAGTCCGTTGCATTTTGAAAATAACCGCCTGCGCACACTTCGGTGTCGTATGTGGATATCAGTGGAGTCGAATTATGGATAAACTGGACGATGTTTCAATTGCCACACTCAGAGGTATGCTACAGGGATTACTTTTATATTGTGCTGATTTTATATTTTACATAGCTAACCTAGCTTAACGAATTGTGGATTCCCGGTGTCAGAGAGGCTAATGGGCTAAATGACATAAAATGAACAAGTACTTGGTAGGGCTTCGTGCATGATGATTCCCATCTAAAAAGTCTAATTTGGCTTTGGGACTTTCGTTGTATTTTCTTATTATTAAGGGCTGTAAATGCTGAAAATAGGCTACAGTAACACCTGGTCGTTGGTAAAACGTCAGCTGTTAAGATGGCCTAAAGCACATCACTGTTTGTCTCATATGTAACGTTACATCAGTACATCAGTCCAAGGCCTGAGTGTTACTTATTAAATCTGTAACATGTTTGTTTAAAAGTGCTATAGCAAATACTTGTATGTGTAATGTATTAAAGTAAAATTTTAAAAAAAAATCATTGTCGATCAAGCATTACAAAATATATTAACTGATGTGAAATGTGAATGCATTTTATCTAGCAGGGATTTATTCTCACTCTTACTGTAGTTTGCATGGCTTGAATCAGAATCAGAATCAGAAATACTTTATTGATCCCCAGGGGGGAAATTGTTAAAAAAAAAAAGTACTTCCACGGCGAAAAAACAGACCAAAACTCTCTCTACCAGCATGTCTAAAGAGGGCACAGCTTAACAAAGTTGCTTACAAAAAGTCAGACAATCATAAAAAGGAGGATAGCTAAAGTAAGGAAAATAGACAAAAAACAATCAGGAGTAACTGTAACAGGCTGCACGCTGCCGGTCGGCGCAAGCGCACTCATATAGATATATTGCACATATAGATATATCTCATTTATAAATGCTGTCAAATTCACTCACTGCTCTTGAAGTAGAATGGTAGTGTGTAGCAAGACTGAGGAAACTGTCCAAACAATGCTAATTGTACAAGAGGTGTCAGGGTATTGAGTTGGCAAAATATTCTCACCTGCTATGTTCAAATCTGAAGGAATTCAATGATAACATAATTTTCTTGGCACTGACTGTAACTTGTCTATATTGCAGCTGCTAATATTGGAGAGGACTTACTACCTTCGTTTTCCCGTGATGACATCAAAGATCTGTTTCCTGGTCCTGAAAATTTCTTGAGGCGCCGGGCTATATGGCTTGTTGTGAATAATGATGAAAAGGTCAGGGCTGTCTTTCACAGTATGACAGAACTGTTTAACAGCACAACAGATTTTCCAATAGTATAGAAATGTCAAGTAACTTCAAATCCGGTCCACATAATATTTCATTATTTTAGACATTTCTGCTTTGAGTCCCTTTCAACAGTGGATATAAAATGAAAAGAAGTACTTTTTTCAAGTTTTTTTAATCCACTAAAAGATAATGTTATTCTGTAAAATGTTTGTGTAAATGTATTGCAGGTGGATAATGCTCCTGAAATTCAGCAGTCACCCCCCACTGGAGGCAGTGACCTTTCAAAAGACAAGGCCAGTACTTCTAAATTTGTGACTCTGTCCAACCCAGAATACATAGTCTTCACAGACAGTGAGCTTGAGCAGGTGCGACGCTCCTACTTTGAGCAGAAACGGCTGGGGACTGAGCACAGTGTGGCCTTATCCAAGGAGCTCTTCTGCCGACTCATAAGAAACACTATGACTAATATGATTTCTATCGCAAGAGCTACAGAGGACTGCAGATACCCCACTAAACATGAGGTGAATGCCATGGCAAAGCGATTGGTGGAGTACTATCCAATGATAAAAGACAGGTCATCAAACAGTGATTGGGTGAGTAGAGTTTTGTCACTTTTGCTTGTTGATGGTATGATGTTAACTGTAAGATTTTGCTAAATTCTATTCATACAGTGCTAAACCATAACAGAAGGTTCAAATGAAGCTAGACTTTGCTGAAAACTATAATTACAGTATAAGAAAGCTTGGGTCTCTTGTCATTTTTTAATATTTACTATGTATGCGTTGCAGGAGCATGTTGCTAAAAAGCTCATGAAGAGACTCTCAAATGTCAGAAGTCCATGGAAGGCCAAAGTTCCTCCTTCGAAGAAACCACGACAAGATATGGAAGTCAGTTCAGACGTTTCAACCACTGACTATGATGGAGATTCCAGTGCCTCCACCATTATTCTGGAACGGTCACCTATTAGTCCCATGGGCATCCCAGTGCTAGATCCGTCACCTAGAGCTAGCACCCCACTGCAGAGCCAGGACAGCAGTGATGAAACATGTATGTATTATATTAAACATCATCATTTTGGCTGAGTTAATTCACATGACATACACTGGACATTCAGCAGCTTTAGAATCTTTCAGTGTCTGTCCAAAGGCATATGTATTCTATTGTCCAATGTTTTGCTTTTATATCAAGTAACATGAACATTAATTAATTCCTACCACTTCCTGAGTTTCATTATACTGACAACTTGTTAGTTTGGAAATCTCATATCCTCTTTCTACCATAACTTCCATCTGTTTTCAGCTGGTTCAGCTGACTTCATGGACAGCCAGAAAACCCAAGCAAGACACTACAAGACCCTTCAAGAAATGTACAAGTCCAAAAAGCCAAACAAAGCTGCAATAACTCATTTGCTGAACCTAGAATTTGAGTCTCGAAGATGCTTCATCACCTCTGATGTCTTAAGGGAGCAAGACAGACCAGCAAAGATTCTAGAGGCTTACCCATGTTTCCGAGAACTGGATCACGTAAGTAATGTTGGTCCTATTTAGTCCACATTTTCAGCTCTTCCAAGGACTTGTTTTAGCATGACATAATTGGCATAATGTTCATATACCTTAGACATTATAGATCTTTTTTGAAGAACATTAGTCATCAGAATGTTTGACAAGGACTAGCAGTGAACATTATTTTTTTTCAGGAATTTTCTTTCTGTATCTGAATCTATTTTTCAGGTGTTGGATGAGCTGCAGCGAGTCATCCAACCGACCAACTCCCAGTACATCTCTGAGATGAAGAGCAGATGGGAAACCTTCTATTCAAAGGTCCAGTTTTATGGGGTGATGAAGAAAGCCATGAAGCCTCCTAAAACTTTGAATGAAGGTGAAGTCACAATACATTGACTTGTTCATTTTATATAATAATGTGTCATGATAAGTTATTTATGGTACCACCTTGTATTGTGCCTTTTTCATTAAACCAGTGGAGCATGTCACAGCTGTGTTCAGAGCCCTGCCACTGCTCTTCTCGTCCAGCACCATGCCACCTAAGAAGCTGGGCTTAAGCAGCGAGGCTCTTTTCCATGTCCTTACGGTGAGATTTACAGACTTACTGCAATATTTCATACTATATGTTCCAATTATTCACACATACATTTTATGTCCGTTTTAGTTACTTTGAAATAAACATTTAACATTTCAAAATATCCAAAGGGGAAGTGTTCTCCATAGTGTAGTTGTTGTAGTACTAACTTCATTGGAACTAGCTGTGGTGCTTTCAGTATTTGTAGTGCTCAACAATGACAGTACGACATCTTCTCCCTCTCAGGGGTTACTGTGACTATATGTTTTTAAGTACAATTATGATTTCACCAATGTCCTAGTTCAGGTCAAACTGCGTATTACTTGTGATGTTTTTCTAATCCTCTACATTGATTTGTGTCATCTAGACTTCAGAGGATCCTGATGGTTTCCTGCGCCAACGACCACTGTCTTGTCCAGTTGTCATTGTTTCTGAGGGCAACTGCATGATCGCCATTGGAAACATGCCAGTGACCACCTTCAACATTGAGAGGTTTAATGAGGGACTGCTCTACCTCATGGCATATTACTATGCCCTGCACCTCACTTACCCAAAGTGTATTTCCACACTTCTGTCAGTACTGCAAACAGAAATTCTCCAAGACTCCATTCATGAGCAAGATTTGACCCCTTCCTACAAAAAAGCCATAGGCAAGTGGAAGTCCTTCATTGAGTGAGTGAGTCTCTTTGTTTCTTCTGTGTGTTTGTTTCTTTACTCTGCCCCACTCTCTATCTGATGTAAGACTTTCAGAGAAAGTCAATGTTCTGTTTCAGAAAAGGTTCATCACAGTTAGCCACATTTGTGGGTGAAATTGAAAACGTTTCCTGTGGGATATTGTGCAGTGTCAGCTGCTGCAAAGTTATTTTAATTGTTATTGTTGTTATTTAATTGTTTGTTTGTTTATTTAAGTGTCAAACACCATGTTTGGTGCCCAGCCCTCATGGGCTTATTAGACACTTTAGACACTTTGTTATGGTATGCTGCTACAATAGCTGATTTTTTTTGACAGTGAGGTTATAACTCAAATCAAAACTGGCTTTTCAATCTGTCAGTGATAGATCTGGAATCTGGAAGTGGTTCTTTGATGGATGTTGAATTGAGCAATTTTATTGCAAAGTTAATAAAAAATATTAAAAATGAGAATGTTTTGGTGTCTTGATTTAAGACAAAGTCACTTATTTTTATAATGCTGTTTGAAGAAATTTTGTCTTATTTTAAATACTTTTATACTTATTATTAATCCCAGATTAAGGTGTCATTTCTTAAAGTTAACTCAGTCAAGAGACCAAAATTCTAATTTTAAGTAACTTAATCTTAAATAAGTGGGTTTTCATTGCTTGTTATAGAAGAACTTACTTAAATTTAAGATTTTCTGTCTAGTTTTAAGGCCCATTTTAGTCTTTCAGAGGCAAGAACTTTGTGCTTATTTTAAGAATTCTTGTCAAGTAAAAAAATCTTACCCCATTGGCAGATTTTTTTGCTTGATACAAGATAATTTGATTGAATTTAAGAATATTTTGCTTCTTTCTAGTAGGTCAGTTTTTGCAGTGTATGGCATAATTAAACTGACACTGGAGGCAGCTATTTGCATTGTATCTCAAAGAGGAGGTCCGTGGTAACAAAACTACTTGGTGATTGTTAGGAAAAAACTGCGGATGTCACTACAAAACATGTTTAAAAGAGGTCAATTGAGGTGGTGTGGGTATCTGATCAGGATTGGGATGCTTCCCATCAGAGGTGTTCCTGGCATGTCCAGCTGGTAGGAGGCCCCGGGGCAGAACCAGAACACACTGAAGGGATTACATATCTTGTCAGGCCTGGGAACACCTCGGGGTCCCCCAGGAGGAGCTGGAAAACATTGCTGGGGAGAGGGACATCCCGAATACTTTGCTCAGCCTGCTGCCCCAGCACCCCGACTTCGGATAAGTGGTTGAAAACGGATGGATGGACTACAGAACACCTAACTTTTAGTGGTACAAATGCCGCAACCAGTGTCGTTTATGTTGGTCTCAAATACCGGTATCCTGGGTCAAAGTTCAGAGTCTGTTGGACCCATCCACCTGCCATCCCACCCACTCTAAGCAAATTTTCACACTCTTAGAAATACATCCGTTACTATAATGATGTGGATGGGTTTACAATGCAGTTGATGGAAAGACTGGTGTGTCTTGCACAGATGCTAAATGGTGTCCCCAACATCACACTAAGACGCCGAAGACACTGTTGAAGCGGCATATTTTAATTCCCTGGGAGTGAGACCAGTCTGCAGTTATAGTGTGATTAAAGTTACAGAGCCTCTACTCTATATGTTGACACTGCGTCATGCTTAACTCCTGTCAAATAAAGCCAAAAAATTATCTTAAAAAAAGGAGTACTTCTGGTTACTTCACCTGGATTTATGGAGCTTTTCCTTTCTTTAGCCGAGGTTTGTCCATAGAAGTGTTTTCTGATGCAATGCTCCTTTTGGCAGGATGCCATCATTATGCTGCGTTCCCACCAAACGCGATGAACGCGATTTAATCGCTCGTAACGAGAGTAACACGCCGCCCGTAACGCCCGAGTTTGGACGCCTGACCATTTTGTTAATTCGCGTTATCGCGTCATTCGCGCGAGTAGCGGGGAAGCTGGCTGTGCTAACTGGAGCTAAGCTAGTGCTAACGTTCATAGTACAACCATTCTGCAAACTAATTAAAGACACATATTTACAGAACTTACCAAGTAGACCAGTTTCCTCGGCGTCTTTCACCCAAGCCTGCTCGTTTTTGTTGCGGTCTCTGTAGAGTAGACACGTAGTATCATATAGCTCCGGGTAGCCACTGACGACCATGGCTGAGATAATCACCATCGCTGCTTTGTACCTGCTCTGGAAGTCCCAGATGCGTCGGAGGGCCAAACGCCGTCGTTTTTGGGTTCACCCTATCCTGCAGCAGCACATCCAGTTCGGCGAGTTTCACCACCTCCTCCAGGAACTCCGTCTGGATGATAGCCGCTTTCAGCGGTACTTCAGGCTGACTGGGGCCCAGTTTGAGGACCTGTTGGCGAGGGTTGGCGCCAGGATCTCCCGGCAGGACACCAACTACAGGCGCTCCGTTTCAGCTGCGGAGCGTCTGTCCATCTGTCTCCGGTGAGTAGCAGTTTACGCCAGTGACGTCGGGAGAATCTCAACGTTGATTGGCTTTCGCGGCACAGCGTCATGCGAATTCGCCTCAAAAGTTCAATATTTTCAACTCGAGCGATGAGGCGTTGGACGCGAATTTCGCGTCTATCGCACCGCGCTAGATGCCTCTATCGCGTTCATCGCGTCGCGCTAGACGCGTCCATCGCGCCGCCCGGCGCGATTTCGCGTCTAATCGCGTCTTTGCATTGACTTTGTATGTAATCTTGACGCGCGAATTTGCAAATTCGCGTTTGGTGGGAACACAGCATTAGTCTGTGCTTTCCAAAATTAAGCGCTTCCAAAATACAACAATACTATGGCTAAGGTTTGGTTAGGTTAAGGTTAGGGAAACATCATGGTCTGGGCTGCCTCGGTAAGTTTAGGGTGGCATATGTCATCTAGGTTGTTATAATAATGCCATTAAGCAAGAAGAGATTGTGGTCATAGTTTAAAGTAACCAGCGTCAACTGTTGCTGACCCATTCATTCACTCCGACCTCCTCCCTATGCTCCTGATGGACAAGTCCACACTGTAGAGGGGCTAGCCACTTAAATGTGAATGTATACTTTGTTTTAAATAGTTGTACTTTAGTGTGCTGTAAATATTGTATGCAATATTTTTGAATTTCTTGTCTTTTGGCTTCATTACATAATTTTCAGAAAACAAGAGAATGTAGGATGTAGGTTGCACACATCTTTTAAAACAAAAAAAGCTGTTAGGATGCGTAATTGAAAACAAAAAGTGAAGAGCTGACATCTTTCCACTGTCTGTCTGATGCTTATTCACATGCCCTTCACACCCTGAAAACTGTACATGTAACTGTACACTCCTCACGCAGCGTGTCAGCTTTAGTCGCATGACATGTGCAAATGTGAAACTATATCGGACCAATGTGGCCACTAAGTAGAAGCTGTACTTCATTTGCTGGTTCCATTCCATTAGTTCTATCACCCATACTGGGAAACCCTTTCTTGCATCAGCTCACTATGTATAATTGAATCACTGTTGTTGTCATTTCACGCGCTTGTGTACATGTAATGTGAAAGACAATTAGAGAATCATTGCCATCAGCTTTGCGTGTTAAGCCAGTGCACACGGCAGCTGGCTCTCCAGTGGCCTCCATCATTAGCAACAGTGCAGCAAAATACAAACAAACGTTGTAATGCTAACATTAATTTAATATTATAATAACAGTATTTTGTTAGTATTGGTTTATATTAATATATGATAGTATATGCATGTGACAATAATAATCAACGAGAGAAGGGGCCCAGTGTATCATAGAGCCAGCCATAACTATAAGCTTTATCAAAAAGGAAAGTCTTAAGTCTACTCTTAAATGTGGAGACGGTGTCTGCCTCCTGGACTGAAACAGGAAGAGGGTTCCAGAGGAGAGGAGCCTGATAGCTGAAGGCTCTGGCTCCTGATGTACTTTTGTGGACTTTAAGAACCACGAGTAACCCTGCATTCTCAGAGCGCAGTGTTCTGGTGGGATAATAGGGCACTATGAGCTCTCTAAGATATGACAAAGCAAGACCATTTAGAGCTTTATAAGCGAGGAGAAATTTTAAATTCAATTCTGGATATTATGGGTTGTGCATCCTGAGTCCCATGTGTAGTTTGGTGTTGGCAACATAAGCACTTATGGTTGTATAATGAGAATGTGTTGAATGTTAATAAAGTAAATTTGTTGTAGCTGGTGCTTGAAGTCACTTCTGATATTTATTTTAACCAAGACCATAACTGAAGTGCTTTGAGATTCCTAGAATACAAATGAATGATTGTACTGCAAGAGTTAAGAAGCTACTGTCACAGAACATTTAGCAAAATCTTTAATAACAACATTTTGTGACTTCCCAGATACTGTACACTGACTGACAATATTAAAACATATTTATTTTTGCAAATTACCTGTGTATTAATACATTTCTGGGAGATAGGGCTGACATCTTTATATCCATCGACTCAGACAGTGAACAAACAAACTAACAAATAGAAGCATAAATTTGGGGAGTTTAGGACGTTGACAGCCGGCAAAAGAAACTGTTGCTCATCCTGGCTGTGAATTCTCCGACCAGATGGCTGTGAAACAAAGAGGCGGTGGGAAGAATGAGAAAGGTCATTGATAATGCAAGAGACTTCACGCATGCAGCATTTGTGAAAAATGTCCTGAATGGAGGGCAGAGAGGTCTAAATGATGCTTTTTGCTCTCCTCATTATGTGCCGGAGGGACTCACAATCTGAGGCATTACAGGTGCTGTTCCACCGAGGCTGTGTCCCTTTAATGTGAGGAAACACATCCTTAAGGCAATGACACACCAAGCCGACAGCTGGCTGTCGGTCAATGTTGGGCCACTAGTAATCATCCGTGGCCCTCGTTGCTGCGGTGTGTCCCGCACCGTTGGCCCTCATTGGTGCCAGTCAGCTTTTTTTCCACTGATTCAGCATGTTGATTCGCCGTCAGTGACTGCAGAGCGGTAAATGAAATCGTTCTGATTGGCAGTTCAGAAGCTCAAAAGAAGAGAAATGGAAGTAAAGAAAGTAAAGAAACAGTTAAAGTCAAGAGGGAGCCAGACCAAAACAAACTTGTTACATAAGGTAAATTATTTTTCTTTAGCCATTAGCCCCTTAGCGAAAACACTTTGTGATGGTTTGTGTAATTGTTCACTTGTGTATGGTAAAAATATACTCAGTTCTTTCCACATTGGATTGTGTTGTTAATGTGCTAAGTGGCTAACTAGCATCAAGACAGTGTTCTGGTTTCCTTTTTTGTATGAAGATTACAGACTACCACCATGTGCTAGTGTGGAGAGTTGTTTCTTCTCATGCAAGTGCAGAATTTATGTTCTGTTTAACTGTCAAATAAGTGTTTGGATGAGACACAGGCAACATGGGGCAAGGCAGCAGGGCCCTTTGTTGCCACGAGTTCTCATAAGTCAGGTTGGTGTGTCTGGGCCTTCTTTCCTTCTTTCTTTTGGAAAACATTTGAATTACAATTCAAATCTGAATAACTTTATTTCTGTTGTAATTAATGCAAATTAATGCACGACTGGGAAATTGAAATCTAATAAAAATTGTAAATCTGCAGACGCTGAACACAAATGTGTTTTAAAGAGGCTACATTTCAGTGAACACCATTCTGGACTGTCTCATCCACTGCATGAGAGACATTCCTGGATGGTTTTGTAGCCATGGGAAGGCAGGTTTATTAAAATAGCACATTTCATACACAGAGGAAACTCAAGGTGCTCTACATAATAAGAAGACACAAAAAGCTCAGGGAAGCGACTGTGCTGTGCTTTTAAATGGAGGTGGGGTGGTTAATTAGATGTTTTTACCAAAACAATCAGTTAGTTCTCTTCCTTGGAACCTTTTCCAAAAAAAAAATCCTATGATAAATCTCATCTTTGCACACAAGTAAGTTTTCTAGTGCCTTGTTTTGGTGCATCAAGCTGTAACTGGCCACCACACGCAAGAGCCCATGGTATGTGACAGCACATACCATTAAGGCCTTACCGCAGGGTTTGAGTCCAGCCTGGGGCCTTTGCTGCATATCATCACCTCTCTCTCTCTCCATGCCTCACCTGTCTATCTTTGTCATGGTATACACACATTATCTCTGGTTCAGCAACGTCACACAATGGCGGGTGGTTAATGTTGCAACCTCATAGGTAGTACAAAGAGTGATGCTGAGAGGTCCATGTAGTGAGGTCATCACAGTGGTGGATAGGTCAAACACATTTGTGTCATGTGTGACACCAAAGTCAATGTTTAGTTCACGTGATGTGATGTAACTGTGCCATATTAAGGAAGCACACATGCATATTTAACTTCTAATATAACTTTTACTGTAACAATTTGAAACTAACAAAGAATACTGACTGAAAAAAAACCCAAAACAAAACAAACAAACAAAAACCTTCCTAAGTGACATGGCGTGGTGCCAGGGAGAATAAGTCAACCAAAGAAGACCAGGATGGGGCGAGTTTTAAAGGAACTTGGAGACAGAGGCCAGCTGCCTCCAATTCCCTAACAACCTGCAGCTCCAGTTGGCCAGGAACCAGGACACTGGAAATTAATACACAACACACAGCAACAACACGACACACACCAGCCCTGGCAGAGACCCCGGGGCAATAACAATGGAACCTTTCAATCCAGTCGCCAGAATAAATGCTGGCACTGTATGTGTCTGCAAACCAAGTATATGTAATCTTTTTACATTATTATGTAGCAGACATGTTGAAACCAGTGACTAAAGGTAGTTGCCACGGACCCCAATGCATGCTATTGTGACGGGCAACACTGGCAACTATTTATAAAAAAAAATCCAAAGGAATCCAATTAAGGAAGCTTTGCTACTTTTTCATCCTGTTCGTTTCTCTCTTGTCCTCTCTTACTGCTGCTTTTATGTTGATAAGGCATGACTGCTTGCTGGACTTGTAGATGTGCTCAGCTTGTCAGTCTTGACAGATTTTGCACCTAAACTAGCTGCCAGATTGTATCATATTGTCACATGATCAAATAGAGACTTGACAGTAACATACATGTGACCAACAATCATTATTGCATACTTGCATGACAAAAATTATCAAGAAATAAGAAACTGTTTATTTAATTGAACAGCTTTTTTTTTTTTTTTTTTAAACTGTATTCATAGTTTTTCAGTTTATATAAGCATATAATTTGTTAAAAATTGCTTCTGACTATTTTACAAAAAAAGAGACAAAAGAAAAGAAAATCATGACAAAGTTGAGTTTGCATTTTTGAGGGAATACAGCCCTTAGCAAATTGTGACATTTTAAATTTAATGCGAGTCCTTTTTCAAACACAGGTGTAGTTTGGTGGCAATCAGAGCATGTGAGCATGTGCATTCTGGGTGGGGCGTGAGCAACCAGAGCGAAATTGGAGCAAGAGATAAGGCTCCGCTCCACCTTTTAAAAAAAAATAGCCGCTCCTCGCTCAACACAAAATCCTTCCACTCCGCTCACATGCTCTGGTGGCAATCTCAATTATTTCAAGGGCCCCCCTACTCCATTGGCCCCTGTGCAACTGCACTGCCTGCCATGTCTATATTTATGTCCCTGACTGAAACTTTACGTTTCTTAGTTTCAACAATGCTGCAGTTATTGTACGGTGATGTTTAGGCTCATAAATGTGGTTAGAAAAAGGTTTGGTTTGGTGCTACAGTTGCTGCTGGAAATGCTGCAATGTTTCACAAAAAACGGAAGCAAGAGTTTTGTTGGTAATTGGACTCTCACAGAGCAGATTTTAATTCCAGCGGTCTCACTCATAGTTGCATAGGTCACATGCCATCGACCATCCCTTCCAACTTCCAGTGACAATATCAGTTCATATACATTTAATCAGAACAGTGTCACTTTAGAAACGTTGATAAGTATGTACATACAGACTGTTGGGGCTATACATTTTAGTCCTTGTCAGACAGTGGGCAGGAGTTCAGGACTTTTTCACTTTTTTTTTTTTAAAACAAAAAATTGTGAGACACATAAATACTTCAAAAAACGATATATGTACATTATTACATTTTCAAAGTTCCTCGGACTTTTCAGTTCAGTTCTTCCCTCCCACGTCATGTAGAAACTCTAGCAACAAGCTGATTTTGCGTGACTGGGTTCACAGCTGGGAACAAACTGAAAGGGATCAATGAGCCCGGGAAACTAAACCTCCCTCTACCTGACCACTACATTTCCATTTACGAAACTACACAACAGGCTTGAAAATTGGATGAGCAAAAAAATAAGCCCCCTAATGAAATTCAAGGGTTCACTGCAGCACTCGACTTGCTTCCCTTGATGAAGAAACACACTCTGATGGGAAGGTGAAATAATGAGAACTCGGATGCCTGAGAGGTACAACGTAATTGGGATGGGCATATTCAATCAAAACACACTTCGATTCAATTTCCAGTCTTGCAGGCTTACCTCGCCTGTAATTTCTTTTGATTGGCATGGGTTGGAAAAGGTAGCGGCTGAAGACTATTTTCTCCTCATCAGGGAGTGGTGGTCAGTCTGTATCAGCATGAATATGATTAGTCAGATTACTTCAGTGATCTCTGAAAGTCATTTTATGTTTGGACAAGATGTGACTGGCTAGAAATTACATGCGCTGTTATATTGACGGGTGTGAGTCTTTCTGCACAGGATGACGTGACACATTAGACCTCCTCATTTGATCAATTTTGGTGTTTTCAGCTGCTAAAATCCATAGTTCCAGTTGGACTGAGATGGATTTGTGTTTTGCAAAAATATGTGTGCAGTGTTGTCAGGAGCATCAGATGAGTCAGTTGCAGCATATCTTTACACCTCAAAAAGTCATTGTATGCATGGTGTGACCCAGAAACTTATGTGCTGCATACTTTAAAATTAATTTAGAAATTGAGAGCCAAGGAAGCATAGGACCCTGAACAAAGGGCTCACCAGTTCTACAAAAAAATCAGGGGACCAGAGTAAAAAACCAAGCAGGAGAATACCTCAATAAATGTCCATCCAATCGGGTCCCTCTACACCTGTCGCTCATCAGGTAATTAGGTCATATGCCTTGGGTGTGGGTGTGGGTGTGGGTGTGTCTTTCAGGGTCATGACAGTTCAACAGTCCGCTGTTTAAAACCACACCTCAAAACAGACTAAAACAAGCTAAGCAATTAAAAATAAAACAATCACAGCAACCCGGGTAAGCTCATATAAAAACACACAAGGTCAAATAAAAGCCCAGCACAGTGATAAAAACATGCAAATGAATAATGAACACAGCAAAACATAACACAAATTTTTGACCCTGTCACATATGAGCAGCCAATGGGTACAACAACAACAGATATTATTATTATTAGATATTAGATATTACAACCAAGCGACAACATCCGGGCCTGGCAAATAAAGACAGTGCAGACGTGTCAAAAACTGTAGTTCCTTGTATAGCCACTAGAGGCTGGTTCCAGAAGTGAGTCATTCCCCATGCCCAACTTAACAGCAGAAATATATATCTTCACACCCTGGTCTCTATGGCTAATTTCCCTTTGGGTGACAACCACTGGGGCTTAATTTTCATATAACTAACCTGTTTATATTTTATTAAGGCTTAAAGTTACGCATAATTAGGGGCGGGGACACTGTGAGTAACAGGTTGTCTGCAGGATGTCTCTACAGTCTATGAGTCAGATCCACTCCTCCCTCCACAGCTCCACAGCTGTCATCCAAATATGGTCACTTCTTTTTCCAAAAAAGGGTCCACAAACCAATGGGTGATGTTGAGGCAGCTATGCCCATTATTCTTCACAGTCTATAATTCTAACAAATTCAAATCAACTAAACATTATAGAATTTATAAAAGCTGTTAAGCTTTTGTGTTGCATTAAAATGTAAAGAGGTTTCCACGCAATACTGTATGAGACGGGGTAAAATAAACCATTTAAATGATTTGTTTGACCGCCTCCCTGTGAGCTACATCTGTTAAAACATTTCTATACAATACAAAAGCTTTTGATTTCTGTCCAGACACATCTTCTGCATTTGCCATTCATACAATTATCATAATAATAATGTAGCCATGCACTCATTTTTATCAAACCAAAAACTACAGAGTTAATACAGTCTGTCTCTGTTATAGATATGCAAGGCAGTGAGGGATTAGATGATGAATAAGGGGCCACAGTATCGCTTTTTTTAAAATCAATTATTAGGGTTTTTTTTTTTTGTGTGTGTGTGTGTGTGTGTGTGTGTGTGTCATATCTACAGAGGGTGCACACAGGTAGAATAAAATGAAATGCAATGCAACAGCTATGTAATAAATACCTGTGGACAAAAAAGCATTCATTCATTTATTCATTATCTGTAACCGCTTATCCTGTCCAGGGTACCAGGATGAAATAACAGAAACAGGGAAATAATGCAATCCCATACCACAATAGTATAACCTGGAAAGGTACGCGAGTTGAATTAACACCCATCTTACAAAATCTTAGCAAAAGCCTAGCACTGTAAGCTTTACAGTAAATGCAATATAATATAATACAGTACACTTTCATCACATCAGATCCAGTAGGCAGAGCGATACATGTTGTATCACAGAAATCTCACACCAGACTGCTAAGGGAATGAAATCCCTCCTGGTGTGTGGTGATAAAGATGTTAGAGTACTACACACTGAATACTAGAAAATACTGCGGCTTGGAAATCATGCAGATCTGTTTCAACTTCTTGTCCCATCCTGATTTTAATCTACGCATGAAATAATAGATATATTTCTATCAGTGTTGATATGATGCATGTTCAGACTACTGGCTTTAAGTTGCACGAAGAGGCAGCTTAACTAAACTAAATTTAAATGTCATTATCCTGTTATTCCCATTGTTTAGCATCTGCCTAAAACTGTTGTACAGATGAGACCTTAACTCTCACCAGTACAAACCTCTCAGCTCAGATAAGGTATCAGTCCTACTTGACCTTTGTGTGAAAATCACCTACAGTACTTCAAGTCTAATGAAAGTGCACACCAGTGTCTCCCATTGTGGCCAGCCACTACAGGAGTAATCTCTCAAGACAGATTCTGCAATTTACATTGTATAATCTGTCGGCAGCCCTGTGTGAAAGACGACTAGAGAGGGGGGAGGGTGGGGCTTTGAGTTTGAACGATGCTGCACTTTAGCCAACCACAATGGAGGGGGCGTGGCAGAGACGTGCAGGTGTCCCCAGGAAATGTGTACCTACAGAAACAGCAAGCTCTGCGTCCATAGCGACCGCTCCACCCAAAACGCCGTCTCGTCAACGTGAAAAAAAAAAAAAATTCCAGCGGATGTCTGTTACAACATGATTGAGCTAACTGGAGTAGTTTCATGTCGTATCCGACAACAGGAGGCTTTTAACAGATGACGTCCTGATGTTACCTTTGCTAACTGTCCCTGTCAGCTGCAGCCACTGATGCTTTCTAGACATCATGATTTCCCATAACTGAATAAATACCACACATAGCAACACAAAACTGCTTTGCTAGCTCAATCATGTTGTAACTAAGATATCCGCTGGCAAAAATATTTTATTCAAGGACCGTTTATTGAGTTATTACCTTATTTTTATACAGTCTGTGGTTATTACAGACACCGCTAATGGCTAACGTTAACAGCTAATGGTTAGCCCAGCTAATCTACGATAACCATGCTATTAATTACAAAACGTGCACACAGAAATAGTAACGTTTGCTCAATCATTGTGTTTATAGACTTAACAATATATATATATATAGTGACGTGAAAAATGTGAGATATAGCTAAACTCTGCTGGTTTTCTACCCAAAGTATTTGTAAACAACACGGCGATTCCAGCCTTGAGTCTATCATACTGTGGACAGACTGTACTGTACTGTGCAGAGAAATGCACAGCAACAAAGGATGTGAAAAGGGGATTGGCAATCTACCTGCATCTGAAGGGCAAAAGACAGAAAACAGAAAGGACAGATGATTTAAAAGCTACTGAAGGAGGTCATTTCTGTGGAAATGGAACAACTGTCACTGAGAAGAGGGACTGCAAAACTACTCATCAGCTACTTACAATGTCATTCTGACATCACTTTCCTGATTTAATCACAACAATCCAAAATCTTCATTTATGTGACTCTGATGCCTTTCACATTACTGCTATTAGACTTCAATGACTCACTCTGACTCTTTGATTATGTTGAAACATATTCTACACTAAAACAACAAAGCCAATTGACCTTTCACCACCTCTCAACAGACACTGTCTATTAATAGTTTAGCAGTTATAACTAGGCATGGGTGTGTTGAGCTTTGGATTTCTTCACTGAAGCGCTGTGCCCAGAGCTGAAGATACTTGGTTTGTAAGCAGCAAATGTTAGCATGTCTAACTAGCGATCGTAACAGAACCTGCTTCCTACTACCAGACCCTTATGCTGTGTTAACATTAGAAGCACCATAGCAACAGGCTACAGGTCATTTTCAATGGAAGCCACTGACATGAAGCTACAAACTGACAGCTAACACTTGTTGCTGCTGAAAGCTGTGATGCGCTGCAAATCAAAGTTCAGCTGGCCTCAACTTTTTCAGTGCTCCAATGATGCGGTGAAGCGTCACCAATCATATTGGCTTTAATGCTGTATTACTTAGCCTAGACATCATACTACTACATATACTTTGTGAGCATTGTGGTGCACACAGGGATATAATGGGGCGGCAAAATGTGATGTTAACATAGGGCACAAACAGTGGATTTGACAAATACAAACCAGAGGACATTAATTTGAGGTGCTTTGTTGCAAGTTGTAAACACACACAAGCTTGTGACGATGTACTGTAACTACAACAAGCACTTAAGCAACACTTTGACTGCGACACAGCAGTAACGTAGCTGGTCATGATGTTGTGTGAACCCAACATAACATTTTTCCACACCTTTAAAGCCTTTTTCACTCATGTAGTGAAATTATGGACAATAACCATGTTTTGCACATGGATCATGGACTTGGAAATGGCGCACCTCAACAGAGCTCGAAGGCTTTTATACTTGGCACATTCTCCGTTGCAGTATTTGCCGCAAAGACAGGGGGCGGTAGAGAAAAAATACTATAGGAAGTGGTAGAAGCAGGCAAAAAACAGTAGAAGTAGAAGCAAGTGGAAAACAATGTAAACAGCAATGATGGCGGCACGAAAAGTATGGATTGCAGAGGTGGAGGAATTGTTACGTTTATGGCTTTTGACCAGACAAAAGCGTCGCAAAAAAAGATGGTCTGTCCGCCTGTTACATGTAGCGAGATATCTGACTGGGGAACACAGCCAGCTTGTGAAGCCAACGCAGGCTGTAGATGAAGAGATGCACTTCAGATAGTCTTCCCTCACATTCATCCATTTTGAACATTCACATTCATCCCTTTTGAGTGACACACGCGGCTTGCGAAAAGTTTCAAAATCCTGGAGGTGCGCGACCTTGTGAAGCGCCAGTGGCCAGGTAGGCTACGTCATTTGTGGCGAACTCGCGACTGCTTCAAGCATAACCTAGGCTTAAGTGTTAGGGCCCCCCTTTCCCTTCATCTGCAAAATATTCCTGAAAGAGATACATACCAACAAAGAAGAGGCTCAAAATGACCACAAAAAGACACAAAACTACTGCAAAGAGATGCAAAAACAGCTGCAAAGAAACTCACAGTAACCACAGAAAGAGGCAAAACAATCATTAAGAGACAAAAAGTGACCACAAACAGACGCGAAATGACTACAGAGATGCAAAGTAACTACCAAGATACACAAAAAGACCACTGAGAGACTCAAAATGACCACAAAGAGGTGCGTATCAACTACAAAGACATGATAAATAACAACAAAAAGAGGCTAAACAACTATAAATGTCTGCTTGTTCCTCCTCCCCTGCAGGAGAGGTGGTGGGGCCTTTTGTATGTGTGGGCCCAGGGGACCATTGTCTCAAAATGCGCCCATGCCTACAGCTAATAAAATTGGGACATTTACTTATTTTAGCCAGTGAAATTGATGGTTCCAGACTAGAAATGAAAAGCCTGTTTTTGTGTGCTTCTGAGCCACAGTTTCAGAAATGACTACTAATTTTGAGTGGGAGATATGTTATGTTATTATTTCAAAATGCATATGTGCCGTGTGGGAAAGCTTGACAGGTGTAGCAGCCGTAGTAACTGAGCTTTGAATGAAAAGGTTTCAACAGACTTTTTCAACTTCAACATTAGCAGATGTTCTTATTTTGAAGTGAAATACAGTTTCCATGTTTCAGGAGAGATAATACATGGGAAAGATGATAGTTGCATAAATGTATAGTGCTCTTTTCACATATTCATATGTTCTCTATTCAGGGCCAGCTATTTAATGGAAGGTCTCTTGGGTAATGCTGTATGTGCTGCTTTGGTTTCCATGGTAAAGAAAAATCATTCCCTTGTATGTCTCATCAAAGTATTTAATTGAGCTTAAGCAACACTGGGTCACAGAAAACCTTTACCCTTAGCACAGTCTCTAAGGATCCCATCTGTCAGCTTGTATATACAGTACAACATGCTTTCAGCAGATAGAAGAGCACAAAGGTCACTGCTGTCACTGTTGCAACAGAACTCTTCACATCTTCAAATGCAGACTCCAAAAAAAAAAAGCTTAAATGAATTTATTTTTGAAGAGCATCTGCAAGTAACATTGAAACATGTTTGACAACTGTGGAATCTATTCAATCAATTCAGCTTTTAAAAGTTGCATTATGTTGGATAAGCTTCAGGACAAAAGGTTAAAAAAAACTTCTTAACCTTTAAATCAATGTGTATGTCAGGGTTAAAGATCAAAATCATTGAGAATTTGGATATACAAAGTTTTCCCCACAACAGTGGTGATATTGATGATGTCAGGTTGTGGCAGATGCTTGCACAGCTGGTGGAAACTCTAAAGATCAACGTGACATGACTTATGTTGTAGCTGCCCTGAGGCCATCTGTAACATATCTGTTGTCTGTTTCTCATTTATGCTTTTTTGGAAATACTCTACAGCATTTGAAGGTGGTCATCAAGCTTATTTTTACAGACCATGTAATTCTTCAGTTCATTGAAGAACAGATCAGCAGTAAACATGTCATCCCTGGGGAGGGAGTGATAATGCATTGATCCATTAGGTATTTTGAGAGCAGCCAATCAGTGAAGTCTGGGATATCATCTGTGAAGTACAGAACATTAAACCAATTGTGTAGTTGCCCTTTTAGTCCAATCACTGTAATGGCCAAAACACATCAACAGAGCAATGACCTGTATAACTCCCTCAAGTCTTATCGCAATCTGATCAGTGGGTCAGTGTTATCGTGCTTGATGGATGGATATTGAGTGAGGCCGACCCAGTATCACTCCACTGATTTCATCTTGTAAAAAAACAAATGACAGCACAAAGACTAAGAGGATGAAATCAGAGGATGAATGGCTTGTTAGCTCATTATGTATGGGCTAATGGTATGAGCTAATTTAAGTCAGATTTTGTGTTAAACTTTACTGTTTTACTCTCACTACTGTAATCTGTTATTCATTCGTTTTTCAGAGTAGAATGTTAGATTGATTAATTATGGCTCTTGACATGGTACTGAAGTGTTGATGTTGCTGCCGTTTGGCAGATTACTTAGTGGATTATTGCCTTGCATGGTCTCTTGTTTCTTGGCATTAAACTGGTAGTAAAGGCCAGTAACACCAAGCAGTAAGCAATATTCTGCCTACTCGGTTCAGCTTGGCTGCCACAGACTTGTGACTGACAAATCTCTTCTCTGCTTTCTGGAGAGACTTTGGACATGACGCACAGATTGTAAATACAACAGAGCAAAATCATAAGTTACTTTATAAATATCTAAAAGCAATATTCCAAATGACAAACTATAATGTGGTATTTTAAAGGCATACTGTGCAATTCAGAATTTGTCACGCATTGCTTGTTTGCGAACACAAAACTCAAACTTTTGCTCTTCCTCCTCGGCTCAACCAGACTGAGAGAGCAGCGGTTGTCAAGCAGGCTAGAGAGTAAATGAAGAAAGGGAGCAACATTAGCGAGATCAAAGCACTGAATCAAAGAAATAAAAAGTTGTTTTCTTATTGTGTCATGGCAGTTATATTCCAAAGCACGAATAAACACACCCACACCTCCGCAGCCCTGCAGGAAGGTGCTGCATCGCTGGATTTTGTGTGAATTCAGCTGAAGCGCATGCTTGTGTGTGTGGCTCAACCTCACCCTCAGTCAAACAGACACACAGACCTGCAGCTCGCATCCACAGAGCAAAGGAGAGAGATGGCGGGTCGCTACATTTTTATAGAGTCCTGACCCTGCGCTGCTATTGACTGCTATTGACCACAGGTTGACACCCAGAAACATCATGAACAAACCAAAATAAGAAGATAGTAAAAACATACAGACAGGTAGCAGATTCTCTGCAGATACAGACATCTCTGTGATGATTAAGATGGATTACTTTTGTGTGACTGTGCCTCCAAGTAGCGATGTATTTTCAGCTCAGTTTTACATAACTGTACCACATATGTTGTAAATCAAGGTCTACTCAATTTGCCATGTTTGCAGAAAGCTAGCAGAGATTCTTGTCCTTGCCACTGCGCTATAGAGACTTGCAGATTGGGCAGTCTGGATGGGATGGTGGATGTTAGAGTGAACCTCCCACGTTAAGGATTCAGTATGCTTGTAGTATGTTGTCCCAACACGTCTAAATCCAAAAGTGTTCACACGTTCTGAATGGCCACACTCGAAAGCTTCCCCCTGGCTGCATCTCACTGCTTTCTCAATCTCTCGCCAGGAAGTGTTTTTTGCATGTGAGATGTGTGGAGAATGAAAAAAAGACAGCTTGAGAGAAGTTCAAATCCTGCCTTACTTTCACACGTTCACATTGTCGGATTATCTCTTTCGAAAAGCTACAGAAGCAGTGCTCGTGTATGTGCGAGCGCTGTGTTGTTCTATATTCTATTTTTATGCATGTAGTGTTTGGATAACTGGAACTTAATTACACTTTCTAAATTAATATTTTATCCAAGCATTGAAACTGCATCTGTAGACTTTGCAGGTGTCCAGTTTGTGGATGTTACATGAACATAATGAAGCGCCAGGATCTTTGGAAAACAGAGTATGGTAAATTAATGAGTTTTACCGGCCAGTCAGCAGTTTGTGAATGTGCTATCACTGCACATTAGATTGATCCAAACAAGCACTTAATACATTGCTTTCTGGTCTGAGGCACACGGACGGGTCAAGAGGATGCAGAGACAAAGAAATCAATTGGCCTGATAGAGAGCAGAGAGGAGGGACAGGGGGAGAGAGACTGGGTGGGTGGAAAGAGCCGATCCAATCAGACCAGATGATGATTGCCTGTGTAGTAATCAAGTTTTTATATGAAGGACAGCAAGAAATTGGTGAGCCAGTCAATATCCAATCCAATCAATATCAACAAGCTCCACTCCAGAGCAGCAATTTCTTAAAAAGCTGCTGGCTGTTTGTGCCAACTTTTATTAATAATATTAGAGGAGAAATACACCAAATAAGTAGCTCCAGTCTCAAAAATATGCACTGCTCACCTTTTGCTCACACAGCAACGCTCTAGTGAAATCAGTGACATGAGTTTTAAATTAGAGACAGTTGCTGTGCTGTGACTTTGTTGTATGACTATACTGCTAATATGAAGGTGGAGAGAGAGAGATTTGATTAGAACTGGCACACAGGTATGAACACATGAAAAAGAAATCTGACTGTGTATAAGTCTGGGAGAGAATAACCCTACTTCTCACTTGATTTATTACTTCAGTAAAGATTTTCCTAATGAGTTTATGGTCTCAATCATTAATTTTAAGTCTTTTTCGATATAGCAGGATGTTCATTTGGTAAATTATGGTTCCACTTAGAGTAAAATAGATGATAAAGCTGAGTAAGCTTCAGGGAGTGGTTACCTTGTGATTGACAAGTCGCTACCACAGTGAGAACGTACAAATATGTTTACTTTTGGCTCCAGAAAAACCAAGATGGCAAAATGATGAACTTATGGCTTCAAAACAGCAATCCACAAAGCAATGGGTGACGTCACGGTGCCAAACACACTGCTAAGTTTTCATCCTAAAACTCTTCTCTCCTGTGATGGGAAAAGTGAAACGTACAGTTTGAAAATACAAACAATAGAATCTAAACTTTGTCTTGCTCTTGACAGAGATTACCAATGATCACCAGACGCTGAAGTTCCATTAGTTTGTACAATGTAAGCCCAGATGATGCTCAGGTAGGGCAACAGTCAGGGAAACTACGCTAGCGGTTGCAAGGGTAGTAAAACCACAGGGTACAGTTGTGTGATACTGTAAAGCCAGCTGTCCCACCCACTTCAGGTTCTAATGCTTTCCATTGGGAGAATACAGGGCGAACTACATATACACATTAGCACATGTACTCACAGATAGATGTATACTGTATGTACACACACACACACACACGCACACACACACACACACAGATATTGGCACCTCTGACTGTGCTTACTACACTTTCTTTTTTCATATTTCCATGTATATTAACAGATAAAGCAACAGTTCACCCCAAAATCAAAGACACGTATTTTTCCTCTTACCTGTAGTGCTATTTTAGCCTGGCATTGCCAGACCCAATTGACAAAACGCGAATGGGTCTTGACACGGAGTGTACATTTCCTCTATTCCCGATGGGTGATATCAACGGCTGTCACTCAAAGTGCCCCTTCACGCAGTTGGTAAGACGGAAAACCAATTAGAGTAAACGAAACGTGTGACGTAGGCTAGCACAACGCCAGTGTAAACAGACCAGCAAGCAAGTGCAGCGCGCAGCGGAGATGAGCTGTGATGATGTCTGGGAAAGAGTATTGCCTTTGCAGATTTCCTCCTCACTGTGGACTCCAAGTTGCATGGCTGTGATTCCCAGCTTGGTCCCTGACCTGCTCCTCCATGGGAGCAACTAGTGGAGAAACAACAATAGCCACTGGGTTTTCACTGACTCCCATCTTTTTCTCGATCAACGGAGCCAGTTGGTAAATTTTGTTACCAAACCCCGTAAGAAGGACGGCAAACACATCCTTTTTTTCAATAAAAGCTTTCAGTACAGCCGTTTGCTCTGCTTTTAAAGAAAATGTACATTCCAGTTCGTTCAACACATTTACCATCACAGTTTCAAAATCAGTAGCCATGTTGGTTGTTTACGAAATGCATTCACTCCGCTCCTTGTCGTGCCCGTCCCAAAGTAATAAACGGTTGTGATTGGCCCGGTAAGCTTTAATGATGCCATGCGCCTTTATGATTGCATGGCCAGACTTATCTGCGGAGCGAAATGGAACATGAGCTTGTGAGATTAGCATGGTTTCACCAGGCTAGTGCTATTTATCAGTCTAAATTGTTTGGTGTGAGTTGCCGAATGTTGAAGATATCAGCCATAGAGATGTCTGCCTTCTCGCCAATACAATGGAACTAGATGGAGCTTGGCTTGTGGTGCTCAAAGAAGGCAGACATTTCTTCAGCCAATATCTGCTCGATAATGCTCGGCAACTCTCACCAAAATAATCTGGATTGATAAATATCTCTAGAGGAAAGAAGAAAATGTATTTTTGATTTGGGGGTGAACTCTCCCTTTAACATCTAATGACGATTAAACATAATTTGTTTGCAATGTTTTCCCTGAGAGCTAATATCTTGTCACACAGAGCATGCATGTGTAAAAGTACTGTACACACGGCATGTCATTGAAAGATTGTTTCCCTGACATCAGAAGCCTGTAAAGTGGAGCATGTATAATCACATTTTTCATCCTGACTTTGTCTCATAATTACATGGTGAAAGGTTGATTAGTATGAGATGTTGTCACTAGAGTCACTGGAGGCAGCACAAAAGACGGCCCCTATCTAATTTCTTTGGGATGCTGGGATATTATGACTGTTATGAGCCTTTTATAAAAAGATCTATTCAAATGTTGAGATATATTGTTTTGGAAATGAAAGAGATTTTACACATACAAGTGATTCAGCCTTATGTCTAGAGTCTCTATGAAATGATAGTTGCCTCGCTACACCTTGTTCTCACACTAATTTGTAAATTAGTAAACTAATTAAATAGTCATCCATGCTCTTCAGTATTTTCCAAAATACCACATAACTCAAATATTACAAGAAATCTCTTCTTCTGCCGCAGGAGCTTCTGTCTTACCAAGAGTATTAATTTAAATAAGCCACACTCTACAACTTCAAAGCATGCATTTCCTTTTTTAGGCCAGCCCTCATTGTAAAATATGAATGACTCGTTTAACAAATAAAATAATTCATGGTCCTGCTCTTCATTAAAGGTTCTATTTTTAGGTTACATTTCACCCTGAGAATTTTTTTTTAGGTTCAGCGTTGGTACTGACATAAAATTAATTACTGACAATCTGTGTGAATCTCCGACTGCAAATGAAAAGTGTCAGTGAAATAATGAGCTTTTTTGGGTCATGCAGGCGGCTACAGTGTGATGAGAAATCAACATAAAATATTAAAAAGGGTATTTCGTGTAAAATTAATTCCAAATATACATGCCTGTAAATGGTATAACTCTGCAATATAAATATGTTTGTGTGTATAATCTGTATTAACACTCAAAATCTACATATAAATGATTTGCATTTTTGGTCTATCACCAAACCTGTCTGCCTAGAAGCTGTTTTTGCTATTTAGTCTACCTATAAATGTATGAACGACTCTCTGATGTATTATTACTTAACTTTAAAGATGGGTTTTCAAGATCATTCACTGATGCAAAACTCACCCCTCATTCACCCCACTCACAATATGAAGTCCCTGCTGTTGGTGGTTCAGTATGTTGATCAGGTAAATTAGAAATATGGCAGATATTTCACCCGCCATGGTCTACAGACTATACTGTGTAATATCATCTTTTGCTTTGCACATTTGTTTTAGAGCAATATTCTGACATATGCACATATATAAATGAGAATATTGTGTATAGTCCTTATTATTCATACAGTAAAAGTGTTTGAATATGTATCACATCACTGACTGGTGGATACCCAACAGGCCAGTTCCAGCTGTTGTTGCCGCTAACCCTAATTTACAGTATTGTATTCCCTGAATGTACTGTATACAGTATGGACCAGATTGGCGTCTCCTCCCTATGCAACAGAGCCCTTCACCCCCGATAAGGTTTTCTGATTCCATTTATGTGTTTTGTGAAAACGAAGCAGCCAGCTAGAAAATAAAACCCTTTTCCCTATTAACCAGATGGGTGCACAGCCAGTCGTCGAAGCTCTGAATTAAACCCTAAATTTTCAGTTATGTTTCAGAGCACACCCACTCCAGCCTCCTTACCTACACATCTATTTTTTTTTCCAAATTTATAAAACAGCAGTGCAGCTTTGTCATGCGGTAAACTTATAACTCCCCCAGTGGAATTCTCTTGTTCACTGTACACGCTGCATTATGTTCTGATCACTGCAATATGTTCTCAGTAAAGGAAACAATAACACTTCTGGATTAAATTAGAAAACCCCAAACTTCATGCGTTTAACTGCAACTTCTGAATCAAATCAAATCAGCATGTTTAACATTTAGTTTCATGTTCTACTTCACACTTAATTCGCACAGACCCATAAAAAATGTAACTAACCAACTTATTTCGAGTGATGCAACACACCAACTGAAATACATCTGCAGTACTTAATGAAAAAAAAAATCAGTTTGTCCATTATAGAGAGCTAATCCAAAAACGGGTTTAATCTCTCTCGAAATTATCTGTGGCCAAATCCTGCTACTGAAGCCAAAGCAGGTGACCACTTCAACCCCTTTAGGCTCAACTGACTGTATTATGTTGCCACTGGGGAGACATAATCAGCTCTCACAGCATCTGTCTCACCACATGGATTAACAGAGTCAGTGTGGAAAGCAGTAACACTCTAATCAGGACCAGCCAACCTGGTAGGAGACACTAATATATGGCACCATGGTGCTCTGCAAATACTGCAAAGAGGCTGATATTTTCAGCTTGACTGGAATTCTCTAATTTATCTGACAACATGGCAACATAAGTTATATAATATATAACATATAACAGCTAACTGACGATGACAAGTTACAATTAGTTTGATTAACAGCACGGATTGTGAACTGTTATAGCTCTTGGATCCAAAACACAATTTGAAAAATGATCACAGCTTCACAGCTTGATCTGCCGTTTATTGCTTTGCAAGCGTGTGTCTGTGTGTGTATCTGTGTGTGCATGTGTCTGTGTGTGCTCATGAGCGGGTGCCTGATGCTGTTCACATTACATATTGAATGTGAAAACAAATTTAGTTTCATAAGAGCATCTTAAGTGTTCCTGATTAAAATGATGGGCAAAATTATAAACTCATTTATAATTTACAAAAAATTAAAAAGATCAACACATCATTTACCACTAATATAACTCAGTGGGGCCATAACTGTGCTGTTAAATTAGAAAATTTACTTAAGTGTACTTTCAGGTTTCTCTTCCAACTGTACCCAAGGCAGCATTTCACCAGTTTGTTGTTTGAAATTAATCATGGATAATATTAGTAAAAGATGACTTTTAGCACACTTATTACTTGCTTTACTTTTTGGTGTGTCCATGTACTGCATGTACTCTACAGTATCTAGACAGAATCTTTTCTGTAAAAACTGCTGCATGTCTTGTGCAAAAGTTGGAATATGAATGTGACCGTGATTGGGGACCAGTTGAAATGGTTTCCTGTACTGTGCTGCTGTTCTCTTGCCACCCAAGGCAACAATTACAGTAAATTCATTACTCCATAAAACCTATTATGCTACCATTAAAAGTCCATTATGAGATGGTGTTGTTAGAAGATAGGAGGTGTTTGCTAGCCCTCTGGGTATCAGTCACAGATGCTTAAGAGGCAGACAATTAGAGGACTTTAACATGTTAAATAGCTTTTATCCGATATAAATCAAATTAGTGAGTGATTTATTCATTTATTGTTTAAGATGGCCGATCTGTCTCTTATTTAATTCCCTCGGGATGAAGAGGATATGCTGACCAATGGTGTGACTGAATCCCTGACCTTAACTTCTTTAAAAAATGATATGGATTAAAACAGCAACACCTGTCAGTCGCATGCATCATCTTCAACAAAGAGACACAGGAGAGAAAAAAAAGGACACAAGCGGCTACATGAGAGCTCGCGGGCAACAAAAGCTGTTCACAATTTTCCTGCGTCCAACCTCATTAAAGTGACAAATAAGCCTATCAACACATTACATTCAATGTCCCTGTACTAATTTTATCATGGACAAGCCAAGGGACTGGTTGATGATGAGATTAGGTTTATATCTGTGTCTCCACCACCTGAAAGCATGCGCCGTTTGACAACACGCTGTTTAGTTCCCCAGTAATGTAGTTTGTTCAGAGTCAATCACCTGACTGTGGAGCTCCCTTGAGTGTCACATTGCCTGACTGACAGCACAGATTATATTGCTCTCTGCGTGAAGGATCACTGAGCAATTGCCGCAAAATACCCAAAGAGATTGGATTGGAGGGAGGAAATTAGGCAATTTATAATAGTGTCATCCCACTGACGAGCTGTTTTGGTTTATTTTTAATTTGGCTTTTACAGAAGGAGGCAGCAAGGACAGCGCTCAGTATGCTGGAGGAGGCCTCAAGGATCCATTCAGCTGAAGCAGAAATTAAGAGGCATGTTGCACTTTTCCGTGGAAAATGGTTGAATGATATGAATGTTGCTTGGTTGTAGTAGTGAAAAGCTGTCCTACCCAAAAACAAACACAGATGACCCGGAGAGGATTGCTGTGTTTTTTTTCTCCCCAGTGTGGACTAATTTTATACTGTAGAGCTTGCGTCTAAAACCCCCCACTTCTCTTCTACATTACCACCTCCTGTCTGGAGCTACATTTAGCTGCGAGCATGCTATGCTCTCTCTTCCATGCAATAACACATTTGTCTTTTGTTCTTTTGTTTTGTCTCTGCTCATTCCGAAGAATGTCACTTACCTCCAAAATTGCGGTGCCCGAAGCAGAAGGTAGAGTATTTGTTTTCACTGTCTGTTTCACAAAGCCGGGCTCATTTGTCAAAAAGAGCATGATCTGAGGGCCCGGCCCCGACGCCGTTTGTCTTGTATTGATCACCTCTTGTCACGGCTGCCTTTCTTGAAGTTGATGGGCACTTTCTCTTTTCTTTCATGCTTAATGGGTTTGCTTTTTAGGAGCTTTTTGGGGACAAAATTTTTTGGTGGTTTCTTAAGGTTACCAGTGACAGAACTTGAGGTGACATTGGGATTTTAATTACAACCCAATAAATGTTTTTTAAGACGCATATTAAGTACACTAAAAATAATTCTAATAATTATGTCTATTAAACTGTGGGCGGCACAATGGTGCAGTGGTTAGCATTGTCGCTCGAACCTGGGGTGTGGGAGCCCCTCTGTGAGGAGTTTGCATGTTCTCCCCTGTCAGCATGGGTTGTCTCTGGGTTCTTCGGCATCCTCCCAATTAATTGGTGACTCTAAATTGCCCATACGTGTGAAGTTGGAATAGTTGTCTGTCTCTATGTGTCTGCGATAGTCTGGCGACTTGTCCAGGGTGTACCCCGCCGCTCACCCAATGACAGCTAGGATAGGCTCCAGTCCCCTGCGATCCCTAACAGGATAAATGGTTATGGAAAATGAATGAATGAATAAACAGTGGGTTTACGTGCACTCAAGAATCCAGGTGACTCAGAGAAATTGGGTTACACAGGTATTTTAACCATATCAGTAATAAATGATCCACCTCTGATTGTTTCTGTGTGCGAGCGTGAGTATCAGTGTTTGTGTGAAACCAACAAGGAACTGCCAAAAGCTGCAGTTCCCTGAATGGCCACTTGAGACTGGCTCCAGGAGCCAGTCAGTCCCCACAGACCCCCATGTTGGAGCAGAAATAAACATGTTTACAGCCTTGTACAAAAGACAGTTTTGGTCTCCTTGTCACCTTCATGGCAACTGTTTTATGTAACTTACCCATTTACATTTTATTAAGGTTTAAAGTTAATGAAGGGTGGGGCCACTTGACTGACAGGCCGTCTGTCGATAGCGCCCTCGGCTTCACAGTCAGATCCACCCCTCGCTCCTCCACAGCGTAGCTTCTTGCCCAAATATGGTCACTGCTGTCTCCAAAGATCCGGGATGGTGACTGCTGGATTGCTAAACTCGAGGCTTCAAAACCAAAAGAAGTCCAATGGGTGACGTTACGGTAGCTGGGTCCATTATTTTTACAGTCTATAGGCCCGTTTCCACCGCAGGAACTTCAGGGTAATTTTACGGGGCCGGGGCCATTGGCGCGTGTCTCCACCTCAGGAACCACCCCCGAAGGACAGAGTTCTGGAACTTTTCCGGGGGCTAAACAAGTCCTTGCCTCAGAGTAGGTACTCAGAACGGCCCCGAAAGAGTCCTGGCTGGGGCTTGGGGATTACTTGGTGCTGATTGGATATACTCAAGGAGGGATGTGACGACAACAGAAAGCAACAAAATAGCCGTTATTTTTAAAACTCAGCAGACGAGGGTTAGCTTGTTCATATAGCTTCCACCGCCATCTAAAAAAAACTCACTAAATGGCCCGTGAAAAAAATATTTTTTCCACCGGATATCTTAGTTACAACATGATTGAGCTAGCAAAGCAGTTTTGTGTTGCTATGTGTGGTATTTATTCAAGTTTGGGAAATCACAATGTCTAGAAAGCATCAGTGGCTGCAGCTGACAGGGACAGCTAACAGCAGCAAAGCTAACATCAGGACGTCATCTGTTAAAAGCCTCCTGTTGTCGGATACGACATGAAACTACTCCAGTTAGCTCAATCATGTTGTAACTAAGACATCCGCTGGAAAAATATTTTTTTTCACGGGCCATTTAGTGAGTTATTACAGACACCGCTAAGGGCTAACAGCTAACGGCGTCCCTACGTCGCCCTGGTAAATGGTCGCGCAACGATTACGTTACATCCAGAGCCCGTAACTTTACAGGAACCTTCCTCGTACTCCGCTCTCTCAGTGGAGACATGGCGGTTGAGAGGGCCGAGGGAGAGGACGTTCCTGTAGTAGTTCCTGCCCCCCAAATAGTACCAGGAACTTCTTCAGTGGAAACGGGCCTTATGGTTGGAGCTAACTAATCTATACGTCATGGTTCTAGGGTCTTTGTTTTAATTTGTTTCCTGTTGTATTTTGAAGGTCAACCCTCATGTGTCAATGTCTTGTTTTACTTCCTGCCTGTCCCTCATTAGCCTCAGTGTCACCTGTCCCTTGTTAACACTCTCCTCCTCCTGCGTATTTAGCCTCTATGTTATCCCAGTTTCAGTGTCAGTTCGTCTGCCTTGGCTGCTGGTGTTTCTTGTCCCTCCTTCTACTCATGCCATCCCGCTTTGTGTTGTAGATTTCATGAGGCTACTTTATGTTAGTTTCAGTTTTGTCAGTCTGGAAATATTTTAAATACAAGGATACATTATGATCTCTCCTTTTACCCCTTTCATTCCCCTATGTGAAGTCTTCCCCGTGCACAATCACAAAAGCCAATTAGAAACCCGATTATGCGGATACATGGCCAATAAAATTGGCTTCCTCCTGAAGAGATCTAGGCGTAAAATCAGGCTTCACTAATCACCTACCACGATTGGATTTAAGGGATTGGCTTACTGCAAAGAGCTAACCTTAATACACTTACTGGCGTGCGTGTCGATGCATTGATTGTACAGTTGATTGGTATGCACCACCATCAAGTGATGTGTGATGGAAAATTGTGTAGTTGTAATCCATGAAATAACCATTACACACTTGCTAAATGTAGTGTTAAACAAATTTTAACAGAATTACAGTATGATGTGCTGAATTACAATCTGTCTCATTTCTGTGAAAAAGGATTTTTTGGAAATACTGGTGGGGTGCTGGCTCACAGGCAGACATCATAGAAAGAATAGGAAAACTCTGACGTATTATGAATGTAAGAGCTGATTTTTTAACCCATGGCACCTCCCAATGACAGAGCTCGCATAGATTCAGGAGGGAAGAGATAAATATGATATAATTAGCATATTAAGCCAATTCCTTAAATAACTGAAGAAGCTCTTGACAGTACCATAAAACTTAAATTGTTACCACTGTAGCAAACTTGATGACAAAAGCCTGATTAGAAAACATGCCTGCATCAAACTTGAGGCAAAAGAACCTCTTCCTCTTACAGCTGATATTGAAAATGCTTCAGTTGGGGTTTTGATGGCTGCAGAGCTGTAACACAAATGAGAAATGTGTCAGGCTGAGATGTGGAGGAAATGCTGCTCATGTCAACGCAGGAATCACAATGTGTCAAACAAATTCAGAACAAGATAACAATGACAGCTCGGCATTGGATTCACTTTTATAAAGTAGCATATAGTGTATTGTACACTATACATGTTGTCAGTTAAACATTTTCTTTAAATGTGTAATGTATTGAAGCATATTTATACTGTATATTTTCAAATAGATGACTGTATTCCTTTCAAAAGAGCCCAGGCGTGGCAATGTCAAATGCTGTCTGTTCTGCCTGACGTCCTTGTTTGCATCCTTATTTGTCTCCTGACCTTTAATCTCAATCTCCTCCCTCTGTTATTATGCTGTGTCATTAATAGCCCTGAAGTGTTTATCGTAATCAGAGGGGAAATAAAAGGGGAACGGCGGGGTGACAGTGGCAGAGAAAAGCAGAAAGAGAAATTTCTGTGTGAAAGGCATCAACCATCCAGACAGCGTCAGGGTTATCAGCCAAAGTAAACACATAAAATGCTCCTTAATGTGGATGCATGTGTAGGTGCTCCCCAGAGATTGCAGACACCAACGCAAAGGCCATTAAAGGTTTATCAGAGGTTTGCAGTGGCTTGGCCGGAGCCGCTCACAAACAGATGAATATGTTTTTGTGGCATTAACAGCATCTGCTTAAATGGCTAAAGGGGCGTCCGCCTTTTTCCCAGGATAATGGGAGGCAAGGCTAAAGACAAATGTGTTCTCTACTGCTGTAAAGAGAAAACCAGCTGAATGAAGCAAAAGAGGCAGCCTTCCCGCTGGTGTTAGCATCAAGATGACATCCCCATGGTGATCCCGCATCACCACCGATTCCGCATAAGCCCCCAGGTCAGAAACAATAAGGTGAGGACATGACCCCCATTAAATTCCTGTAACACATACATGTAAACAGTCCCCGTTCCCACTCGCCTGCGCGTACGTGCAGATGCCCCCTTGCAACAGCTTAACGCTCTTGCTGAAGAGGGCTCAGTTTGCAAATGACAGCACCAGCAGAGTTAAATCCCTTTAAATGTCCTGAAATGACTCACACAGAAGGGTTTAAGAGAAGTTATATCTGCAAAGGTCGACAGCCACCAGACCCGACAGCTGTAATGACCAACAACATGGCCTCGGTCACATTGGACCTGCAAGTAATCCTTTGTGTTTATTTTATCCAGCTGTACTGGAGGGATCAAAATGGGTGACATTCAAACATGAGGAATAATCCACATATATGGTCTCAGCTGAAGAGTCATTTAACATCAGGCTGAAAAGCAGTGTTTTACTGCCCTCTCTATTTGGAAGTCTGTTTGACCTCTGACCACAACCAGTATCACTATTGGATGTAGTCGGACATGTGCTCTGTTGCACCTGTGACCACACCCAACAGTGATGTCACAGTGAACTGACACTCCCTGTTGTGCACTTTTACATGCAGCAGTTTTTGAGATCAGCAAAAACAGGAGTTTCAGCTGATGTGATGTTGCTTTTTTCGCCAAAGTATGCTGACTTTCAAATGGTCTCACAGTCTCAGTTTTCAGTATCATATCTTAAGTGACATAGCTGTGATCACATATGAGCTGATCTTCACATTGGGAGGTGGAGGGGATGGTTGATGGCCTGACACCGTAGTGAGATGACTGCCAAGCTGCGGACCACTGCAGACAACAGTTCAACGCCAACACACAATGAAACTGGAGACATGAAAATGTCCAACATGTCATACAAATCTAATGTATCAGTGGTTTGCAGAGATGTATGATGCCAGCATTTATTCTGACAATTAGGTTGTGGTGTTGTGTCACACAGTCTTTAAACACATCCACAGTCATGTTAACGGCTCTGTGAGGCTGCTCTCAGAACAAAGCATTGCTGATGATGAGAATTTCATTAGATTTTCAGGTATTAAACCGACTATTAAACAACTACATGAATGTCTGAACCAGATATCTTAACAATTCAGTTGTTGACATTTTACTAAAAACCACAGATGTGAACTTTATGGTGGCGCTAAAGGAAAAGTCAAAAGATCACAAAGTCAGTAGGTTTCATCCTCTGAGGACCATGAATCCATGTGCAACGTATCAAAGCAATTCATCCAACGGCTGTTGGGATATTTCAGTCTGCAATAGCCGCTGCATAGCTGCATTCAAAAAAAAAGAAGCTTTAATGAAATCCCTGTGTTGGTGTCTATAGCAACGCACCCACACCAACACAGCCCCTTGCATTTCTTGAGGCAATTAGTGCCAGTCTGAATATGGCCTAATAGATTGATATATGATTAACAGAAACTTTGATTTGAATAGTTCATATGTACCGAGATATCAAATTAATGTTGTGAGTGGTCCTATTAAATGGTGTGTGGACACAGCATGGACACCGAATTTCCATTCAGCCTGATAAATTTCATAAACGTTCTCTCTGGGGTCTTTAATTCTACATTATTCTCTAGAAAACAGCATACTGATCCCAAACTAATTCCTCTAAAGCGGTTGTAGTTGTGAAATCAGGTATGCTAATTGACAAAGTGGGGTATAAAAGTCCTTAAGGCACCGTATTGATACTTATCATCAGTTTATGTGATGCAGTAATTTACAGTATGAACCACAATTATGAGATATTAGGTTAAAGGGGCACGGCATCTGGCACTCCACACTCTGTTTCACACTCATTAGCAGCTCATTAGGAGAGTGGTGATGGTTCATCTGAGCTTGCAGAAATATTGGATGTGAAAATATTCTCGTAATGCATCGAAATCAAGGCTTTAACATCAATGCTTTGCCTCTTTTTTATGTGCTATAAGTGTTTACCATCTCCAGCCAATCACTTTTATTGCACTGTGACTCTTAAATACTCCAATTTCAGGGTTTTTTTATTTAACAATTACCAGGCTATTATTGTAGATTTGATGGCATGTAACTAGAAATACCAGCACAGTCACCAGAAGAAAATGTAGGTGTTGTATATTTCTGCCAACCACATACTTGTATCACATTTACAATGATAATAACATTAATAATCTTTATTTATAAAGCACTTTTCAAAACAGAGTTACAAAGTGCTTTACATATTAATAATTAAAACAGACAAGACATGAAACCAACAACTTTTAAAAGAACTGATAAAAACAATTTAGCATATAAAAACTGAGGAGAGAAAAGACAGTTTAACTGAAGTAAAATCAGTAAAGGCTCTCCAATAAAAGTATGTTTTAAGAAGGGATTTAAAAGAGATCACTGACTCGGCCGACTCAGGCAGATTGTTCCAGAGCCTCGGGGCCCTGACAGCAAACGCTCTGTCCCCTTTAGTTTTCAGCCAAGCCTCTGGAACAGACAAAAGACCTCTGCCCGAGGACCTCAAAGTAATTCCTGGCTTGTATTGTTCTAGGAGGTTGCAGATATAGCTGGGAGAAAGCCCATGAAGAGCCTTAGAAGTAATCAGTAAATTCTTAAAATCTCTTCTAAAACATACTGGGAGCCATTGTAAAGAGACTGAAACTAGAGTGATGAGATCATGTCTCTTGGTTCTGGTTAAAAGCCTGGCATTTTGTTTCTGAAGTGATGTAGGCTAGTATATGAACTGGCTGTGTTGCTAGGAGGTGGAGGGTATGGTGGATGGTGTGTCACCATGGCAAGATACCTGCCAAGCTGCAGACAGCTGAGACCAGCAAACAAGCAACAGCGGTTGTTTTTTAGTGAGACATCGCTGTGTTTCCAGCAGCTTATTGGCCATTAAACGTAGATGTTTTTTTGCAACCCATCGCTGTGTTCACCAGAGATAGTACCACAAAAAAATGATTGTTTTTTAGTTGGGGAAGTTTGTGCCACCAAAAAACGGGTATTTCAAGCCAGAACATAATCTTTTCCTAACCATAACCAAGTGGTATTTGTGCTAACACCTAACTACATGTTAACCACAGCTTTGCTGAAACATTAAGAAATATAAAGTTTCAGCAGATTGGCCACATAATAATATACAAATGACATGTATCTGTGGTTTGCAGCTACCTTACAGTGCCCGCGTTTATTCTGGCCTGAGAAATACATTTTAATAATTGGTCAACATCAAATGTTCTTCAGGTGTTACACTTGTTCTATATTTCAAATGACACACTGGCATTAACCCTCCCATGAATAGCAATGTTCAATCATAGCTCAGCAACCTGAACTTGAACTTGGTCAGTTCAGTTTGGGACTAGATGTTACAATAGGAAAGAGCTGTTCAGCTACATCGGAGAGGGCTTTGATGGGCTTGGCCTTGAATTCCCATTTCTTTAAGCAGCCTGGTAGTTGACTTGCCTACGAAGCCTCAAATGTGTACTGTGTAGTATCTTCCCGTTGTGTGGGAGCCTGGTCCTATATCAGAGTTTAGGGTAATGTTAGTGTGTCTGTCCTTCTCTTCATTGGTTTGGACTCAAGCAAACCTGGACGAACTTGTTATCTGAGAGAATGTTACATTCAGCCCCGATCAGTTAGGACTGAAAGTTGTATGCCATAGAAAATAAACACCAGAGTTTCACCATGTAACTGTAGACAGGATCTCTTTCTAGAGTCAAACAAGGGGGACAGCCTGAAGCTGAAACAAAGACAAATGAAGTGCTGTGTGTATTTTCTAACCTTGGACTGATAATCCTCTCCCTGGGGTACACTATGACATTCCATGTTTCACTGAAAGTGCATTTGAGTGAGTCAGCGCAGTTCGGCTGCTCTGCGCTCACTACCACTCCCTATTACCATAATGATGACTCAGTCGTGTTCTCTACCGTCCTGTCCAATCCTGTCTCAGTCCTCTGCTCTCATGCCCTCTCCTCTCCTCCCCTCCTCTCCTGCCTCTCCTTCCACCGTCCTGTCCTTTATCACCTTGTCCTGTCGTCTCCTATTCTTAGACTGCTCTGTCATCCCTTGACCACTCCTCTCCTCTTCCCAGATCGCTCCTGTTCCTGCAGTTATTCACTTTCTCCGTGTGCTGACAGAAACTCCCATAGCTGTCTGTTATAGTTTTTCCATTATGGTCAGGTAAAAGGATTTGAATCGCGACGTTGTATTAAGGGACAACAATGTCTTCGGTCCTCATTAACTAGTATAGTGATAAGTTACACTGGGTCGATGGATACTCGCCAAGTGTGCAACCAGACTGTTCTACCTTCAGCCAGCTTTGTGTTTCCTCACCCCTCCCAGCAATCAGAGCTCATGTGCCTGGGCTGAAAATAGAATCTGCTGCATCAAATTCCCAGTCCTCCTGGTAAAGTACCTACGGCTTAACATACTGCTGTGACTGCTCGTCTAGGTAAAACTGTCCTGGATTTGGCAGAGGTTTTTCCAGAGGTACTGCAGTAGATATAGACAGATGGATAGAATCTGCTATCTTCATCCCTGAAAACATATATTCTGGAGTTTCTCACCCAATGCAGTGGTATGGTCAAGGTAAATACAATAACATCTCTGCTGTTATTGTGCTGTTGTGTTACATTTCTGATACTGGATCTGATGCTGGTCTTTACTTCCTCCACCTCCATCAAACGCATCCTCATACATCTTACAAACTATCTTCCAAAAATGGACATGATATGTGTGATACCTAACAAGTTAGCATTGTCACTTTCATACTTAACGTAAAGTTATATACCTAACATAAACTTAGGTTTAGGAAAAGAAACATGGTTGTGTGTCTTTAGGTTTAGGCAAGTTAAGTTACACAGGTAAGATTTAGAAAAAGAAACGTGACACGGTACCTTACAAGGGAACTGCCCATTGGTTCGACATCCCATTGTTCCGACCATATTAAACTCATTGTTCCGAAGTCCGTTCCGAAATCACCATGATGCCCTGTGGTTAAGGTCTGGTTAGGTTTAGGCACAAAAACCACGTGGTTAGGGTCAGGAAAAGATCATGGTGTGGGTTAAAATGAAAAAGAAAGTGACAAACACATAAGCCGTGAGCCTGCTCCACCTCAAGCTGGTCGCAGCGCACCATACGCCCGCCGCGAGCCGTTCAGCACCGCGGACAGTCAGACTAATGGGATGTCGAACCAATGGGCTGTCGAACCAATGACATGGACCCACCTTACAATTTGTCAAAATTTATTTGGTTTTACATGGTTCTGCAACCCGGTCTCACCCTAAAGTCACTGAAATCCAGCGCTTGGGCAGTGACTTGCTGCGTCAGACACTGACAACAAATGCTGCCCTTTAATGTCTGCATGATATGCGGCCGCTCGCTGTTATAGTTTAACAGCCTCTGGCAGTGTCAGGGGGAAACGAAACGGGACGAGAGCGAAAGTTAAGGTGGCAAAAGGCCGAGTGGGGCAGGCATGAGGGGTGGTGGATGGGTGCAACAAACACCAACTTTCACCCAAGCACCTAACTAGGTGCTTTTATTCTTAAACTCAACCACGTGCCTTTGTTGCTGAAGGGGAAAAAAATGTCAATTTGGGGTGTTGTACCAACATAGTGTGTTTATTTTGAAAGAGACTGTATGTAAACGGTAAATTTCCTGTGAAAATGGAAGTGTATCTTGAAAGAAGACAATGCATGTAACAGGCAGAACTTGATACAGTGTCCCAGAACATCAACAACCAACACACCCAGGGTACCTTGCACATCGTATGTGGACGTGGAAAGTCCATGACCAAACATCGTTATGTGACGGTGTTGGAGTGAGAATGTGTTAGGTTGCAATCACTGGTCTCCTGGAGAAAAGTCCTGTGATTAAAGTCCTGTGTTTTGTGATCCATCCACCACCCCAACCTGCCCCATTATGTAGACTAGCTTCTTATTTACTCCTATCAGCACATTGGTCACCTGATCATAGCCTTCCTGATTATGTGGGTTATACACTGGCTCATGACTTCATGGGATATGTACAAATTGTGGTGCATAGCTTTTTGTAGGAAAACATTCAAACAGAGCATGAGAACAGCCTAAATAAAGCAAATCACAACATTAAAGTATTGCATAAGTTGCACACACAAAAATAAAAACTCCATCCAGCTAGATAGGTTTCCATAGTGTGTAGCTATTGATAAAAAACATAGAAAATCTAAATATGATAAACTGTGGAAAAATACTCATCCAGCCATTGTCAAGATACTGCTAGAGTGGTTACTGTGAGTGAATGAACAAATCAAATGGGGAATTTAATTTTGGGATGTTTCCTGGCAGGGCTTAAAGACTGTTGGATGGCAGCATCTGATACTCTGAACCTGCCAGAGTGAAAGGATAATGAGTTTAAATGAAGGGTGCAAAGGGAGGCTCAGACCTCTGTGGACCATCAAGATCACATCCAGGCTCAAGGCAGGCAAAGATGTAATGCCATGCAATATGTTTGACTTGAATAGCAAATATGTGAATTTGATAAATGAATTAACAGCACTCATTGACATCGGAGTGGCTCCCTAATAAACGGAAGGATTTTAAAAAGCCTACACATCAAATTCACGATAATCTTTGAAGTGATTTGTGAAGCCTTGCCAAACTATTTTTGAATGATGAAGAGGTGAAGCTTTCACAACTTTGATTAGGAAGCTGCAGAATGTTTAAAATAATGATCACAAAAAACTATGAACACATTAATAGGTCAACCACAAAGGTCAGTTGTTTTAAAAAAGTTCAGTCTTACAAAAGCTAAAAAGTTCATGTTTAATATACAGGAGAGGGTTTCAGTATTGTGATTTAAAGCTGCAAACGCCTGAACAACTGCTTAACAGATGTTTAGCAAATGTACTAACAAATAATTTATCGCACATTAGTTAAACAAACTGGAGTGCAGTCCGGTGCAACAATTTAACATCCATGAATATTTCAGTGACATTGACTCAGTAATAATTAGGTTGTGGTTTAGAAATCATTAGCAAAAACTATGATGATAACTTTTTTATGTTGATTTCACACATTTGAACACAAATGAATTGGCAATGATCTACCAGCAAAAGCATGGTTCAAAATTCAATTTATTTCATCACTTAACATAATGTTTTTCATTTAGCACCAAGTATTTGTAATATAGGAACTAATGCTTAATTTGTTCAACCTCGTGGTGTTTTTAAAGCTATGCATTTTTATTATACTCATATGATAGTATTTAAGTCAAGGAATTCCACTTCAGTGTTATGGTCAGACAAGCAAAATGCCACTAAACAGGGCATGAAATGTTTTGGCAATTCTTTATGGGTTTGTATAACAAGCATTTCAAGAATTTTCCGTCTTTAAAGGAATGTTTAGACTCCAGGCTTTTCAAGGTTTTTGTCACACTGTCAAAAAGAGAACTGTGCAATCAGTATTTCAGATATGAGGGATTTATATTATAACAATCATCCTAAGTTTTAAGCCTAGTTACAATTATAATTCGACAGCTGCTGTGATACTAAAACCTCAAGAGGAAATTCAAAGAATTGGCATGTCTTAAAACCTGATAGCAACAAAGGAATGTGCTGTATGGAAAATGAAATGTGTATGCTTCAACACAATTTATTAGAAAACAACAATGTGAGATAATGCAAGGCAAGCAAGTTAAAGTATGAGTGACATGGATATAGTGCATCAGATGTTTAAGCTTTTGAGGGTTTTCAGTATAAACCATTTATTATTTATACATATATTCTCCAAAATTGGTGGAGGACTCACACTATAGGCCACACAGAGGATAGATCTCTCATTATCAGATGGTCAGAAAGCCAACATTCAATCCTTCAACACCATGAGGTCAAGCATTATCAATCAGACTGTGCAATGATCAATTCAATGAATTCATATCTAATTACTTTCTTACATCTAATCAACATATTGACTAACTCCACTGTGCTATCAATCAGAATAGGGATCTCTGATTTATTAAAGTTAAAAGAGGTATCACCTCTCATTGTCATTTATGCCCTGTTTTCTATAAGACCTATCATTTGTAGTCTGGTGATTTTGCTGTGTCTGTATCCAATGCATTGTAAGGCTAATCTGGGATAAGCCATTAATAAAGAGAGAAAACAGAAAATTTAAATGCTAAAACAGTTGGCTTTGATAGAAATTTTTGGCAAACAGTAGAGACAATTTAATAAATGTCAAATTTGGACAGTGATGAATTATGAACACATTATTTCCTTCACGGCTTTAAGACAAACACTGTCCATCATGTCCAGGTAAGTCACAACCTAATGCTGTAAACTGTCTCGCAAAGCTCCATTGAGTGATACTTTTGACATCAACATCAAATCAAAGGACTTCCTTTAATGCGAAAGGGCTGTTATAGCAATGCTGATCCCACTGAGAATCAACACCCAGCTCTGCAACCTGATGCACCTCTCAGATGATTGTTTGTAGCTAATACAAACCAATATTAAACTTCACAAATCCATGATACCCTACCTGACCAGCATGAAACCACTACGGATTTAAAGGCATCATGTGGTGGTGCTATTGAGCAATGTTTTTATGAGTGGTTCCCCTTTTTCCAAGTAACGTTTACCAATAACATTTGAACGGCCGGTAAACAGTAATCTCGGAACCCACTCGCTATAGTGTGATGGCGATTTAGTGTTTTGTTTGTCTGTTTATATCTGCATTCAGATGCAGATACCTGTTTATAGAGATGAGCCAACATGACTGGCACATGCAAGAGGAAGTCTTGGCTCAGATATCTGCCGGCTAAACTGGATCAGCCCAATATATTGGCCCTCGTCCTCAGATTGTCATCAGACAATAGCTGAGAGGTTTCCAGATTGACGATGACAAATATTCACCAACTATTCACCTCCACTCAAAGCGAGTGAAGGACCACACAAAACATAAGCTTCTAGTGACAAAGAAAATGTGTCTCTTCACATCACATGGAGTTCAGACCATCAAAGTTGCAGCCAGAACCTAACAAAGAAATATGTGTTGCTGACCTCACCTGGCCATCATTGGCTATGGTCTTCCAGCGGAGGAGATTGTTGTCATGTCTAACTGGCTGATATTGTATGATATTGGTCATAAAAAAATAAAAAAATAAAAACCTACCCCATGTGAGAGATGCTGCAATATCATATCTCACCTTATTAGCAAACTAAGGAACATTCATTTTACCTCAGCAGACGATGGTCATTCGCCTGCGTTCGCTCATGTGTGACTGCCTTTGAGTGCACACAATCCAGTGGTGATCAACCGCTACACTGTGGGAATTAAATGCTTTAAATAGACTGCTACACTATTACACCAATGTTGCGTGGTGGTCTAATTTTGCCATCACTGAAGCAACCCCTGGTTTAATTTAAGTGTGTAGCTGCAATTACAATGCTGTCTATGTATACTGATCTTTGATCTTACTGTCCACAGGGATTACTATTATATCAAAGAGACTTTTTACAGGGTCATTCCACAGAGTCTGCAGCTAGCAATCCCAAAGTCTAACCCATTAACTGCTGGTCTTGTTCAAAAGGAAGCGTACTTGATATTTGCCATGCAGCTCGACTCACAACCCCCCACTGTGAGGCTCCAGGTTTCATCTGATCATGGTCAAACCTGTGTGATTCACATATGATCAAAGCTTTGATAAGTGTTAACCTTCTTTTGGACTTCATCCTTACAAGGATGAGGAAGTACTTAAGTTACCCTTGTATATATGTGAAAGCGTCACAGCGTTTGTCCTCAGTTTCATATGTCTTTATCAGATGAGCATAAGATGTGAAGAATATGAGATACGAGCTCTGCAACGTCTAAACCTAATTTAGAAGGGAATGAATGTTGTTGTTATTCAATACTGAGTGTATGATTCAACATTATTGCTCAGCTAATTTAAAGTTTGGTTTTACAGTCAGGTTTAAAAACATTTAAATACTCCAAAATGCAGGTGCACCACTCAGTCACATTAAGCAGCTTACAATCAAAAACAAACCTCTCAAGATCACTCACTCATTCAGGGATGCACAACAGCCTGAGTCCTTGTACGCCACCGTGGAGGAGTAGAGGTAATATTGATGAGCCTCTGTAGCGATTGTCCACATTCATTTGATCTGGTGGACAATTACTGTCCCAGATGAGGGCTGTGTGTGTGCGCGTGTGTGTATGAAGCTGCGTATCAGTGCATACATTTGTGGTGATACAGATGCTGGCAGAAGGTGTTCATCATTCTCCATGTCACCAGAGCATCTGCCTGTGCACTCCTCCAGGCACTGTGGTTCAATCAACAACAGCTGGTTATTACAGCAAAAGGAGGAGGACTAGCTCGCCTCTTAAGGCTTCAACAGGCTCCAGCTGAAGCCTCAGTGGTCTGAAGCCTGTGGCTTCACAACTGAAGAGCATATTTCAATTCTTTCTTTCATTTAAGACTTGCCCTGTAACAAAACAATGGCATTTTGTGTGGTAGACATTCTTCTTTTTCAGGGCGAATGCAATATTCGGAAGATATGAGAGAAATAAATCTTAGTGTTATGGGATTTACAGTGTGAGAACAATTCATAGAGGGTCTAAACAACTGCAAACCACAGACAGGTATACTTGACTAATTTCCACATTTTTCTGTGTGATTTTCTACCTTTTAACATTTTGTTCTTTCACAGAGAAACATACACTCTCGGGGCACTGCAATTATTCTTAAAGCAAACACTAGTTTTATCATGTTTGGCACAATTCTCAAAGAAGATCCCTTGCTGATTGCACATGAATTTGCTTGTGCTGCCAAGGTTTAACAACACAACAATAAGCAGTGCTTTGATACATTAATGACCATAAAAGAGCTTCTACTCATCAACAAAACTGATCTCTCAATAAGGCTCACCAGCATCCAGAAATTTGTAATTTTGGGCAAATGATTAAAAATGTGCTCAAAGTTAACTCCACAATCATTTATCATGTTCTATTAACAACAGCAGATAAAAAATTCTCCTTGAGGATTTTTTTCAATACACAGTGATCCATTTTCATACAAACATGCTTAGAGCAAAAAATACATTTTTGCCACATCACCCGATGGACAAGCAAATCATTTCTCTGACTTTTATTTTCCAAGTGATTAAATGAGCCATGCATGCTTCTCTCTGCATGGTGTAATTTAAATTTTCAACATCGCAGACAGATGCGTACGTCTAACTGTCAAAATGTCACAATATCAAACATAACCTTCAGAGGAAATATACAAAATTAGACTGTCTGGGAGAGATTACAGAACACTCAAGTGTGTCATCATTGGCTATTAGTTTAAAGCTCAACTGTGTGATGGGTTTAATTTGTGATAGAGAAACATCAGTTGGTAAACAATGGGGTGGACTATTATGAGACAAATCGATGTTTCCACCACATTCTGCATGAGAACCTACGCACACTGGTGGGTGAACTTTAAAAAGGTCACTGCTGAAGCTCGTAATTGCTGTTAACAGCACAAGCTAGGCAGATAAGATGCTAATTAAAGCACTCCAGATGACCCTTTGCCTGGTCATGCTCTCTGTGCAGGAGCCCATTGATACAGACAATACAACAGAGATCTGCACAGATGCAGATAAAGGGATTCCTATTACTCTTTGTGTCATTAACATGAGACGATCACAAAAAGCATGTATTAGTGTTCTATCTTACACAGGCTCTGCCCTCTACTGGACTCTATGAGTAATACTGGACAATAAGGATTTGCCTACTCGAATACATGCAAAGCCCACAGTATATAAAGCCTACAGTCTACACCAGTGGTTCCCAACTGGTCCAGCCACAGGGTTCAGGGTTCATCATACCTGCATTTGGCCATGTCATCAAGCTAGTTTTCTGTCTCTGTCAATTAGCTGTCCGTTAGTCACTAACTCTACAGCAGGAAATGGCAGTTAAACATTAAAGCTCTGTGCTTGTATGTTGAAGTTACGTTATAGGTTATACTGAAATGTACTTTACTTCAAAATAAAGTGTTTTTTCACAAACTCGACGCGTTCGTGAGTCACTTGCGGTCTAGCTGGCAACCACTGTTCTATATCCTCCACAGCAAACTGGGAATGGCAGGGCCCCTATATAAAGGGCTATGCCTGTGCGGGTAGAGCTAGGGCTACAACAGTGGTTCCCAACTGGTGAGTCGTGGTCCAAAAGTGGGTCATGGGTCCATTCTGTATGGACCACAGGTGACTAGATAATGTGTCAAGTTTGTAAAAAAAAAAAAAACACACTTTATTTTGAAGTACAGTGAATCGGGCACATATTTTTTATGTTGAAGTGCCGTTTCCTGCTGTAGAGTGAGTGAATAACAGGCAGCTACTTAAAGGAGCTATATGTAAGAAATCTAAAGCAAATAGTCATAAAATCCTCCTAATATGTCACAGAGACTAAGGAATAATGTTCATATAACATACTGATCTCACCGACAACAACAGTACAGCCAGAATATTCGCATTTAAAAAAATATTTTACGGTCCGCAAATCATATTTATGTTTTGAATTTGTGTTTTGGCCTGTTGCGCCACCCACCGCCGTCTACCAGTCACGCAGTCAGTAGAGTCTCAGCATCAGTTACAGTTACGACTGAGCTACAGCAGCACGGCAAGCAGCATTAGCAGTGTCCCGGTACATAGCATTAGCAGTCTCCTCAGCTGTATCCCGGCAGCAGCGTTAGCAGCAGAGAAGCCGGACTTGCTCAAACGGTCTGCTGGAAAACTGAAGATCACGGATGCGGCAACGCAGCCCTGCCACAGCAGCCATCCGTGGGCAAACAAATCAGTCTCCAGCGTGCCGCTGTCCAGCAACCTCGAATCTGTAGGCAAGGGGGGGCGGACACGACTCGCGGCAGTATTTTTAATTTGATTGCAGTAACCGTTTTGGCCACATTCTTACATACAGCGCCTTTAACAGATGGCAAACTAGCTTTACATAACACAAGTATGGCGCAACTTTTTCATGCATGAGTGTTTATATTCTTCTTCAGGCATGAAAAACAAAAATTTGAAGCTCATTTTTTTTAAACATGCATTTTTCAAGGAGCTTTTTACATGTCCATTCGGGTGGACAGCATGCGTTTTCAAAGTTTTTAACTTTAGAAATATAAACCAATGAAAAAAAAAATGAATGTATTATGTGAAACTAGAAAAATATATTTCTAATCCTGTTAAACTAGAGTGTTCACATATTTTGATATACTCCAATTCTGTTCGATGCCATTCAAAAGCTCTCCTCCTCCTCTCCCCTCTCTCTGTCTCCACCTCCTTTAACAACTGTATTTCTTCTTGGATGTTACTTGATGTTTACAAATTTTACCTGCAAGGAGCTCCTATTCTAGTAGGATTGCCGATAAATTCCAGTGCTGCACAACATTTCTTGCGACCCGTCAGCCATCTTGGTTTTCAGAGATTTGTGTTGCACTTACAAAACCTGGCCAGTGGGTGGCAGTGTATAGCAAGACGCACTGGGGTGCAATGTAGTGGCTTACATGCAACTAAAGCATCAAAACCCATACATAAAGAAAATGCCTTTTAAATAACTGTGGGTGAAAGGGCGTGGACCTCAAACTGATGTTTTCTTGAGAAATCTGGATCCAGTGGCTGGACCAGTTGGGAACCACTGGGTTACAGTATCATGACTTTTGTTTTGTTGCAGCGCTAGGTTGTGCTTAACTGTGCAAACTATGCAAGTGAGTGGCAGTATGGAGCAGAAATGTAATAACTGATTTTACCAGCCTGAAGTGATTGAATGGCCTTCTGTTACAGGTGAAAGCAGGTATTTGTCACTAGAGTTTTGTCGAGTCTGAACAGTTTCTTACATGAAGGATCCGCAGCTTTTGCCAGTGCAGGACAGAGATTTAGAAGGAGTACAAGAATGTTTGTCCTTCATCTTTGTCTGAAATCTGGCTGTTCAAAAAGCTAAAAGACAAACTGCAGCTCACAAAATAGTCTTGCCTAACACGAGCCAGTCTGTGATGCTGTTTTAAGCTCTTGGAGAAAAGGCATTTCTTAGAGATTCAGATGGCACAGCAGGAAATGCAAATGCACAAAGAAGATTTCCCCCTGTCAGACTTATGAAAAAAACCTAGTTAATTTTATTTATCGTTCTTCTTATTCATGTGTCATAACATTTTAAATGTCAGACTTTGTAGATTTCGTGAAAAGCACTGTGGCCAAGGCGACTTTTCATAACAAGTTAAAGGCAATAACACATTTCAAGGGCAGTATTTGGAAAAAAAGAGGCTGGAGAGTGCAGAATTATAGTTTTATTTTCAATTGGTTTCGAGCAATTAAGCCAAAGATATCTGAGGAAAATAAATTTAATTTAATTATTACATTCAGTGCAGCAAATCATGCAGAGGGTAGCTTGTATTTCCATGTTTCTATCATTTCTGTTTGGATGTGTACCAAGTGGATTTTTATTTATTTACTTAATTTTATTAAATCTGACTCATTTGAAGATTGTTGTCTGTAAATGATTCACACGTTGCAGTAAATACATACTTAGACCTAACCTGCTTAAGGGAACTAAAATCTTAATGACTTTTGCCAGATAAAATCCAGAAATTAGGCTAATTATTTCTATCACTCATATAAATGGCAATGATTATTTAGTTTTGTTCATTTCTCTAAAAATGTCAGAAATGTCTTTCAAGTTTCCATTTTAGAGTTTCCATAAATGATAAACCTCAAGCACTGATAAAGGTTGCAATAGATACTTTTTTGGATATTCAGTTTTTTTTTGTTTGGTTTTTTTTGTGTTTTTTTTATGCCTTTATTTTAACAGGGAGGTCCACTGAGAGCAAGCTCTCTTTTTCAAGGACGCCCTGCATTGAGCACAACTCAAAATACAGGTCACAACACATCAGTGCAATACAAGAGTACATAAGTGTAAAGTGCCAAATATAATAGTAAACCAGACTAAGAATTAGTCTACGATTAAGAAGTTAAAAAGTTCAGAATACATATCACAACACATAATGCAGTAAACAAGTACAGTAATATAAAATGCCGAATAAAATAGACAGCCAGACTAGGAATAACAAGAACATGACTGAGTGCTCGGGACCGCGACATTAAGTAGAGCTTTGAAAGCCTCTATTGAAATGAGTTTGTTACGTTTCAGTGACTCCTGTAGATTATTCCAGCGGTATGGAGCATAGAAGGTGAAAGCTGTCTTTAACTTTTTGTTAAACTAAAGTACAGCACATGTGATTAAAAAAATGCATACAGATCATAAATATATATGAAGTGAGTGGGAGTATGTGGGAAGACTTAATAAATCTCTCTCTGTGTTTGTGTGTTGCTTTTGTCATCTACCCCGTTCAAGGTGAACCCAGATGGCTGGAAAAGGACCAAATGCTCTTCCTGTCCCCTCTATGTGTTTTGCTGTGATGTCCAATCAGTATGTCTGTTATTGCACTACTTGGTCATTAGAGAGATTTAGCAGCCTGACAGGTCTCTCAATTAAAACAGCAGCGCATTACAATAGCCATTCATTATTGTATTGTCACACTGTATTGTGAGCCATTGTGTTGGGACTGTTGTTGTTTGGACCATTGTTTCTGTGGGAGTTGTATGAAGAAGGACACAAAACTGGGAACCAAACATAATATATGCATATATAGATTCTACCAATGACAGCACAATAGTAACCCTGCATGTCAAAGTGAATGAAAAGGACACAGGGGTTGTTTGATTGACTGTGCCTCTTAATTTACTGTCTGACGGACAGCTCAGCGTGCGTGATCAGCAAATATTAAGCAGGTAAACATCAGGTCAAGAAAAACTGTGGTCTTTGCTGACTACCCAACCGAAGTGCTCCCTTCACCAGATTTCTCATCAGTGTCAAGCATGTGCAAAGCTGGGTGTGTCAATTAAACTCAATATCATCAAACTCAAAACCTTTTCAAATGTGAGAAATAGTGCAGCATTCTGCCCGTAAGAACACCTGAGATACTTTTTAGTTTGAGAACATGTTAATGTGAAAATGTTTCCATATGAAAGAGCAGCTAAGTGGAGACATTTCTTCCTCCTGAATGTCAGGAAACTGTCGGGAGGAGCGTACTTGCCTCCTGTGCTCATCTGCTCAGACAGCCACGGCAATCGTCCCATTTGCCTTTTCACTGCCTTCTCCTAAGTGTGCCCCAAATCTGTAAATTGATTTGGAACCTTTTGGTTAGTAGCTGCTTTTGATTATCAGCCTTGGCGGTTCACACTGTTAAGAGACGCTGGCACATTATCTAAGCAAGTACCCACTCTCAATGTCTCCCGCACCCATCCGCTAATCTGCTTATCAGCCTCTGAGAGCATGGGCTTGAATGGGCTCCACTAATGCCAGCTACTCAAATCATAGACTTTTCTGAACAGCGACATTCAGAAATATGTTGCATTAAATGATGTATGTGCTGTATATGCATCTGCCTTATGGATTCAGATTTCATATTGTATTAATTTTTATTGATTTCATCTTTATGTTTCATGAAATGAAATAGTCAGTGTTGTCAGTTGAGGGCCAGTGTAATAAACCTTGCCTTTTTATTCGGGGCACTGTGAATTTTATTTGATCAGTGGGAGGCAGGAGCACAGAATGGCAAATATCAATATGTGGGTTGTCATTCTTCCATGTGTCAGTCTGCTCCTTACAGATACTGAACCAGCAGCCAGGAATATTACTTGAACATCACAGCCCAAAAAAGACCTGTCTCACTGTGCTGATTATTAGAATAATCAGATTAGACACACTATAGTGCGAACGCATTGTTCTGTGACAGCGTGGTGATCTAAGGATTGTTGTTGTGTCAAATTAAAGGCTAGTTAAGAAAAATGATCTTGTACATGTAAGTATAATATTTGAGACTTTCCTACCTGAGATGAAATGCCTTTTAGTGAGGCTACAAATCTTTCTGTGTCTGGTAGTAAATTGCCAGCGTCATGTCTCTAATTGTAACTGAGCAAACAATAAAATGTTTATGCTTATCCAAAAACACCATATGGGAAGCATGACGGCCAAGCAGCCAGCTACGAGCCAACAGCCAGAAAGTGTTAAGCTTTAATGACAGACAAATAGTCATGCCTAATCAAAGATACCCAAAATAAAAGTACTACAGAGACAACATTGTCTGTGGTGGCACAGTAAATGCCAAAGATGTGCAGTTACATTCTGCATTTTCCATATATCAATAAAACACCAAATCTACAACAAAATTGTTTTACTAAAAAGTATGTTATGTGTATCCAAAATTTGATATACTATTCCTCTGCACCATAAAGCTCAATTGTTGTCCAAAAATGGTGGTTGATATATTGTAACTCTAGTTATATTCACACAGGCAGAGCCCTCCACTGAAACATAACCTGTCAATCAGGACGTGAACATCTGAATACGTGTGGACTTCACACAATATAAGGCAGTACCACAACAATGTCCGACAACCCACCCCCCTCTTTTTAGTGAATGGCATACAAGCATCATGGCACCTAGGTAGCGGACTCTACCTGTGCTAATAGAACTGGGGTTTCAATATTATAACCTTTGCTCTATCTCACTCAAGCTCCACTCCCCACTGGACCCCTTGGGTACAATGGGAGGAGCTGAAGAAATGAACGCCCCTTTGCAAAATAATGATGATCCTGACCAGCTAAAGGTTAGAAGGGCAGTTCATCTACTTCTGTGTGACCTAGGCCGCTGCAGCAGAGGCAGCTGGGGCCCAGGCCAATCCAGGTGGCAAGCAACCACACAGGGTTGAGCTTTTGGTCTAACCTTGCAGGGGTTAAAGGACAAGCAATCCAAACCCTGCACACCACATTGCTTGGGTCATCAAGAAGCACAGAAACATGCTGAGTGTATCATGCACGAAAGGGAGTCAGTCAACCCTTTTCACCAGTCCTGTGGCATTTCAGCGAGCACAGACCCCAAAAATGGATAAGCCATTGCTGAAGAGAACAGGATAACTGACATTGTTGTGGTGCTCCCTTATCTACTGTGGGGTCCGCATGTTTATTCAGATTGGCAAGTCCTAATTGGACAAATTTCAGTGAGTGAATGCATGCTTGTGATTGGAGGAGTGTATTATCCATAGAGTCCAGTAAAGGGAGGAGCCTGTGTGAGATATAACTGTTTAAAACACATTGATGTGGCACACTTTTGCACTGGGTGGCACATTATGATGAGTACTGTAACTTATTTTGGCTCAATCCCACATAAGCCTACAACATGCTACTGCTGTAAAGTCACTATAGAGCACCAGATGTGTATGAGTCCGCTGTTAAAAATAATCCCCACAAAGTACACTGTTTACTTCTGCTTGAATAAAGTTTGCTCAAAACTACAGTGCCTAGTTTCTTCAGGAAATTATTGAGCCTTTTGCAGGAATAAAACTATAAGTAGTTTTCAACATGTACAGTATGTCTAGTGGAAAGGAATAGGCATGGGTGCACGGGAAGAAACTACTGAGATTGACCAGAACTTTGCTGATTCTGATCTTTAATGGGATTTTGACAATAACATTAACTAGATGTGGAATATTTGGAGCATCATCCAATAAGTGAAGTTGTCCTTGCATCCAAAATAAATGAAAGTGGATGAATGTTAACCATGAGAAAGTTTCGCCATATAGAGAATACAGTATGCAGTAGCTTCACACATAATAGCAAGGTTGATGTGATAATGTGACAACCTTTGAGATATTGTTGTCCACCTGCTTATATTGTATATTTTCAGGCATTAGACAAAATGAATAATGTACAAATTGTTAAACTATTTTATTTCGTGGGTAGGGTCTGGTGCAATATGACACCATGATGCATTTAAGGATGCAAGGTAAGCTATAAAAACACAGAGCTACTCTTATTTTTTTTCTGCATGTAAAAGCAATATTATAAATTCCTCAGGTGTCACAGTCTAGCTCCTGAGTTGGATAAAATTCGTTAGACGGGGATCAACCAGCTTATTCCCCCTCATTTGATTTACGATGGCCTATCTCTGTTTGTGGAATTTGCCTACATGATGGCGCTGTCAGATATAACCAAGATAAAGTGTTGGTGCTGTGTCAGGCATATCTATAGGGATTCACTCTGTGTCATTATGGCTAAATCTTGTTTCCTTATATACCCAGCCACTGGTTTTATCCCCCTGTATCTCCTCTCTCTGGGTACATAACAGAATTTAGATTGGATAAGGAACTAATATGAGATATGAGAAAAGCCAGAACACATGAATCATTTATTCAAGTCCATAGTGACGTCAGTTCCTCTGTGAACATTTTTTTTTATTGTTTGCTACTGTGATACATTTATGGTATAATCTCTTAATATCCCAAGCATTGTATTTCTCCTCAGTTAAGAAACAGTATCAATTTAAAGTAACATAATAAGTTTTTTTTATTGTAAGGGGAGCTCAGGTACCTGAAGTCCTATCAATTAAATGACACATTGCCTTTTTTGTTGATGCCCTTTTCAACAACACAAAGTTTAACACTTAATTGTTAAGGGAAAAATCCATTTTATTATGTGACAATGCAAGAATTGAGATTTGGCCAGGTTTAGGCTCAAAAAGGTTTGAATAAGCACCAAGTAAACATTGTGGTTAGATTTTAAATGATTCATTTTAAAGGTTAAGGGACCATGGTTACCTTCATAAACATGTGGTTAAGGGTAGGGAACAATCATGACCACAGCTGAAAGGAACGAGAAGTAGAAAAAAGGAAACAAATGGCTGTCGCCAGAGTGAACGTTTCATTTTGTTGACCCAACCATATATCCATCTCCTTCCTCTCTGGACTGTGTCATTTATAGCTGCTAGAGGCTTTTGTCACTTGACCATAAACATGTGTTGTTTTGGGGCACCTTGTAACCTTGCAAACACAAATCTGTAGTAACATCACTCAGCTCCTAAGACCAGCCAATAGATAGGCTGTTCTCTAACAGTAGATATCAGTGTTTTTACAGATTTGGATTCAGTGTTTGGCTAACATATTTACTCCCTGTCTGTGTGTCTGGATGTCTGCATGGTTTACACTGGAGCATTGATGCTGGACAATTCTGTAAAATCCTGCATTACGTTAGTATCATCTAATGTAATGTAAATGTAAACTGTAAATCTCTGATCACTCACATTTGTAAGTGATTATTTCTACCATATCCGTGTGCAGAAATTACACAGAGGTTAAGGTAGTTTTAAGTGTATGCAATTAAAACTATGTGAGGAGTTAAAATGAGCAATGACGCTGTGTATACCTGCTGGAATATAAACCTGATATAAAAAAAACACACTCATCTGTTACTAGCTTTCAGTATTTATACTGTTGAAGTCCAAGATAGACCTTCTGCTCACACATTAGCAGCGGACTGTAAACTAATTACTGTCAAGATTGTTGTCATGTTTATATATTATATACTCAAAAGAGCTGACTGGCTGTGTATTGGCATGATCTGAGCCTGAAATGTCAGAAGTGAAAAATGTTCCATGCCTGTTCAGCACCCTGATCTCCAAAACTTTTCTTCCTGCTGCATCATATCAACATCACAGCACCTCCGGCACTAAATATTATAAACTTTACTGCAGGATTGTCTAGACTAATAAAGTCTCATGTTATCTGTTTTAATTATTTTTCATATGAGTTTATTAACCTGTCATTCATTCATTACATGTTTTCTTTTTTCATGAACAAAGTCTGTAATCTGTATTTTATTGAATCGTATCAACTGGGAAAAGACGCCAGTCCTGAAGAAGACTGAAGCAATGACAGGAGTGATGGAGGCTGTGTGCTTACCGGCAAGCCGTATTAACAGCAAGAGTGACACTTTCATTAGAGTAACAGGAGGTTGTCTTAAATGGAGTGTCACATCGGTATTTTGGATTCTGATATGTGCGTGTGTGTGTGTGTGTGTGTGTGTGTATGCATGCCTGAGCTTGTATGAGCAGCTATTTTCTTCTTTATGGTTTCATGTGTACATTTCAGTAACCTGATCCCAAAAGGGCAAATGTCATTTACGACTTCATATATATATTAATATCACATGGTAATAATTTAAACTGTCTTCTATGCAAGTTTGGGCTAAAAAAAGGTGTCCTTCTTGTTCAGGTCATCATTTTGACACAGTAATCAAATTAAAATGTATTTCAGAGGTGCGTCCCTGTCTTTCAGTTTGTCATCAGCTGCTCTTTGGTTTTCAGAGGCTACAGTCCTGTGAGTGAAAGCTCAGGTTTTCCCCTTTTGGACTTTTTGGAGGAATGAGACAGGCTTAAGAGGAAACTGGAATGCAGGTGTGCATGCATGCCAGAAATACCACAAAATACACATTTAAAATTGTACTACGCTTCCATTTTGTGCTTTAAAGTCACATGAGGCATTAAAATGTTAAACACCAGGAAGACAGATTTCTCATAGGTGCACAGCGGGGTATCAGAGTAGCAAACTCAGTTAAACCAGAACCAGAGACCATTTTCTGCTGCCTTACACTGAGGCTAGATAGGGGAGTTAAAATGCAGATGTGGTTAAAACATAGTGAGTGGTGCAGCAGATTTACCTGCTGTTTCTACGTTTAAATGAGCAACTGTGCAGCAAAGACCTACAGGAGTCAGAATTTAATTTCAGTAACCCACTTTGCTGCTATTTTTTTCTTCAATATTTACTGCACTCTAAAGCATATTAAAATGGAGGCTCTGTTCACACATTAGCATGGAATGTAAAAATGTTTTCCTATGTGGTATTTAAGCTGCTCTACTGGACATCTAAATACACACTAATCAACTAATTACTTCAAGCTGCACGTTCCATCAGCCAAATAGATAATTAGCCCAAACGTAAACAGCCATGGTGGCTATCCATCCGTAAATGTCGAGTTTTATCTTTGAATGTTAGTGTCCTCTCTTCTCTGACACTTTCATTTTAACTGAAGCTTGCTGGGAGCTGATTAAAATAAAAAAAAATAAAAAAACCTTACAGTATGTGAGCAGTAAGATGCCTTTTCACAGGAGATGCGGTTCAAAGTCAGTCTCTTGGATAAAGCTATTAGCATCCCTGCTTCCTATCTTGCTCTGCATCATACTCTCATCTCATCTCACCAGAAATGGGTATGCACTAGGAAATTTGTGCGTGCAGGGAGCGAATCTTTCACTTTGTAAATTAAAGGAGACAGGCTTTCACTACGGTGCCTTAAAAATGTGCATCTCTCCACGCTGCCTAGTATTAAATTTGAATGACTTTGGAAAGTATTTATTCCTAGATGTGTTTTTGCACTTTGTCACACTAATAGCATGCAGAGGTTGACAGAGTTTGACCAGATTTTAAGGAGTGCATTTTGCTCATAAAAGAACTACATGTTCACAGACTATTAATCTTGAGAGGTGTATGGGCGAGACAGTCGGAGTGTGTTTTCCTTTTTCTGCCATGCTGTTAACACCTCAGTCACGACTGATTGAATATGAAGGAAACTGCTGCACTAGCCTCTTGAGCATTCAACCAAAAGGAAACTGCAAAGGGGGCAGGAGTATATATGACCCCAACTCTTAACAGAGGGAGTTTAGGTCCAAGGTAAAATTGGAAATACTCAGCTAATTTCATCCACTGCATGACCTCTGCCATTCTGGGACTTTATTGCCTTTAATTCATCAAGGGTTTGAATTGGAGGCCATTATTCCTGCTGATCTGAGTTCTCTGCCAGTGTACAGGAGCATGTTGGGAATTGTACCATAATTTTATTTTCACTGTAAACTGCAAACTCTGCGCACCTGACAGGTCAATAAGCCTGGATAGACACATGATTACTGCTGATAAGCTGCAACAGCTTCCTGACTTCACCTGTGCTACGCAGAGAGATGAGAATTTGTGAAATAGATTTTGTAATTGTCATTCTGCTGTGAGCTGGCCGCAGTTTTGTGATGCATGCAGGTGTGCTGAAGCTGATTCTGTCATCCTTAATATTCATGGAAAGGTAGAGAAAAGTTACTGTCAAGACTGCAGTTATGATTTTGTAATAAATATCAAGGTAATTGCAAGGCAATCTCATAAACCAGGATGTGTTGTCACTCCATCATTTGATAATGTGTCACATCGACCTACAAAATGAAGCTTGAGTGTTTACAGGCAAAGTTAATTAAAGATACCAGTTTCAATACTAGTAACAGTGGTCACTATGTTTCTATGTATACTATATATGAATGAAAAAGAATGATCCATCTTCCTTTATCACATATCAAAACTCCTCATTTAAATGTTTTATTTTATAAATTAATTTATTCATATGAGAAGGCAAGCAGAAAGAAAAGGAAAAAGAAGGTGTTTATTTTACAGTGCATCAATATCTCAGCTCCTGCTGTTATACATAACGATCACATTAAAGTGATTTCACCTCGTTAGGCCTTGGAGCTTATGCGTGCCATTAAAAGTGGGATATAACATTAAAAGCACCATTGTTATTCATAATATTCAAGTATCAAACAATATTCACGTGTCATTTGTCCATACAATGGAAAAAAAATCCCTGTGTGTTGCTCTGACGTGGCTTATCTTTGAAACCCAGTTATTATAATCCAGATGACTGAAGTTGTCCTCTCTGAAAGGCTTAAGATAAACTAAAAGGCAAACACATCAGCTCCCTCAGTGTAGCACACTTCCTCCAGCTAAATTAATCTCACATCCTGTCAAAACACACAAGGCGGTGCCTATTTTACTGACGTGAGAGTGCCACCTGCTGATCTGAAGCATGTCCAGCATCCATCTGACATCTCCACTAAAATGGCCCCTGTGTGTCAAGATGAAAACACAGCCAGTCTTTAAATAGGTAAACAGCAGTTTCAGCTGGTTTTAAAACAGTTTATTATGCAAATACTCGCGATTTTATTTTAAATCTCTTTAATCATCTGGGGAGGGGAAACTGTGATATAAGAGGCGAGAGGCACTGAATCCACCTAGTGTGTAATTGCAAGTGTCTTTCATGCAGCCTGTTAATGATGAAGGAAATGTTCCATTTTTATAAGGAAAAGAGGAACAGGAGGATATGAATGTAGGGCTAGCAGCAGCCATGACACTCAGGAAAACCTGAAAAGAAGAGCACTTTCTTTCATGTACAAGCTTCCACACTTAAAGTGTTGCTTTCCAAGAAGCGATAATGGATTTCTCCCTTTTTTTTCCAAGGTTTATGTGAAGATACTGGACATATTTCACACTACAGGCAGGGAAAAGAAACAAACCCCAGCACTCATAAAATAATAAACTTCCTTAATGTCTGTATCCTCCTTTTATGTGCATTTTTATGATGTGCCTCTTTAAATGTATTGCTCTGTACCCATCCTCGTATCCTCCACCATGGAGCGTGAGACAGCAGGTGTTTAAGATAAAATAATGATTTACAGTGAATGTCAATGTGCAGCTAATTGCATGGGGTATGATTAAATAATTGCAGTTGTGTGTACTGTCTGTCCCTGTGCATGCTATTGTCTACTCCTGCTGGTAATATAAAAGAGCTATAGTCTTTTATTTTCATAGGCTGGTTGCTTGGCAACACAGCATACTTTGAGGGTTAACAAACAAAAAAATAACAACAATAAAGACAGTAATAAAAATAAACTTTTTAATCATTCTTGTAGTATTTTTCCTATCTTTGTATTTCTTATGCATCACAAAATAACAGTAACAAACATGTAAATATAACAATGCTGTCAAACTGCACCTTTCACTGCTATTTGAAAAATGAGTATGGTACACTGACTTGTGGTATTTGCATCAAAGCAAAAATCACAATAGCTGATGAACCAGATAAGTCCATTTATTAAGGTGACACTCGGCCAGGATTGTTCCTTCCAGGCTTGTATCAGTGTGGGCTTTGGTTTACGATCTAATGGCTTGCCACTGAAATAGAAAAGGTCATTAATAATGTTGTATTTGCATTTTGCTTTGCTGTCATTTTCATTTTTGCCCCTCTGGTTATTCAGTGGCAACATATTAGAAAGACAAGGGTGAAGAGCCATCCTTCCACTGGTGCTGTGTTACATCGTATGCCGGCAGGGAGTGGATTTTCTTCACCATCTACTTCCAGCTGTTTCAGATGAAGCCATATTGAATGTATGACAGCAGCTCAGGTGACTAACACTCACTGTGTCTAAAACCTAATGCCATAAATAATGTCAAATGTACCTGTGCACTTATTTCCTGATGAGTGAGTAGAGACATTTCCTCCTGCAACAACAGCATTATTAAGTAACGTGGCAATGCCTTAACCCATCATGATGCCAGGAACCAATTTAGATCTGTGTAGGAGGCTGAGAGCTGAAGCAGTATGCGAGGCTGGATGTGACTGGGGATATTTGTTTTGTTACTTTTCTGTTTCACATAAGAGCACGGCTCATATGCCAGTAATTAACTTCTGTGACATCTGTATGAGATTTGGTTTTTGAGACACGGTGCAGTGCAGGACTGAGACATCTGAGACTAATATTAGCCTAATGAGCTAGCTTTGGGCTGCCCAATTCTCCATTCCCTCAAAAGTCAGTACTGTCAAGAGGTCAACACAGCCCTGCTATTGGTCAATAGCGCAAATTTGTGGGTCAAATTTGCTTTGCTCACTCCTCATGAACTAATTTTGCTCTGAAGTCTCACTGTTTTGACTGCTGGAATAAGAAGCTCTTTATATGAAAAAAATTTACTATAGTGAGAACCTAACAATGATGACAACACTCCAGGGGTGTGTTCAAATACTCACTCCGATTACCAGGGTACACTCTGGCACAAACTAAACCGTTAGTAAATTCAGAGTGGAAAGTACCGTTCGGTTATTCAGAGCACCAGCAGAGCATAATCTCTTTCTGGGCAGATAGAGCAGCTGTATCTTCGAAAAACAGTGCATTCATTTGTGTCAGATTGGATTTACTAACACACCCTAGGAAATTACTGCACCTGGCAAAGAAATAATGCCACATAAAACCACAACATGTCTTTACACTTTTGTATGGATTGAACAAACAAGATATAACATGTTAATTATTGAACTTCAGAGGTGCTGGCAGGCATTGTTTCCAGTCTTTGTGCTAAGCTAAGCTAATCAGCTGCTAGAAGTAGATTCATATTTACAGTTTTATCAGTCTACTAATCTAATTCTCCGTATTTTGAGCCTGGTCTCACTCCGAAGTTGTCAAAGTCCGATGCTTGGGCAGCGACTTGCGGCGTCAGAAACCAAGAAAAAACAAGGCATCCTTTAACATCGACATGATGCAGAGCCAGTTGCCGTTACAGTTTTACAGCGCCCAGTGGCGTCAGGGGGAAACGCGGAAGGACAAGGACAAAAGGTAAGGTGGCAAAAGTCAGAGTGGGCGGGCGTGTCCTGTAAGATTCTAAAGCCAAACCCTGTTCTTTTTTACGAGACCTAACCACATGTTTTTGTTGCCTAAACCCAGCTAAGTGTGTTTGTTGCTGAAGTAAAAAAAAAAAAAAAAAACATAATTTCACGGTGTTGTACCGACACAGTGTGTTTATTTTGAAAGAGACTGTAAATTTCCTGTGAAAACAGAAGTGTATTTTGAAAGAAGACAATGCATGTAACAGGCAGAACTTGACACGGCGTCCCAGAACGTCAACAACCAACACACCCAGGGTACCTTGCACGTCGTATTTGGACGTGGAAAGTCCATGACAATTTCAAATTACTTGTTTGTATGTGAGATATAAGAGTTTTTTGAGTTCCTGCCGAATTCTTGAATTGACTGGAAGTGAGTTTACAGTAGCCTGAGCATCTTTTCTACAGCAGCTTGTTTTAGCACAAATGGGGCAGGGCAGTCTCATGTGTAAACTGATTTAGGTGGCAACGAGTGTGAAAGTATAAAAGCATGCTGCAATGTAGGCTACAGGAGATGATGCTCGGGCTCCTCTCATGCACCTAATAGCTGCCAAGTGACTTAAAGGGAGGCGCTAATTCGGAGGATTTATCACATGATGGATGGGAGCTGATGTGTTAAGAGACCTATGAGGGCCCTAGACAGCAGTCATAAATCTTGGTTCATGCATGAAACCACAAACATATTTGCATATCTCATTTCACCACATGAAATTAGCTGTAAAACGTGATGGAACAGACCAGAGCCCATTCCACGGATCACTAGAGGAGGGATAGCCATTTTCAGCCCAATTTCTACAATCTAATTTGAGCACTGGCTTGGACTCTGAAGTGGAGTGGTAATATTGAAGCATTACTCATACGGAAATGCACTGTCACATCAGTCTGATGCTGTCTTGGTCTGCATGTACAGAAACATGATAAGTAAATTACAGGTCTGGAGGTGCTGATGATGCCACATTTTTTCATTTCAGAGAGAGACTCAGGAATGCGTGTATCGCTATTGATCTTTGTTGTGTTTTGTGTGTGTGTGTGTGTGTGTGTGTATGGTGGGGGATGGGATTGCAATTAGATAATTGGAAGCCGGGTAAAAGTGTGGAGGCTGCTGTAATTGGTGAAGTGCTTCACAAGGTATTGTTCTCTCTCTGTCAATAAATACAGGTAGAAGCTGTATATGGAGAAAACACCATTTTCTGTATTCCTAATGGCATTTGTCTTCTTGATGTGTGATATTGCTCAGCAACCATATTGTTGTGGTATTGGTGTTGTTCCACGTTATTGATTTTTGTGACGTGATTTTGTTGTCGTTGTTTTTATATGAAAGTGGCCAAAAACATCTATATTCCTTTTACTCGTCTTTTTTTCTTTCTTAATTGTATAATAAAGGTGTTTTGTATTTGACATATTATGTAAAATCAATAATGAAATGATTATAGCAATTATTCTGCACATCAGGAGCACATAAAAAGTTACCATTTACTGTTTAAAGCAGAAAATATGTATGAAAAATTATGCAACGCAAGGATTCTCTTAGTGAAAAAGGCTTCACAGTGACTCAAAACAACAGGCTGTTTTCTCCACTGTCAGTCAAAGCTTAATTTCAGGTTTGTATATTTATCCCCACGCCAGGGGGTTGAATATATGTAATGGATACATCTTGAGGCAAGTCACAGGAGCTTTAAGAAGCCAAGGCCACATCACTTTTGCTTTTTAATGGCCTATTTACAGAGTTTCTACAAGAGATATGTTAGAAGAAAAGCATCCTGAGATAAATCAAAGATGAAAATATATGGGTCTTTTGTTTTACAGTCCCCTTCATTTGGTTGTACTTTTCAATTATGTGTACTTTTACCTCTTGTATAAATTATCTGAAAGACTATTAAACACACAACTGTGAAAAAAAATACGTTTTATAATGCCCAAAACAAACAAACAGTCTCCAACATGTTTAATAACCCAAAAGAAAAGCCCAATGATTTCCTAAAATATTTCAATCTGATGCTTTTGTGCCTTTATACATTGCTTCAAAATGAATAGCATTTTTAAATGAGCTCAGGAAGGTTATTCTAAAACCATTCAACCTAAATGAACAGCTTTTACTCTGTTAACTCAAATATTGTTGTTAATTTGTGTAAAACACTTTCATAACTGACAGGTTTCAGTTCAGTAGAGTTGAGTTGATGTAGCCAATGGGAGCAACAGTTTTATTGTCTTATTTATTGTCTTGTGCATTTACTTCAAATTATCTCAAACTATGTCAGAGAGAGAATAGTAGCCTAAATATTTTTGACCTGCCTGACTCATTGTTAGTGATTCGCTTTTGGGAACTTAAGCTCTCATTTTCAAATGGAAAAGAATAATTTTAGGTCTAAAATGTGTAGCATATTATCATTATTAAATACTTTGAGCAAAAACACAAACTGCTGTTAAGAAGAATTAAATTTAGTTTAAGAAATCCATTTAACCTCTGTCTTTGCACCTCAGTTTTGCAGTCTGAAGCCAAATGAACTAAAGAAGAAAGTGGTAACAAGACGCTATGTCCATATGAGCATTAATAATTATAGCAGACAAGATGTGAAGATTACATTCAATATTTTACATCATAGCGTGTATCTTTCAGATATATCTCTCCCAAAACAGTCAGTTCAGAGAGATAACACCCATTCTGTTTCCTTTTCATCATGTTTTAAAGCGACATTGTTCAACTGCCTCTGTGTTAGAAGTTGTTTTACAGATGCTGTAAGAAGGCTGTGGTAGCTTTGAGGGCTGTGTCAATTAGCAATCAATCTGACGGGAGATAGGCAAGACTTTAGGAGACAAATTAAAAGTAAATCCACGGAAAAGAAAAGAGCAAAGCATTCACTACAGAGTATTTGTCTCACATATATCTATTGTGTGAGATGTGAGTAGCAGCACACAGAGGCTGTGCGTACTACCCTGAGTCTTGGGCTTACATCAAGATAAATGTCCTATTTCAAATTTCAAATCTTATCACTGGCCTTTGAAGGGGTTTGTAATTAACACGGTGAACACGGAAAGCTGCAGGGTAAGGGGATATAATTTTCATGTCTCACTCATGTATGTAGTTCCTCTACATCTTACTATAAATATACCCTATGAGCACTTTTCTTTACTGTTCTCTCACTGCTTCACGCCCCGACCAGCAGCTTTCCTGTTCTCCGGCCTATATCCATCACTTATATCTAAGTGTTGAGGTTTTGTGTTAAATAGCATGCCACTCAAAAAAATTAAGATATAGGCACAAAAGAAAAGACAAACAAGAAAACAGCCCACACTGGTTTACAATAAATGATGTCAACTCTTGAATAGCCGTTGCCACAGCAACCAGCAGGAGAGAACTAAGACATCACACAGCTTTACATTTTGATTTTAATGTCTTGTATACTTTTTAGGCCCATAGATGGCAGCAGGCACGCTGATAATAAAGAGAATTAATTAAAAGGTGTGTTGAATTATCTGACTATACCATTTGTTGTTCTGTTGGTGGTGTATGAATTATTATATGATTTATAAGGTCCAGTGTGTCGTATTTAGCGGGATATATTGGCAGAAATGGAACCCCAAATTGCTCACGGTGGCTGTCCCATCGTTGTGTGAGTGCATGTGAATAGTTACTGAGTAGCAGGTGGCACCATGTATGATAGCCTCGGCCACCAGTGTGTGAATGGGTGAATGTGACATGAAGTGTAAAAGTGCTTTGAGTGGTGAAAAGACTAGCAAAGTGCTATGGCTGAGCTGAGCTGAGCTCCACATTATGATAGTTACGATATGAAATATATGCTCAAAACAACTGCAGCTCACAGAACACAGAGAAGCTGTCACACAACATTTGTAGTCAATAAAATGAAAAACTCTCTCTTATAGTCCTAAACATTCATTCATTTCCAAAACGGCCTATATTCTTGAGGGTCGGGGGGCTGGAGCGGCCTATCCCAGCTGACACTGGGCAAGAAGCAGGGTACACCCTGGACAGGTCACCAGACTATCACAGGGCTGCCACAGAGAGACAGTCAACAATTCACACCTACGGCCATTTAAGAGTCATCAATTAACCTATCCCCAACCTGCATGTCTTTGGACTGTGGGAGGAAGCCAGAGTACTCTGAGAAAACCCACGCTGACATGGGGAGAACATGCAAACTCTGCACAGAAGAGCTCCCTCCTGGGTTTGAACCAGGAACCCTCTTGCTGTGAGTGACAGTGCTGACCACTACATCACTGTGTCACCCTAGTTCTACACATGACATATTTTTCTTCCCCCTTTAAGCTGCATTATAAATATTTTTATATTAACACTGAATTAGTAAAATAAAGAGGGAATTTTGCACAAAAGGACTGCAGCACTGGAAGATACTCACCTGACTTGTCAGACTGCCAAAGCCCAGAGCTTCAGTTTCACTTTGCAGTGTCAGGACAGTGAAAGTTAGTCCCCAATCTATTCTTTATAGGAACTGCTTTAAGAAGGGCTCACTTCATTTCTAGTTTGGACAAGAGAAACAATTACAGCAACTAATAAGTCTTGAAATGTACATATAGACTTGTGGATATTGTTGAATGTGAAATGTTTTAAATAAAATAGTAAACTTTATTTTTTCAATATCATTAAAAAGAGGTTTGAATTTTTGGGTTAGACACTTCGACAACATTATTTGATTAGATAAATATTCTTTTAAGATGATTTCTTCTCTTTTGAGCTGTCGTGCTTTTATTTTGAAGGTGCGCAGCCAGATGCTGACGTCACACAACAATGAAAAGGCTGGCTCGGAAACACGGAAGTGTCAGTTAGTTACAAAGTTTTCTGTCTGTCACATGATATGCCGCTTAACATATCAGCCAGTTGACTTAATAGTTTCTGACAGAGTTGTTTCCACCTTTTCGTTTACGTGTGTTGTCTTCATCTTCCTGTCATGGCGATAACTCTGTGTGTTGTTTTGATATTTGTAGCTGCCATTCACAGATGTGGTGAGTACCGGGTGCCAAACTGTTTGTCGGCGTTTAACTGCTGTGCACTGAGGTTTAATGGTAACGTCACAGCTCGCTAAAATATAAGCTAGCTGAATATTTTAGTTTGCCAAACCCATAAGCCAGCTCTATTTGTGTTTTTATTTCTGGTTAACCTCCTTTTATGTGGTTTTATTCTGTTTTCATTCTCTAAATATTGTTCTCTTTGCATTTTATTTGAGCACAGAATTGTTTGTGTGTATATGTGCAGAGGGGGACCTGCGCTTTGCCTCCTACTATGGGGACCACATGGTGCTGCAGAAGTCTCCAGAGAGTGCTGTGCTGTGGGGCTATGGCTCTGATGGAGCACCGGTGACCCTCATCCTGTCAGGACCAACAAAACAGAAAACCTCACCAGTCACTGTGACAAATGGTGAGTACAGCCAGGTGGGGGGCTTGCAGTGACAACCACAGGCTATTGAAGAGGTCAAAGCAAAGACTGTCAATTATACATCGTCTTCTGGGCAAGCTGATTGAACCTGACCTGACAGAGATGGCAGAGACTGCATTTTTGCCGTTAACCCACTGTCAGGCCAGTTCATCTGCGGCCTGATAAAAAGTGGAAGTTAGGAGGTTTCAGAAATCGCTTCCGGTTACATTTTTCAGTAAGCATTGTACAATATGTAGCCAAGATTGTTCTTTATATATTGACTTACATCCAGCATCCCAAGTACATGTCTCAGGTCAGGTGTCTAAAGTACAGAAATGTTTTTTGAATCTGTCTCAACGTACAGCCCCTAACATTAGAGAATATGAGCTGGAAGTCAAGTCAGGTCAATTTTATTTATTAAGATGTGTTACAGTTGCACACGTTTCTGTTCTTAGACTCTCAAAAAAAGGGTCAAAGTGTACAGCTTTCACTTATTCATTTGGTCACTGTCACAAACTGGCTCAGGGAAAGTGATAAGAAGGGATCTACCTAACAGAAACTAAATATATTAAAGACAAAACCAACAATGGAGTTGCTAGTTCAGCAATATAAGCAGTACAGGGATGTGTGTCATGTGCTTTTGAGGTTTTTGAAAGTGCAAAAGCAAAGCATGGTGTGTGTGAGCTCTAAGAGAGGAGGGACAGAATGCAGAAATACCAACTTTTCCAGCCTGTCCAGGTCAAGGGCTCAGGTTAGTCAAGTCAGCTGACAACCCTCTCATGTCAGCTGACTTGACTGCTGAGGTTGGCAAGAAATCTGTCCAAACCAGTGGGAGGAGCGTCACAGTCACTGAATGTTGTTTACAGCCCACAGTTGCAGTTTAGCAGTCTTTTTTTTCTGACAAATGATCTTAACTGACTGAAATGACCAGGAAGTGTCTCAGAGGAAGTCGTCATAAGAGCTGGTAGAATTTATGAATGCTTCCTTATCTCCTTCAGCATAGGGTTCATTAGAAACAGCCTTTACAAGACTGAAGGAGGTAATAACGTCCCACAATTCCTCAGCTGGTTTCAGCCATAATAACTTAAAAGCACAAGCAAGACAACATGAACTGTGTTTACTGAGTTGTGTGGTAGTCTTTAAGTTATTATATACTATGCTTATAATCAGATTTATGCCTTGAATGTATGTGGGTTTTTGTTTTTTTTTAAAATGCTTATTCTGTTCTTATATTGTGTTTCATGTCTTTTTATATTTTGTATTTACTGTGTTTGGAGCCTCTCAGCACAAATAGTTCACACCATTGTTGTTGTTTAACTGGAGTGAAAACAAATTCATCATGTTTGAAATTTAAAAATAATAAGTCCAGTAGTAGATTTCTAGACCAAACAAGTTATATTCATCTTGCATAAATTTAACAATTACCTCATGCGATGGAATTTAGTCAATAAATTTGAGTGGACAGGAGGGTGAGCGTGAGCAATCATTGTCAACATGACAACCATTTAGTTTCACTTCTGTGAATGGCAGTGTATATTCCTTTTTTTTTTTTTCATTTTAATTCCAACCTTGATAAAGAAGTAATATATTTCATCAGGTTCTCCATGTTTTTATAGATTCTTTTATCACTGCAGTTGTCTTTTTCAAAGTCCTTATGAATTCTCCTCCACATCTTTCCTTAACACCACAATGGTTTTAATCAAGGTCAAGAAAAAGTGGTTTGGAAAGGAGACTTTTTTTGACTGCAGCCCATGTATCTATGGCTGTTTTTCAGGAATCTGGCGAGTCACCCTCGACCCTGTTGAAGCTGGTGGTCCCTACAATGTGACAGCAGTCACCAAGGACAGCAATGCCACTCTGAAAGATGTGCTGTTTGGAGATATATGGCTGTGTGGGGGGCAGAGCAACATGTGGTTTCACATGTCTATGGTAGGTCGAGTCAAGTAAACATCTGTCTTGTGATGAGCTCATTCACTGTAACAAAAACGTACAATAGAAGTCTGTCTATAGGGTCAAATCTCGAAAGAAAACACTTTCACTTATATTACATACACAGCATAGGAGTAAGTATTAAAGTGGTGCAACAGATTTGGTTTCAGATAGCTGTAATTGTCAGAAAGATTTCACATAGGTGGCATAAAGGACTTTCAATGTAATATGTATGTATGTATTCATATTTTGTTGTTAAATTATCTCTTAATTATTCATTCTCCAATAGGTTTTCAATGCATCAGAGGAGCTGACACTCTCAGAGAAGTATCGTGATGTGAGGTTTTTTATGGCGTCTTTGAGGACGGGTAAAACTGAGCAGCTTGATTTGACTGACGTGGAAATTCCCTGGTCTGTGGCCCCAACAAGTACGTCAAAAATGTATTTATTAACTCATAGGGTTGTTGAGACGTGTTTGCAGCTAAAGATGTACAGTACAGGCCAAAAGTTTGGACACACCTTCTCATTCAATGCGTTTTCTTTATTTTCATGACTATTTACATTGTAGATTCTCACTGAAGGCATCAAAACTATGATGAACACATGCGGAGTTATGTACTTAACAAAAAAAGGTGAAATAACTGAAAACATGTTTTATATTCTAGTTTCTTCAAAATAGCCACCCTTTGCTCTGATTACTGCTTTGCACACTCTTGGTATTCTCTCGATGAGCTTCAAGAGGTAGTCACCTGAAATGGTTTTCCAACAGTCTTGAAGGAGTTCCCAGAGGTGTTTAGCACTTGTTGGCCCCTTTGCCTTCACTCTGCGGTCCAGCTCACCCCAAACCATCTCGATTGGGTTCAGGTCCGGTGACTGTGGAGGCCAGGTCATCTGCCGCAGCACTCCATCACTCTCCTTCTTGGTCAAATAGCCCTTACACAGCCTGGAGGTGTGTTTGGGGTCATTGTCCTGTTGAAAAATAAATGATAGTCCAACTAAACGCAAACCGGATGGGATGGCATGTCGCTGCAGGATGCTGTGGTAGCCATGCTGGTTCAGTGTGCCTTCAGTTTTGAATAAATCCCCAACAGTGTCACCAGCAAAACACCCCCACACCATCACACCTCCTCCTCCATGCTTCACAGTGGGAACCAGGCATGTGGAATCTATCCGTTCACCTTTTCTGCATCTCACAAAGACACGGCGGTTGGAACCAAAGATCTCAAATTTGGACTCATCAGACCAAAGCACAGATTTCCACTGGTCTAATGTCCATTCCTTGTGTTTCTTGGCCCAAACAAATCTCTTCTGCTTGTTGCCTCTCCTTAGCAGTGGTTTCCTAGCAGCTATTTGACCATGAAGGCCTGATTGGCGCAGTCTCCTCTTAACAGTTGTTCTAGAGATGGGTCTGCTGCTAGAACTCTGTGTGGCATTCATCTGGTCTCTGATCTGAGCTGCTGTTAACTTGCGATTTCTGAGGCTGGTGACTCGGATGAACTTATCCTCAGAAGCAGAGGTGACTCTTGGTCTTCCTTTCCTGGGTCGGTCCTCATGTGTGCCAGTTTCGTTGTAGCGCTTGATGGTTTTTGCGACTCCACTTGGGGACACATTTAAAGTTTTTGCAATTTTCCAGACTGACTGACCTTCATTTCTTAAAGTAATGATGGCCACTCGTTTTTCTTTAGTTAGCTGATTGGTTCTTGCCATAATATGAATTTTAACAATTGTCCAATAGGGCTGTCGGCTGTGTATTAACCTGACTTCTGCACAACACAACTGATGGTCCCAACCCCATTGATAAAGCAAGAAATTCCACTAATTAACTCTGATAAGGCACACCTGTGAAGTGGAAACCATTTCAGGTGACTACCTCTTGAAGCTCATGGAGAGAATGCCAAGAGTGTGCAAAGCAGTAATCAGAGCAAAGGGTGGCTATTTTGAAGAAACTAGAATATAAAACATGTTTTCAGTTATTTCACCTTTTTTTGTTAAGTACATAACTCCACATGTGTTCATTCATAGTTTTGATGCCTTCAATGAGAATCTACAATGTAAATAGTCATGAAAATAAAGAAAACACATTGAATGAGAAGGTGTGTCCAAACTTTTGGCCTGTACTGTAGGTTAGAGATATTGAACTTGAACTGAGCCACTTCTGTTTGCTGTGTAATGTAAACATGCATCCATTGCACAAGGTCCTAAATCCAAGCTAGTTTCTTGTTCAGGTGACAGCACAAGACTCCTTAGTTCTGTATATTGATATATAAGGTATGGTATATATCAAATTTGATATATTAAACAACAGATATCAACCATGTTGCTGTTTGTTTGTGGGCGTACAACCACCCACTTGCTTTGTGCTGATGGACTGATTAACAGGCAGGTGTATTTTCAGATCTGGAAGGTTTCTCTGCAGTCTGCTGGCTCTATGGACGTTACTTGTACAAGACGCTTCAGTACCCCATAGGACTGGTGGAGTCGTGCTGGGGAGGCACACCTGTCGAAGTCTGGTCATCTGCAAGAGCACTGCAGCAGTGTGGACTAGACAACGCCGGGTAAAGTTATTAAAAAAAAAAATACCAAACATAATTCAGCTAACCTACCACCTGATGTGTATGGTAACTGAACTAGGAAGGATATCGAATTTTACCATGTGACACACTGTTCTTGTGTAAGAACCAAGAAAAGTGAGCTTGCACTAACAACACTGTTGTTGCTTTTTCCCACATTGAAATCTCTCAGTCCTAAAAATAATTCTGTCTTGTGGAATTCAATGATCCACCCGCTGCTCAACATGACCATCAAAGGAGCCATCTGGTACCAAGGTAAGACTACCTGCACAGGTATCAGATGGTCAGTATAGCCATGTGTAGTTCATGTAGGGTCGAGCCTGATTATGTCATGCATCTGTAATATTTGTGTTGATTTCAGGTGAGGCAAATACGTACTATCATGAAGACAAGTACACCTGCTCCTTCCCTGCTATGATCGATGACTGGAGGATGTCGTTTCACAAGGGCTCAGGGGGACAAACGGCGAAAGACTTCCCTTTTGGATTTGTCCAGGTATGTTAGTATTAATGTTTTAGTTTAATTTGCATAATAGAAACAACACATTTGAAAATGAGAGTCAAGTTTTTGAAAACTACTTCATAGATATAGATTTCTGACATTGGTGCCCCCTTGTGGTTGTATTAACGAGGAGACAATGGGTCTCATTCATGAAACGTGAGCAGAAGGAATTTGTGTGTAAACTGTTCGCAGACGGAAATTTACGTCCATGTCCGCATTCATCAATATTTTAGTAGCTCCGATCTTTTCATAGCTACTAACAAAATCTACTCCTGCTCCTGACCACTCGTAGTGCTTGTGTAAATTTAGTAAAGCACATAAATATTACTTTTCACTATTGGAAATGCTCTGTTATGTACACAATACACAGATGCCTTTGAAACACGTAATCTAAACATGACAAAATATTAAAAATATAACACATTTAGTTAAATTAGTTGGCAATTAGCAGGTTTAAGATCCAGATTAGGTTCATGATTGTGAATTATCTATGTAAATCGACTCAATAGATTACACGTTCTTTCTACATGTTGAATGATGATAATAAAAATATCCGTAAGGACAGCTGGATCACATTCTCTTCGGCCTTCGGCTGTTCCCACTTCATTCAAAACCCCACAAATGAACCTTCTGTTTGTTTGGTGACCGCTGTATTGTTTGTGTGTGCTTATAGGCCATAAGGTGAACACAGTTATCGTTTCATCTCGTTCCGACATCGGAGGACTACACGATCTTTACTTCATAAAAAAGATCGATACACGTTCAGCTAATCAGTGGGAGTTCGTAGCTCATAACCCCGCAAGAGTCCTGTGATCGGGGTCGTAATTCGGCACTTGTTCCATCTGAGCGTAATGATCTGTTCCACCTGAGCGTTATTCGCTGGGTCGGTGGTGAAGTGGCGCACATGACTCGTGCTACGGACGGACGGACACAGCCAGCCACGTATCTTAAACAGGTAATACATCTGGCTACATCTTTCCCATATCAAATATCCGTGATCACCTACACCCGCGTGCATAAAAGCGCACACAATTCCGTGTTCTCTCACTGCGGATGCTGTGATTTGATGGCCCGGTACTCATTGTAGCCCACTCTTAGATGTCGGAGCGGAAATCAGTTTCTGTGAGACTTTTTCTGATTCACCTTACGGCCTATTATGCGTTTCTTTGCCTCCAGTTTCATATCAAACCATTTAGGCCTACGCTTCACCTCTGACATGGTTCTTTGTACCACGGAGACAACACTAACAGCATCTGTTAGAAAATAAAAGAAGAAAGAAAATAAAATGTTTTTTCTGAAGTCCACTTCACCCAAAATTATTTCGTTCTCCGCTTCGGAAAAAAATCTTTTTTCTTTCACTCTCTTTCTTTGTTTGCGCCATGACTGACAGGTCGACAGGATGCACCTACACCTCCTTATATGGTGGTCATTGGATATTCATGGGCAGGGATTTATGCTAATTGCTGATTACCGGGAGCACGCTGTCACTTTACGATGGATTGGCATTCATGATCATACACACGTGTTTACGATCAAATCTGAGTTTCCCGCGGCGTTCATGAATCCGGAGTAGGTTTTTAGTAGAGTAGGCTTTTATGTGCAAATCTACACGCAGATTTACTCACTTTTCATGAATGAGACCCAATGCGTGCTGCTATTTGAAACTAAGTGGGTAAAATAAACCATTAATGCTTTTGCAAACATCTTTTGCAGTATTGTCAATCTGTTCCAATTTCTATCTGTATTTGCAGCTGTCCACAGACGTTAAAAACTCCACCAGTGAATCCTTTCCGAATGTCCGCTGGCACCAAACGGCAAACTTCGGCTATGTCCCAAATGAACGGATGCTGAATACCTTCATGGCCGTAGCTTTGGATTTACCAGATCCAGGTTCACCCCTTGGCCCGTAAGGATTGTTTTTACATGTTCTTATAGCATATGAAATCTGTGCACCACCGAGGAGCATTACACTTTGCTCATGGAGGTATTTCTTAACTTGTACCACTACATGTCCTAACGACTGTTTTTTGGACATTTAAACAGATTATATTTAGACTGTTGGAGGAGTCAAAAAGTAAGGAAATCCTCAGAAAATCATGACATTTAATTTAAAATTAAGCACTGTTGGAAAAAATATTGAGTATAAGAGCCATTTGAAATCATTAATCACATTTTCCATTAACTAAATTATATTTTAAAATGCTGCTGAAATGTGTGGCATTTTGCACTGTGTACTATGCAGGTTGCACATTATCCTACAAAACATGACAACAAATCACATTATTGAAAACAATATTCTCCAGGAAAATAAATCTTTAGGAATTCTACCTTTTTAGAATTCCAGGTAAAACCAACTCTAAATTTGGGAGATACTGTGTGGTGCTATTGTTTAACTTCTTAGGCTATATTTATTTTAATGATTTTTATTAGAGCAAATGGCATAAATCACACCTATTGAAATGTCTCTGCTCCGGCTTCCAGTTAGTCTTTGGATAGATTTAAGATCCTTGCAAACATCTATAAAACTTTTCATGGACTTGTCCCTGATATGCTGCCAAAACCCAGCAAGTCCCTGGCATTATTCTCACATCAGCAGACTTTTGTAATGTACTGAAGACTGGAAAACCAACAGGGAGACAGCTTTCACCTGTGTTTGTCTTCATCTAAAGTATACATATGATGATGTGACCTGCTTTTGTATGTCGTGTGATGAGTATGAGTACTGTATTGACTTTCAACCTCCCTATGCGGTCTTGCCAACTGGCTCACCCACTATGTTTGTTAAAATGAATAGTGTTTTTTTGTGTGGTTTGTTTCAGGATCCATCCCAGAGACAAGCAGGATGTAGCCTACAGACTGACACTGGGAGCAAGGGCAGTGGCTTATAATGAGAAGGGCGTGGCCTTCCAAGGACCTTTCCCCAAACAAATTCTGGATAACGGAACGCATGTCATCGTTAACTATGACCAGAAGATCTCTGTCAACAAGTCTGATCAAATCTTTGAGGTAAGACCAGTCAGTGTGAGTTAAGGCTAGATTCTGGGTCCCGTAATATTGTAAGTGTTGCCCTTTCCTGGTTTTAGAGACTGTGTTACAGTAAAGTGATTTCATTTAATGAACTTATCAGGCTGATCTAGCTGTTCTATTATTTGCCTTTTACCCATTTAGTCACAGTCTCCACATTCGCGATGTGGATGTAGCAGTTTTCTTGGTATCATCTGGCTCTGGTGTGAGTCAAGTCCCACATTCACCTGCTGGCTATGACAATGCCAACACAAACTCAGTTTTAATGAGCATCAAATATACTTGATGTTTGCTCTGATCATTTTTTAACAAGCTTAATTCTTGCTAAATAAATAAATAAGAGCATTTTCTTTTTTCTTCCATCAAGATCTGTTGCACAGAGACTCCAGTTTCATGTGGGTCTAAGTCTCACTGGGTTCCGGCTCCCATCGTGTGGAGTAATAAGACCTCTGTCGAGTTGTCTACCAAGTTTTGTGAGCCTTCTCAAGAAGTGGGTGCCCTCCGTTACGCATGGAGAGACTGGCCCTGCGACTTCAAAGCCTGTCCAATCTACAGCGGCGATAAGATTTTGCCTGCGCCTCCTTTTATTTTCAACCGCTATTCACCCTAAGGAAAGAAGAGAAGGAAACTGTAAGATGACAAAGTGATGTAGTGATAAAGTGCCTTTTTGTTTCTTTATGTCAAAGTTGGCTTATTTGTGGCCAGATTTGAAAAACCAGATCAAGATTATCAATGATGAGATGAAAAGTGATAAGCTCAGAACAAAATGACGCAGACAGTGGATTGTTACTGTGAGAAGTTGAATTTAGCAAATTTTTGTTGTTGTTTTTTTACTGATAATTAAGGCACATACAAAGCACTTTGGTATACAATCTTAAAGAGAATGGTTTTTTGTTTTGTTTTGTTTTTTTCACTTGATTGTCAAGTTTTTTTTCTCTTTACAATCAGTATGGGTGAGTTATAGGTAGAGTGAGGCAGTGCCAGATCCTATGAATCGTCAAGCAGTAAATACCGCCTACAATTCATGGCATCTGGATACCAAACTTATCTTAACGTTTATTTTACTTTCTTTTTTACCACAGTAGTCAGGTTTTGTACAGCATCCACTGTGTCTCATCAGAATGGAGAATACCATTAGACTAAGGCTGCTATGTCTTAGGTTGTAATGTCTGGCAGTTTTAGTAGTTAGTCTGGCTGGAGACTCACCTTCCATTTTATAGATTTATTTTTTATAGATTTATTGAAGCTTATGAACGCTTGTGGCAGATGGTTATATATTATTTTGGTTTCATCGTTTATCCTGTTTGAAGTGTATGCTGGTACAACCACTGCCAATAATTGCTGTAAATAGAAAAGCATGACAAACATTTTATTTGAACAAAACTCTGGATTTTTTTAAGTTTACAACAGAAATGAATCTTTATGATTTTACAATTTGCACAAATAAATGACAACTTAGCGACTTTTGCTGGGTGTTGTGTTACTTTCAAACCTGATGCTTTTACTTAAGAGTAAAATGGATGGATTCACAATAAAATCATTGATTTATCAAACGTTTGAGCATCGTTTTCAGTTACTGTATGCCTCTGTTTACTGAATCACTAACTCAGGAAGGAGTATAAAAGAAAACATTGTCGATAAATGATGTTTGCAAGTAAGAATCAAAGGTCATGAGGATTGTGTGATGTCAGGCTTTCAGAATCAGGAGCTGAAGTATGAGGTAGAGGGCTTCATGTTGGAGGAGGTCAGGTGGTGCTGATGAGAGGAGCTAGGAGACTGCGGTGCCTGTCCTGGGTAAAGACAGATAGATAAATAGTAGAGAAAGAGTTACTGTTAATGCTGTGTGATCATCATGTCAGCATTAGCAAATGAAAACAAAACCACAATTTCTTTAAAATACTTGCCGTTTGGACATACTTTTACTTTGAAATCCTAAAACTTACATACTGCAACTCCTGTATAGGAGTACACTTTTATGTTTCTGCTGCCCGTGCCACTTACATGTATGATTTTTACAGCAGAGGCTGGAAGGAGCAGTTGGTGGGGTGAGGACAGTTATTCACACAAACTCTAGCAGAGCAAAGTGAAACTGAGTTGTTCACTGCTTTGCTCAGACATTCTGACAGCAGTTGTCATGAAAGTGGACAGTTTTTATTTGTAACCCCACCAGGGGACTCTTACCTGTGACCCCTGAGCCACAAGCCCAGCTGTTATACCTAAAGGCTACCCTGGTTCATATTTAGTATGTTTGATGGACGCATTGGAACCAGGGTAGCCTGCATGCAATAATCAACATCCTCTAAATGTAACATGCACAACAAAACATGAGGTCATCTACACTACAGCCAAGCTATGAACATCACCAGTTTAGAAAACTGATAATTAACCTGTTATGTGCTCTGTCTTGATGTTTTCATCAAAGCCCTGGTGTCTCTGGTAGGCCTCAAAGTTGACTGAAGCATCGTCCTCTGACAGGCTGTGAGGAACCTGGCCATCACCAGGGCGACACACCTCAAAACGTATCCAGCGGTAGCTTAATAAACAAAGTGAAATAAGACATCTATTAATTAAGAAATCTATCGTCACAGTGGCTGTAAACTGGCTGAACCCATGTATGTAGAGTGTATTGACATAAAATATTAGATAAATATAAATTCAGCATGTTTCTGTGACTTGGAAATGTTACTCCTGTTGTGTTTTCCTATTAAGTAAAGGTTTGAATGATTTAATATTGTGGTTTACACCTCATCCAGACATATTATCATCTTAATGTTTTACATCTGGGAAAACAGGTTGGAAAATATGTTTCAGTTTATATCCTGAGCCCGAACTGGAGATGGTATTCTGCTGCGGAGAGCCGAGGAAAGACTGTGCAGTGAAGGCCTGCAGGGCCTGCTGCCTCTCCTCATCAGTCTGTGAGGAAACAGAGGGGGGAGAGGGAGACGGAGATGTGTTCATGTGCACCAAGAGTACCTGAGAATAACGCTTGTATGGCCTTCAGGATGGATGAAAATACAGACATAAATGTAAAGGATAAAATAACACTGATGGAGCTCACACTTAAACCGCTGTATGACACACAACAGAAGTTACTGAACATCAACTGTGCACAACATCTTCAAATTAAAATAAAAATGGAGATTTCTACTGTAATTTATTTCAGAACTTCTCCAGGCAAATTTTCCCTCTTCTATTGTTTTGGGCCTTAGCAGTTTAAGGATTATTAAGGGCTTATGAGTACTGTGGAGTACTGCATCTATAATTAGATATTAGGTGGGACTTCTCGCTATCTCTGCTTTAAAATTGTCTGTAGCGTGCAGATGAATGAGCATTACCATCATGTCGTCTCATCAGTTTAAGTAAGAAAATACATAGCAGATATTCAGATTACCCGATAGCATTAAATATCCACTGGAAAACACTGTGTGTACCCATATAATTTTCAACATAAATACATGGTGCCATGTGATAGAATTAAATCAGGCAGTGACGTGTATCAAACTGCAGTTCAGGACGAAGATCTTTTGTGAGCAGCAACGCCTCAGAATTTATCAATGACCAATAGCCAATGACATTAAAGGTCAAATTCACTTACAGTACATTACATATTTGAATTTTGTGTGAAATTGGCATTAGTGTCCCATATAACTCACCAGCAGTGCAAAGACTCCGTTTCTGTTCTCAGTCCTCTTGAATCTCCTGCTGCCTTTTTGTGTCTGAAACATAATGTGAAACTGAGGCCGATGCACGGGGCTGGAAAAGCCAAATCTGATTGCCAAAAGCTGGGGGACAATTTAGACTCATTCCACCATTATTAGATACAGCAGGTTCAAGGCCTCTGCGTTTGAGCGCAGAGCATCCTTTGTTCTGCTAACAGTGAAGAAATGTCTGTCTCTTTTTAAAGTTGTGAAATAAGGCCAAAGAAGCAGGATGGAAAAACATGGAGAAAGAAAAAAACAGTAACAGAAATACAGATGATGCATGTAGTGTGTTAACAGAATTGACACAAATGTTAAATGGAGGTGCAAGTTATTACACTCAACAGCAGAGGTTGCTGTCAGACTGCATCTTAAATATCCTCCTTACCTCACCGTATGTGACAGCCTCCAGGCTTGACTTTGCACTGCCAAGGAGAGAACAAACATATAAGCAGAGACTAAATGTAGACTCAGCAACAAGTTTACATTCTACTCAAGAAACTTATCATTCATAATTTGGCTTAACATGTGAAAACAAGGGCAACAAGGTGTGCAATTAATTGAGAGGACTGCTGTACTTGGATTGAACAAGCCCCCTGTCGATGATTCTCTGTTTAATCTCCTTTATGTGCATGGGACGTCCAGCTTCTTCCAAGACAATCTACATGAGGGAAAAGGAGAAACAAAAAATACTTAACTTTTGGTAAACTGTTATCAATAACAACAAACCAAAATATGACGAATAAAAGGCAAATACCTGTGCAGCATCAAGCCATGTGAGGTTTGGCTTCTCTGCAATTTCACTTGGTGGTTGCTGTAAATAGAAAAAGTTAAAATTATCCATTGGACCATTATTTAATTTGTTGGCATTTTCAAAATCATCACTTATTCATTAATTTTCCATAACCGCTTATTCTGGTAGGGGTCGCAGGGGGGCTGGAGCCTATCCCAGCTGATATTAGGCAGAGGCGAGGTACACCCTGGACAAGTCACCGGACTATGACAGGGCTGACACATAGAGACAAACAACCATTCACACATTGACATCGTGTAACATCAGCAGCGCACACACACACACACACACACAAACACGCACATGCGCAACTCACAGCTTGGGCGATGTGAAGAAGTGAAACATGGGCGGCTTCTCACCTTAATCATTCACACACACACATCAAAAGAGAGAAAAAAAGTTAATTGTCCGTGTTAAACTGAACTGCGGAGCTCTCACTGCTGCACTGTGCCGCTTGAAACTGACAAGGCGCGTGCCCGCGTGCCGAAGATGCGCGTGTCCGAGCGCTTACTGGCGGGCGATATTTGGAGATATTTTTACTTTTTTGTCTATTCAAGAAATTACCCACAAATGCTATACACCAAGAATTATTTTATTTATCCATGTTGTTATTTATGTATGCCTTTTTTATTTATTTAGGCCTATTTTAATACTGTACCTGACGTTATAGGCTATTTGAGCAAAAAGGAAAATGTTTCTTAACAGTTTAAGAAACATGTCACTGTTTTTGTTTGTTTGTTTGAGATGATTATTGAAAAGCTGGTTGTATCTTGGTTAAAATGTTCTAATAAAGCAAAGATAGAGAATATTGCAATATCTTGTGTGCTGTAAAGTGGTTTGAAAAAAATGAAATTGGAATCAGCCAAAATCAGAATCCGCCATCCAAACACTCTGCAAATCGGAAATTGGTATCAGCCCAAAAATTGTAATCGGTGCAAGTCTAATTTGGAACCACACTCCTAACTACCACGTCCTTACTCCCAGATAACAAGAGCTCTGTCCTGACCTTTGGTACATTTAAATTCCTCTGTTAAACTAGATACTGGCAGCTGAAGTATCCCTTTTCCACACAATGCAACACTACTTAGGCACCTAGGAGCGCCCAACCACTTCCTAATACAGGAGCTAACCGACCTTTCAATTCTCTCCACTACGGATATTGGAATTTCATAAATTGACAATGGCCACATTAACCTAGGATATGGCCCAAACTGCAAACACCACAACTTCAACTTTCCTGGATGTTCTGATTCATCTATTCTATCCAATCCTTCAGCCACATCCTTTCTAAATTTCACCACCTGTTCCTCATCATTCAACTCCACATTGTACCACCTACCTAAGCTCTTTACTGACTTTTCCATAATTGTTGGGATTTCCTCATCATCTATGACAAACTTCCTATCACTTAACTTCCCTCTACGTATCGAGATGCTTCTAGACTTACTAGGCTTGATCTTCATGCTGGCCCACTTGAGGTTCTTATTTACCTTCTCTAGTAGCCTCTTTGTACATGGCATTGTTGTGGTCACCAGTGTCATGTCATCCATGTAAGCTCTAACTGGTGGAAGATGCAACCTGCCAACCTACCAACCCTGCCATGATGCCTATTTCTAGCCTCTGCCAACCTGTTGTGAAACCTGCCGTACTTAGACACAACCTAATATCCTGAAATGCTTTCACTAAGTTAACAACAACCTGTGGCACTTTGAAGTAGTCAAACGCACTCCAAATGAGGCTATGTGGTCCTGAAACAGATTTGCAAGATCTAAAATATTACATGCAGGTCCCTTTTTTTAATCTTCGCTGCCTGAATCTGGTGCTAGATCATGCTAGTATGCTCTAAACACCCTGTAAAACCTAGTATTCCTGCCTTCTGCGCCATAGTATCTATTAAGCTATTCCTTTCTAAGTTGCTAGCTAATGCGCTACTACACTAAAGAAACTCTTCCTCTCTACATTCAAGAGAGAAATCATCCGGAACTGGCTAAGATCCACAGACTCCTTCTCCTCAGGAATGAGGACACCCCCTGCCCTATGCCATGCTCTTGGGATAATTTGTTTCTCCCAAACTATTCTTAGCTGTTTCCACAAAAATTTAAGGATATCAGGTGCACTTTTATAAACGCGGTAGGGGACTCCATTAGGCCCTGGGGCCAAAGAAGCCTTTGCACGCCTGACCACCTCCTGAACTTCCTTCCACCTGGGTGGCCTGGCATCCATCTCATGCTCTATCCCTCCTAACGGAGTAATATCGGGTGGAAAACCTACTATCCTATTCTTCTCTAAATCTGAATATGTATTTCTCAAATATTCTTCAACCTCTAACCTTTCTGCTTTGAGCTGCCCTCCATTTTCCTGGCTGAACAATCCTTTAACAAACTTAAAAGGGTCCCTGAAAAAACCTGTCCTTACATGTTCCTTCTTCCTCCTCTTTTTCCTGAGATGCTCTGCCCTTCTAAGAACTGCTAGCCTGCTTCTCAACTCCTCTTACAACACATTAATTCCCTCCCTTTCTTCTTCTGTAGCGCTTTTCCACTGCTTTCTTAACTGCCTCCTTTCCTTAACTAACTTCTCTATTTCTCTTTGCCGCCTAGACTTACCTGACTGTGCCCTCTCACCCCTCTTTCTCTCATGCACCCCAAACCTCTCTGCACCATATGAGTAAATTATATCTCCCATCTTTTCTAACCTTTCGATTGCATTTCCTCTCAGCCTACTTGAGATTACTGACAAATCTCTATGAACTACCTCCCATTCTTTACTGTCATTTGCCCTAGGCCATCTAACTCTAGCCTTTTGCTCCATGGGTCTCTCTCTGACTGGTATACTGACCTCAGTGTCACCTGCATCCTCTCTTACTACCCCCTCCTCCTCCTCCTCCTCCTCCTCAGTGGCAGTGTTACTGATATCCTGCGAACTGTGGTTTTCTACCTGCCACTGGACTTCATCCGACTGACTTCTTAGGAAGTACTGATCAATGTGGCTACTCTGCCCTTTCTTTGCCACACACTTCTTTCCTTGATGAGTTCTGAGGCCTTTTATTGATGTTACTTTCTGCCAGCCGCAAGGACAAACCTGAAGCATCTTGTTCTCGACTGTGCTACAGATGCGCTCGCCTTGCTCTGAGTGCTGCTAATTCTAGCCCTGGTGGATAGGTCCGTGCCCCTATCCTTCACTGAGTCACAGATCCAATGCATAGTCCTGTCCGTTCCAATGTCTGTTACCGTGTAATCCACCTGTGAGTCATTTTCCACCCCAGCTTTCGCTGACTCTTGGGGGTATTTTCCCTATGTTGGCTGTAGCTAATTTTGGTTGTAGTAAAGCTGCTAGGCCTCACCACTGCTACCATGGGTTGCTAGCCCGTGCCAGCACCTTTGGGGTCTTTTCCCTCCTGTCAGCTGTCTTTCCAAGCGGTCACATGGTCTTTCCCTTGTTGTCAGCTGCCCTATTAACAGCAGTCACTAGCTGGGCTAGTTATGAATTCAAATAAACACAAGAAGTTTGTGCTCTAGAGAAAGGATCAGCACTCAGTAAATAACTTCCTAAGCCCTATGATAAGCTATTATGGCAAGGCTTAACTATACAGACCAGTGAGCAGTGATAACTAACATGTCTTTGAGGTCATCAGGTGGGAACCTCCTTTCACCAGTGTTTTGTCCAGTTGGTCCCACGACACCTCCAGGAGGCTAGACAGTGATCTCTGGAAGAGTATGTTGGATTCAGTGGACTAGCAATGAGGATTGCACATTGCAACCAGCTAAGACAAAGAGACAAAATATGCACACCTTTTTCTCAGACAAGTTAATATCAAGATGTTCAGGTGTTTTGAGCCAAATTATCTGCAGAGGTGTCTTTCTGGCCTAAACAAACAGACCTGATGATTTATAACAGCAAAAAAAAGTCAGTGATTTTCCACTGCTGTTAGAAGTCGAGGGGCTGATAACTATGGTGGTCAAAAACGTGAAAATGTTTGGTTTTTCCATTTTGAGCTACTGTTGAAACATGGCAGTGCAACATGGCGGACTCCACTGTTGAGGGCCCACTCCCTGTGTAGATATAAATTGGTCATTCTAAGATAACAAAAACACTAGTGTTCTTATTTTCAGGTTATTACAAATTAAAGAAAACATACTAGACTTGCACCGATTACAATATTTGGGCCGATTCCAATTTTCGCCGATTCCGATTTCATTTTTTTCAAACCACTTTACAGCACACAAGATATTGCAATATTTTCTATCTTTGCTTTATTAGAACATTTTAACCAAGATACAACCAACTTTTTAATAATCATCTCAAACAAACAAACAAAAACAGTGACATAAAAACCTGTTAAGAAACATTTTCCTTTTTGCTCAAATATAACTTCAGGTACAGTATTAAAATAAGTAAAAAAGGCATACATAAATAAAAACATGGAGAAATAAAATAAGAATTCTTGGTGTATAGCATTTGTGGGTAATTTCTTGAATACACAAAAAAGTAAAAATATCTCCTGTGGAATAATCACACAGGTCTTCAGGATGCGCCCGCCAGTAAGTGCGCCTCGTCAGTTTCAAGCGGCACAGTGCAGCAGTGAGAGCTCCGCAGTTCAGTTTAACACGGACAGTTAACAACTTTATTCTTCTCTCTGCTGATGTGTGTGTGAATGATTAAGGTGAGAAGCCGCCCATGTTTCACTTTCTCACATCGCCCAAGCTGTGAGTTGCACATGTGCGTGTGGTCAAATTCCTGGCGCGCCGCATGATTGACATCATGTAACATCAGCAGCGCACACACACGCACATGTGCAACTCACGGCTTGGGCGATGTGAGAAAGTGAAACATGGGCGGCTTCTCGCCTTAATCATTCACACACACACATCAAAAGAGAGAAGAAGAAAGTTGTTAATTGTCTGTGTTAAGATGATTTCTATTATTTTTGCAATTTTGAGCTGTCGTGCTTTTATTTTGAAGGTGCGCAGCCAGTTGCTGACGTCACACAACAATGAAAAGGTTGGCTCGGAAACACGGAAGTGTCAGTTAGTTACAAAGGTTTCTGTCTGTCACACGATATGCCGCTTAACATATCAGCCAGTTGACCGAATAGTTTCTGACAGAGTTGTTTCCAGCTTTTCGTTTGTGTGTGTTGTCTTCTTCTTCCTGTCATGGCGATAACTCTGTGTGTTGTTTTGATATTTGTAGCTGTCATTCACAGATGTGGTGAGTACTGGGTGCCAAAATGTTTGTCGGCGTTTAACTGCTGTGCACTGAGGTTTAATGGTAACGTCACAGCTCGCTAAAATATAAGCTAGCTGAATATTTTAGCTTGCTGTGGCACTGCCTTAAATATTTAAAACCAAAAGCCAGCTCTATTTGTGTTTCTATTTCTTACTAATCTCCTTTAATGTGGTTTTAATCTGTCTTCATTCTCTAAATATTGTTCTCTTTGCATTGTATTTGAGCACTGAATTGTTTGTGTGTATATGTGCAGGGACCTGAGCTTTGCCTCCTACTATGGGGACCACATGGTGCTGCAGAAGTCTCCAGAGAGTGCTGTGCTGTGGGGCTATGGCTCTGATGGAGCACCGGTGACCCTCATCCTGTCAGGACCAACAAAACAGAAAACCTCACCGGTCACTGCGACAAATGGTGAGTACAGCCAGGTGGGGAGTTTGCGCTGACAACCACAGGCTGTTGAAGACGTCAAAGCAAAGACTGTCAATTATACATCGTCTTTTGGGCAAGCTGATTGAACCTGACCTGACAGATATGGCAGAGACGGCATTGTTGTCGTTAAACCACTGATATTGCAAGATATTGCAGTATTTTCTATCTTTGCTTTATTTGAACATTTAACCAAGATACAACCAGATTTTCAATAATCATCTCAAACAAACAAAAACAGTGACATGTTTCTTAAATTGTTAAGAAACATTTTCCTTTTTGCTCAAATATAACTTCAGGTACAGTATTAAAATAAGTAAAAAAGGCATACATAAATAAAAACATGGATAAATAAAATAAGAATTCTTGGTGTATAGCATTTGTGGGTAATTTCTTGAACAGACAAAAAAGTAAAAATATCTCCTGTGGAATATTCACACAGATCTTCAGGACGCGGCCGCCAGTAAGTGCACGGACACGTGCATCTTCAGCAGGACATGGCGGTTTCATACAACCTGTCTTCACCTTGCAAATTCACCCACTTTGAGACAATTTCCGATGAAACTCTTTCTAAACTGGTTTTCTCCTCCAATTCCACTACCTCCCTACTGGATCCTATTCCATTTAAGTACATTAAGGACCTCTTCCCAATTCTTAGCCCACTACTACTACATATAATTAATAGCTCTCTTACCACTGGAATAGTACCTGCATCTTTTAAAACAGGCGTAATCAAGCCACTACACTTACAGACCAATTACAAATCTCCCCTTTCTTTCAAAAATCCTAGAAGAAGCAGTAGCCCAACATCTCACTGATCACCTCTCCTTCAGTAATCTATATGACCCTCATTAATCCGGTTTCAGAAAATTCCATAGTACGGAAACCGCACTGACAAAAGTGGTCAATGATTTACTACTCGCCTCCGATTCCGACTCAGCTTCAGGATTGCTGCTACTAGACCTCAGCGCAGAGTTTGATACACTTGATCACCACATTCTACTTCACCGTCTAGAAAACTACATAGGACTCATCGACTCTGCTCTCGCTTGGTTCAAATCCTACCATACCGACATATCTCACTTTGTTTTTCATAATAACTGCTCATCAGAACGCAAAAAGGTCAATTATGGTGTACCACAAGGGTCTGTGCTTGGTCCCATTCTCTTTACTATTTACATGCAACTCCTCGGTTCATTAATTAATAAATACAAATTAGGTTCCCACTTTTACGCAGATGATACTCAGCTCTACATATCCATCAAGCCTGACACCTCTCATCAACTGATCCATCTAGAACAGTGCACACAAGAAATCATACAATGGATGTTGTCAAACTTCCTTCTCTTAAATACTGAAAAAACTGAAATGTTAATCCTAGGTCCAAAGCACATCAGAAACAAATTCTGCAATCTCACCTTAAACTTAGCTGGTTCTATCATTTCACAAAGCCCCTGTGTTAGAAATCTGGGTATTTTATTCGATCTAATCTCTCCTTTGAAGACCATATTAATAATATAACAAAAACAGCATATTTTCACCTATGCCATATTGTCAAGATTCGTCCAATTCTCTCCATGACTGATGCAGAAACACTGGTTCACGCTTTTGTCTCATCCCGATTAAATTATTGCAATACACTTTTCTCCAGCTTACCAAATTCAACCATTAGGAAGCTACAACTTGTTCAGAATACTGCTGCCAGGATATTAACCAGAACCAGAAAATTTGACCATATCACCCCTGTTCTCATTTCATTACACTGGCTCCCTGTACACACTATAGATCAGACTTCAAGATTCTGCTTTTAACTTATAAAATATTACACAGACTTGCACCATCCTACTTATCATCTCTACTTACTCCACGTTTTTTAATCAGGCCTCCATAATCTCATGATGTCGGTCTCCTATCCATCCCCAAAATTAATAAATCATCAGCAGGTGGTAGAGCCTTCTCATACCGAGCCCCTCTCCTCTGTAACTGCCTTCCCATTCAAATCCATGAAGCCAACACAGTTGATTCCTTCAAAAGTAAACTCAAAACATACCTTTTTGCATCTGTCTTTAACATCACATAGTCTCTGTCCTTACATACTACATCATGGTTATCTACTACCACTCAGTCATTGTGCGCATCAATTTATGTTTAGTTTTACGTTTTAAGTGCCAATGTTATTTTTGTTTTTGTTTTTTGCTTTGTTTTCATTTTGTTTTGTTTGTTATTGTCATTTCACTTGTTTTTATATATTTTATTTGTTGTGTTATTTGTAATTTGCTTGTGTTTTTATGTACAGCCCATTGAGGCATTTTTTGCCATTTTGTGATTTTGGGCTATAATTAATTTTGACTTGACTTTTTTGACTTGACTTGACGCGCCTCGTTTCAAGCGGAACAGTGCAGCAGTGAGAGCTCTGCAGTTCAGTTTAACACGGATAATTAACAACTCTATTTTGATGTGTGTGCGTGAGCGTGTGAATGATTAAGGTGAGAAGCCGCCCATGTTTCACTTCCTCACATCGCGCAAGCTGTGAGTTGCACATGTGTGCGTGTGTGCGCTGCTGATGTTACACGATGTCAATCATGCGGTGCGCCAGGAATTTGACCGGCGTTTTGAATCGGCATATTTTAGACTGACCGGCTGGTCGCAGGTCATGGCCGATCACGTGAAAACCGGCCTGATTATGAGCACTGCCGATAAATCAGTGCAAGTCTAACTATGTTTCACGTTACAAATCGCTGTTTCTCTGACACTTGTTTGGCTCAATGCAGATGGGCCGCTGGCCTAGCACATGCTAATGTGTGCACACCTTTTTTCTCAGACAACTCAATATCCAGATGTTCAGGTGTTTTGAGCCAAATTATCTGCAGAGGTGTCTTTCTGGCCTAAACAAACAGACCTGATGATTTATAACAGCAAAAAAAAGTCAGTGATTTTCCACTGCTGTTAGAAGTCGAGGGACTGATAACTATGGTGGTCCAAAACATGAAAATGTTTGGTTTTTCCATTTTGAGCTACTGTTGAAACATGGCGGTGCAACATGGCGGACTCCACTGTTGAGGGCCCGCTCCCTATGTAGACATAAATTGGTCATTCTAAGATAACAAAAACACTAGTATTCTTATTTTCAGGTTATTACAAATTAAAGAAAACATTAGATTCCATTTCTGCCAATATGTCCCGCTAAATACGACACACTGGACCTTATAAATCATATAATAATTCATACACCACCAACAGAACAACAAATGGTATAGTCAGATAATTAAACATACCTTTTAATTAAATCTCTTTATCAGTGTGCCTGTTGCCATCTATGGGCCTAAAAAGTACACAAGACGTTAATGTCTTGTGGTTGCTATGGCAACGGCTATTCAAGAGTTGACATCTATTGTAGTAAACCAGTGTGCTGTTTTCTTGTTTGTTTTTTGTGCCTATCTTTTTTTTTTTTTTTTTTTTTTGAGTGAGTCATCTTCTCAAACATAGACAACTTGAGATGTTTACACACTTTCTGAAATGCTTTTGAATAAATGGAACTCACATTGGACAAACTTTCCAAATGTAGACACCAGATCACTGCTCAGCCAGCGTCATGCTGCCAGTTGCATAATGACTCAAACTTGGGTAACACCAACAACAAGATAAACAAAACAAAAAAACACAAACACAGCTGGAAATGACAGATCACATCTATAGATGACACCCACATCCTCTAGCCTACACCCTCAGTGCAGCAACTACTTGTGAAACTTTAAAAACTAACATAATTGCATAGTTTTTCACATCTTCCCCTTTAGATGCCCAACACAGCATACTACTGTGAGGTGAATCTCTATGAAGGCCAAAGTAATTAACATCTATAGACTAAAAAACCCTAACCCTAACCCATGAAAAATGAAAAGCAGGTGTAACATTCATTATCCAGCAGTTTACCAGCCAGGTGTTCATTTACCCAAGCATTTTATGTGTTTGCCTGTAGTAAAGACAAATGAACAGGCTGTGTTCTGTTGGCATGATATTTAACACAAAACCTCAACACTTCAATATAAGTGATGGATATAGACCGGAGAACAGGAAACCTGCTGGTCGGGCGTGAAGAAATGAGAGAATAGTAAAGAAAAGCGCTTATCGGAGCCAAATATGTTATTGTGATCATGAAAAATAAATTACTGTTCGCTCTGTGTGTGTTGGGTGTCGCTGTGGGTTCAGGTATGAAGGTAGCTACGTCACTGTTGTCAAAGTAAAGGTAAAGGTAAAGTTCCACTGATTGTCACACACCTGAGTGTGTGAAATTTGTTCTCTGCATTTGACCCATCCCCTGAGGGAGCGGTGAGCAGCAGCGGTGCCGCGCTGGGAATCATGTGGTGATCTAACCCCCCAATTCCAACCCTTGATGCTGAGTGCCAAGCAGTTGTCGTCAGGTGTTTGACCGAAGGGCAAAAGGTTATTGACCGCTGTGGCGCTAACTGCCGCCGTTTTTCTTTGTTTGATCAGTTGTCAATGAAAGCGGAATAAATGTTCGTTTTATACTGCATCAGAAGACCAGTGTCCGAACTCCTTTACTGAGCATCAAGAACGGTAACGTTAGTGTAAACCAGTAAGTTAGCGAGGCTTGTCAACCAGGTTACTCTGGGTCAAGCATCTCAGTAGCTTGAAGTAAGACTTAGGCCTAGCTCCTATAATATTAGTCAAAAACCCTGCACCAGTTGGAACTTTGTTTGGACACTTCTGCATGTCTTGGACGTAATGGAGGCGACTCGACAGGACGAGTGTAGCTGCTGGTATGCTGTTTGGACTTTTGCTGTTTGAAGCCACGTCTGCATCCTTGTTTGGATGTTGAGACGCAGGAGCACCGGATCACCGCTGATGTGTAGCGCTACACTGTTTAATGGCCATTTAAATTGTGTGCACACATAACTGGGCATAAACCCAATGCACTGGTTGCCGAAGCGGGGGGACAATAGACTTTGCGTTGATTATTCGTTGCTGTGAACTGCTCATTCACTGATTAGGCTAGTCACCATGGAGACGTGCGATGCGGTGTCAGACTTAATTAGCGTTGGCGGGACTAATGTGCGAACTGCTACTAAGCCCAGTAGTATGACTAGCGGTGAGTGGTTGGGCTCACTGCAAAAGCGCTTGCCAATGAATTGGACTGGTTGCAGTCTGATAGAAAAACTAAGTTAAACAAAGCAGCTAACATAAGGAAATCAATACAAGGTTTAATGTTAAAGGCGCCGTATGTAAGAATGTGGCCAGAACGGTTACTGCACTCAAAATCAAAATACTGCCGCGAGTCATGTGTGCCCCCCCTCCCCTACAGACTCGAGGTTGCCAGATAGGTTGGCGGATCTGGAGCGAGGAGCGACTATGGCGAGCGAAGAGTCCTACACTGTAAGTTGTAAGTAAACTCTAGTCAATACTGAACAACACAGTAGTTTTAGCAGAAGTACAGTGCTCCTAAGCTGACATTAAGCTAACGCTAGATGACGTTATCATTTCCCATTTATTTTGAGTTGTTACAGCCTGATACAGAGCTAATGCTAGATGACGTTATCATTTCATATTTATTTTGACTTGTTTCAGCCTGATACAGACCCTAGCTATTCACTACCAAGTGAGGCTGATGATGAGCCAGGTGACCGGCGCAGTAAAAAATGTGCATGGTACATTGTTGGGTTTACTGCCATGTGATGAAAAGGAAAAACATGAAACATGTTGCCTAATAATGAGTGTATTGCAGATGCAAAAACGTGGATTTCATGTGATGAAGGAAATGAAAATGGTAATGTTGTGGATGACACTGATCCTAATGACAGTGTTTCAAATGTTGATAAACGCTCAAGTCATAGGAGCCATAACAGTGGTAGGTCAAGTAGCCTACCACATCTTCTGCAGCCATAAAGGCTGAGGCAGAAAAGGCCGCAATTGTTGCTTGTGCTGCAGCTTTAAAGCAAAGGCATGCTTTGGAGGAGCAGGAAGAGCATCTGATGAGGAAAAGAGAGCAGCTTGATTAGGAAGCTGAAATAGCTGCGTCCACTGCTAAGTTGGCAGTATTACAGGCTTCAGATTGCAGAAGTGCTTCACGTGGATCCAACAATGGCATGAATTCCTATTTGGAAAAGAAGACTGGAAAAAGGGAAACTGTCACTGTGTTAAATCCTATGGCGGAGGAGTACAAGCCTGAAACATGGAAATCAACACAAGATCTCGTACTCGTACTCGTACTCATACTCGTCGTCCTCCGCTTATCCAGGTCCGGGTCGCGGGGGCAGCAGCCTCAGCAAAGAAGCCCAGACAGTCCTCTCCCCAGCCACTTCCGTCAGCTCTTCCTCGGGAACCCCGAGGCGTTCCCAGGCCAGCCGGGTGATGTAATCTCTCCAGCGTGTCCTGGGGCGGCCCCGAGGTCTCCTCCCGGTTGGACACGCCCGAAACACCTCCCAAGGGCATCCTTACCAGATGCCCGAACCACCTCAACTGGCTCCTCTCGATGTGGAGAAGCAGCGGCTCTACTCCCGAGTCCCTCCCGGATGTCCGAGCTCCTCACCCTATCCCTAAGGCTGAGCCCAGCCACCCTGCGGAGGAAACTCATTTCGGCTGCTTGTACTCGCGATCTCATTCTTTCAGTCACTACCCAGAGCTCGTGACCATAGGTGAGGGTTGGAACGTAGATCGACCAGTAAATTGAGAGCTTCGCTTTTTGGCTAAGCTCCCTCTTCACCACAACGGACCAGTTAAGCGCCTGCATCACTGCTGACGCCGCCCCAATCCGCCTGTCAATCTCCTGCTCCATCCTACCCTCACTTGTGAACAAGATCCCGAGATACTTAAACTTAAGTTTAAGTATCAACACAAGATGATTTGACAAAATGGTTATTACCACCCAACAGAACCATATCAAAGGATGTGCGACCCAAGGAAACTGAGCAATGGGTTAAAGCTGCTTCAAGGCATCAATGCAGCCCCAATGAACAGCAACAGGAAAGCAACACATTGGAAACATCACAGCATTTTCAACAACAATCAACAACTGTTCAACCTACTTACCATCATCAAAGCAGTCTCAATCTGCCTGGAGACATATTTACCATCATGCACAGGCAGAATGAAATAGCAGCTCTGGTGCAGCAGCAGCAACTGAGGTCACTGCCACCACAAGATATTCCCACATTTGAAGGCGACCCTCTCCAATACAGGGCATTCATCAAAGCCTTTGAGCAAGGAGTGGAGGAAAAGGCAGGTAAGGCGGATTGTCTGTATTATTATTGTCTGTATGGCTCCTGAGCATGGCTACACAGTGGTAAAGGAACTTATACAGAAACACTTTGGATTGACCCGGAAGGGCAAAAGGTTTTTGACTGCTGTGGCGCTAACTGCCGCCGTTTTTCTTCGTTTGATCAGTTGTCAATGAAAGCAGAATAAATGTTCGTTTTATACTGCATCAGAAGACCAGCGTCCGGACTCCTTTACTGAGCATCAAGAACGGTAATGTTAGTGTAAACCAGTAAGTTAGCGAGGCTTGTCAATCAGGTTACTCTGGGTCAAGCATCTCAGTAGCTTGTGTATATATAGTATAAGATTTAGCTCCTATAGCGCTCATGGGGTATATTTATAGTAAGATGTAGAGGAACGACATACATGAGTGAGACATGAAAATTATATCCCCTTACCCTGCAGCTTTCCGTGTTCACCTACCGTGTTAATTACAAACCCCTTCAAAGGCCAGTGATAACATTTGAAATTTGAAATAGCACATTTATCTTGATGTAAGCCCAAGACTCAGGGTAGTACGCACAGCCTCTGTGTGCTGCTACTCACATCTCACACAATAGATATATATATATATATAAGACAAATACTCTGTAGTGAATGCTTTGTTCTTTTCTTTTCCATGGATTTACTTTTAATTTGTTTCCTAAAGTCTTGCCTATCCCCCGTCAGATTGACTGCTAATTGACACAGCCGTCAAATCCTACCACAGCCTTCTTACAGCATCTGTGAAACAGCTTCTAACACAAAGGCAGTTGAACCGGTTTTCACATGATCGGCCATGACCTGCGACCGGCCGGTCAGTCTAAAATATGCCGATTTAAAACGCCGGTCAAATTCCTGGCGCACCGCATGATTGACATCGTGTAACATCAGCAGCGCACACACGCACACATGTGCAACTCACAGCTTGCGCGATGTGAGGAAGTGAAACATGGGCGGCTTCTCGCCTTAATCATTCACGCACACACATCAAAAGACAGAAGAAGAAAGTTGTTAATTGTCTGTGTTAGGACGATTTCTACCATGTTTGCAATTTTGAGTTGTCGTGCTTTTATTTTGAAGGTGTGCAGCCAGATTGTGACAACACACATATATTAAAAGGCTGGCTCGGAAACACTGAAGTGTCAGTTAGTTACAAAGTTTTCTGTCTGTTACAAGATATGCGGTTTCCTGATCGCATGCGTGTTTGTGTTCTTGTTTGTGTTCTTGTTCTTGTTCTTGTTCTTATTTTTGTCATTGCGTCATGTCTTTGGAAATGTGCTATTCACAAACGTGGTGAGTACCAGGTGCCAAACTGTTTGTCGGCATTTAACTGCTGTGCACTGAGGTTTAATGGTAACATCACAGCTCGCTAAAATATAAGCTAGCTGAATATTTTAGCTTGCTGTGGCACTGCCTTAAATATTTAAAACCAAAACCATCTCCTTTAATGTGTTTTTATTCTGTCTTCATTCTCTAAATATTGTTCTCTTTGTATTTTATTTGAGCACTGAATTGTTTGTGTGTATATGTGCAGAGGGGGACCTGCGCTTTGCCTCCTACTATGGGGACCACATGGTGCTGCAGAAGTCTCCAGAGAGTGCTGTGCTGTGGGGCAATGGCTCTGATGGAGCACAGGTGACCCTCATCCTGTCAGGACCAACAACACAGAATATCTCGGTCAATGTGACAAATGGTGAGTACAGCCAGGTGGGGGGCTTGCAGTGACAACCACAGAGTATTGAAGAGGTCAAAGCAAAGACTGTCAATTATACATCGTCTTTTGGGCAAGCTGATTGAACCTGACCTGACAGATATGGCAGAGACTGCATTTTTGTCGTTAAACCACTGTCAGGCCAGTTCACCTGCGGCCTGATAAAAAGTCGAAGAGGAGGTTTCTGAAATTGCTTCAGGTTACATTTTTTGTACAACATGCAACCAAGATTGCTCTTTATATATTGACTTTCATCCAACATCCCAAGTACATGTCTCAGGTCAGGTGTCTAAAGTACAGAAATGTTTTTTGAATCTGTCTCAACATACAGCCCCTAATGTTGGAGAATATGAGCTAGAAGTCAAGTCAGGTCAATTTTATTTATTAAGATGTGTCACAGTTGCACACGTCTCTGTTCTTAGACCCTTGAAAAAATGGCCAAAGTGTACAGCTTTCACTTATTCATTTGGTTACTGTTAGACTTGTACCGATTACAGTTTTTTGGGTCGATACCGATTTTCGATTTGCAGAGTGTTTGGATGGCCGATTTCATTTTTTTTCAAACCACTTTACAGCACACATGATATTGCAATATTTTCCATCTTTGCTTTATTAGAACATTTTAACCAAGATACAACCAGCTTTCAATAATCATCTCAAACAAACAAAAACAGTGACATAATTCTTAACCTGTTAAGAAACATTTTCCTTTTTGCACAAATATAACTTCAGGTACAGTATTAAAATAAATAAGTAAAAATGGCATACATAAATAAAAACATGGAGAAATAAAATAACAATTCTTGGTGTATAGCATTTGTGGGTAATTTCTTGAATAGACAAAAAAGTAAAACTATCTCCTGTGGAATATTCGGAAGTCGTGATAAGAGCTGGTAGAATTTTCTGAATGCTAAACAGAGGTGCTTCACTGCCTCCTTCCTTATCTCCTTCAGCATAGGGTTCATTAGAAAGAGCCTTTACAAGACTGAAGGAGGTAATAACGTCAAAGAAGAAGGGCTGTGCGCACATCCAAAAACCGATTTAGGTACCAGGTGCAGGACAAACAGGTGAAATCAAGATAAAAGTAAAGTGTCCGCACACTGAGTTTATGCTCCCGCTTTTATTTAGCTCAAAGCTGCAAGCTTTCAACCCTATCGGGTCTTCATCATGCAAAAATAATGTTAAATAACATAATTTAACATTAAAGCACAATCAAGTCAACATGAATGGTGTTCACTGAGTTGTGTGGTGGTCTTTACACATAATGTATTTGTGTTGCTTCTTATAAACGTACTGTTCAACACAGTAGATTTTATATGCTTACTCTGTTATTATATTACTTTTCACGTATTTTTATATTTAGTATTTACTGTGTTTGGAGCCTTTCAGCAAAAAATATTTCACACAATTGTTCTTGTGTAACTGGAGTGAGAACAAACAAATGTACAAGATCAGTATAAAGGTATTAATCATAATACAGAAGTCTGTCTTTCAAGAATAAGGGACGTTTTCAGGCAGATGATGTTTTTAATTCAGCATGTTTGAAAATAAATGATAAGTACAGTAGTAGATTTGTAGGCCAAAGTTATATTCATCTTGCATAAATTTAACAATTACTTCCATACAGTCATGCTAACAAGGATTCATGTCAATAAATCTGAGTGGACAGGAGGGTGAGCGTGAGGCACCATTGTCAACATGACAACCATTTTGTTTCACTTCTGTGCATGGCAGCCTATATTCCTTTTTTCATTTTAATTCCAACCTTGATAAAGAAGTAATATATTTCATCAGGTTCTCCATGTTTTTATAGATTCTTTTATCACTGCAGTTGTCTTTTTCGAAGTCCTTTTGAATTCTCCTCCACATCTTTCCTTAACTCCACAATGGTTTTAATCAAGGTCAAGAAAAAGTGGTTTGGAAAGGAGACTTTTTTTTGACTGCAGCCCATGTATCTATGGCTGTTTTTCAGGAATCTGGCGAGTCACCCTCGACCCTGTTGAAGCTGGTGGTCCCTACAGTGTGACAGCAGTCACCAACGACAGCAGTGCCACTCTGAAAGATGTGCTGTTTGGAGATATTTGGCTGTGTGGGGGGCAGAGCAACATGTGGTTTAACATGTCTATGGTAGGTCGAGTCAGGTGAACATCTGTCTTCTGATTAGCTCATTCACTGTAACAAAAACGTGCAATAGAAGGCTGTCTGTAGGGTCAAATCTCGAAAGAAAACACTTTCACTTATATTACATACACAGCATAGGAGTAAGTATTAAAGTGGTGCAACAGATTTGGTTTCAGATAGCTGTAATTGTCAAAGATTTCACATAGGTGGCATAAAGGACTTTCAATGTAATATGTATGTATGTATGTATGTATTCATATTTTGTTGTTAAATGATCTCTTCATTATTCATTCTCCAATAGGTTTTCAATGCATCAGAGGAGCTGAAACTCTCAGAGAAGTATCCTAAAGTGAGGTTTTTTATGGCGGCTTTGAAGCAGAGTAAAACTGAGCTGCTTGATTTGATTGGCGTGGAAATTCCCTGGTCTGTGGCCCCAACAAGTACGTCAAAAATGTATTTATTAACTCATAGGGTTGTTGAGACGTGTTTGCAGCTAAAGATGTAGGTTAGAGATATTGAACTTGAATTGAGCCACTTCTATTTGCTGTGTAATGTAAACATGCATCCATTGCACAAGGTCGTAAATCCAAGCTAGTTTTTTGTAATGGTGACAGCACAGGACTCCATAGTTCTGTATATTGTAATCAAATTTGATATATTAAACAACAGATATCAACCATGTTGCTGTTTGTTTGTGGGCGTACAACCACCCACTTGCTTTGTGCTAATGGACTCATTAACAGGCAGGTGTATTTTCAGATCTGAAAGGTTTCTCTGCAGTCTGCTGGCTCTATGGACGTTACTTGTACGACACGCTTCAGTACCCCATAGGACTGGTGGAGTCGTGCTGGGAAGGCACACCTGTCGAAGTCTGGTCATCTGCAAGAGCACTGCAGCAGTGTGGACTAGACAACGCCGGGTAAAGTTATTAAAAAAAAAAAAAAAAAAACAACAATTCAGCTAACCTACCACCTGATGTGTATGGTAACTGAATTAGGAAGGATATCGAATTTTACCATGTGACACATTGTTCTTGTGTAAGAACCAAGAAAAGTGAGCTTGCACTAACAACACTGTTGTTGCTTTTTCCCACATTGAAATCTCTCAGTCCTAAAAATAATTCTGTCTTGTGGAATTCAATGATCCACCCGCTGCTCAACATGACCATCAAAGGAGCCATCTGGTACCAAGGTAAGACTACCTGCACAGGTATCAGACGGTCAGTATAGCCATGTGTAGTGGGGGCTTTCATTCTCTGCCCAAATTAGACTGGCCCCAATGCTTGGTTTGGGCTGGGCAGTAATTTCTCAACATTCCGCCAGGCAGAGATCAGGTGGGGTTTATGCCTATTTCTTTAGGAACTGACGATTTGTTAGGTTTAAGTGCGCTTGGCTTTCTGTTGCTCCACCTCCTCTGAGTAGCCTACACTCTGCTGCTCCTGAGAGTTTGGTGCTCTCAATAACTGAACAGTATATTCCAACAGCGCTCAGAATTTACGATCAATCCAGTTTGTGCCAGAGTGTGTTTTGGTGCTCGAAGTCACTATTTATTAATGCATCCCCTCTCACAAATGTCTGTAACCACGCTGAAAAGACGTTAGTTGACTTAAGCTTTTTTTAACATTGGAAAATTAGGGGTTTTAATCTGGCTCAGGCCCAATTCTGCTGTTGCGGTTCAGGCTCGAGCCAGACTTGGACAGAAACTGTGGGTTCATGTAGGGTCGAGCCTGATTATGTCATGCATCTGTAATATTTGTGTTGATTTCAGGTGAGGCAAATACGTACTATCATGAAGACAAGTACGCCTGCACCTTCCCTGCTATGTTTGATGACTGGAGGATGTCGTTTAACAATGGCTCAGGGGGACAAACGGCGAAAGACTTCCCTTTTGGATTTGTCCAGGTATGTTAGTATTAGTGTTTTAGTTTAATTTGCATAATAGAAACAACACATTTAAAAATGAGAGTCAAGTTTTTGAAAACTACTTCATAGAATTAGTAAATTTCTGACGGTGGTGCCCCCTTTGTGGTTGTATTAAAGAGGAGACAGTGTGTGCTGCCATTTGAAACTAAGTGGGTAAAATAAACCATTAATGCTTTTGTGAACATCTTTTGCAATACTGTCAATCTGTTCCACTTTCTATCTGTATTTGCAGCTGTCCACAGACGTTAAAAACTCCGTCAGTAAATTCATTCCGAATGTCCGCTGGCACCAAACGGCAGACTTCGGCTATGTCCCGAATGATCGGATGCCGAATACCTTCATGGCTGTAGCTTTGGATTTACCAGATCTACATTCACCCCTTCGCCCGTAAGGATTGTGTTTCCATGTTCTTATAGCATATGAAATCTGTGCACCACCGAGGAGCATTACACTTTGCTCATGGAGGTATTTCTTAACTTGTACCACTAGATGTCCTAACGACTCATTTTTTTGACATTTAGACAGATTATATTTAGACTGTTAGATGAGTCCAGAAGTAAGGAAATCCTCAGAAAATCATGACATTTAATTTAAAATTAAGCATTGTTGGATGCAGGTTGCACATTATCCTACAAAACATGACAACAAATCACATTATTGAAAACAATATTCTCCAGGAAAATAAATCTTTAGGAATTCTACCTTTTTAGAATTCCAGGTAAAACCAACTCTAAAGTTGGGAGATACTGTGTGGTGCTATTGTTTAACTTCTTAGGCTATATTTATTTTAATGAGTTTTATTAGAGCAAATGGCATAAATCACACCTATTGAAATGTCTCTGCTCCGGCTTCCAGTTAGTCTTTGGATAGATTTAAGATCCTTGCAAACATCTATAAAACATTTCATGGACTTGTCCCTGATATGCTGCCAAGACCCAGCAAGTCCCTGGCATTATTCTCACATCAACAGACTTTTGTAATGTACTGAAGACTGGAAAACCAACAGGGAGACAGCTTTCACCTGTTTGTCTTCATCTAAAGTATACATATGATGATGTGACCTGCTTTTGTATGTCGTGTGATGAGTATGAGTACTGTATTGACTTTCAACCTCCCTATGCGGTCTTGCCAACTGGCTCACCCACTATGTTTGTTAAAATGGTTAGTGTTTTTTTGTGTGGTTTCTTCAGGATCCATCCCAGAGACAAGCAGGATGTAGCCTACAGACTGACACTGGGAGCAAGGGCAGTGGCTTATAATGAGAGCGTGGCCTTCCAAGGACCTTTCCCCAAACAAATTCTGGATAACAGAACGCATGTCACCGTTAACTATGACCAGAAGATCTCTGTCAACAAGTCTGATCAAATCTTTGAGGTAAGACCAGTCAGTGTGAGTTAAGGCTAGATTCTGGGTACCGTAATATTGTAAGTGTTGCCGTTTCCTGGTTTTAGAGACTGTGTTAGAGTAAAGTGATTTCATTTAATGAACTTATCAGGCTGATCTAGCTGTTCTATTATTTGCCTTTACCCACTTAGTCACAGTCTCCACATTCGCGATGTGGATGTAGCAGTTTTCTTGGTATCATCTGGCTCTGGTGTGAGTCAAGTCCCACATTCACCTGGGGTCCGTTTCACAAAGCAGGTTCAACAAACTCTGAGTCTAATTCTGAACTCTGAGTTGATCTACTCTGAGATAGGAAACTCTGAGTTTCCGGTTCCAGAACAGCTGATTTGAATCAGTTTAATCAACTCAGAGTAGTTTCACCTGGAGTTAAGCGCGTGCACCACAACTACAAAAAGCCAGCATCAATGGAGCCCCGATTCGACGAGTCACCATGGCAGCGGGGACGGGGAGGGCGTTTTTCACCCCACTAGAATTAGAAATCTTAATGCGCTCATACTGCGAGTTTGAACACGTTTTCAAAAAGAAGTGCAACACCGCTGCAGCTGCAAAAGAGAGGGAGACGGCGTGGGAGAATGCATAAGTTTAAATGTAGTCCTTTGCAATCACAATAATATTACAGGGGAAAACTGCTTGAATGGTAGCCTATTAATTTATTTCATTTAGGTGCAATCCCGCGGAGGAGAAGCGTACTTGGCAGCAGTTTAGGATGAAATATATAAACATTGTTCAAACAGGTAAGACCTCGGCATAATCTCATGGGGGTACTTCATTTTGATAATATTTTACATTGTAAAGTAAATATTAAGTAGCTGTTTGGCTGTGCAGTTGTTTTATCCCCAACATAATGCTGTTTTCACACACATAAATGTCTTCTCATCTATGTCATGTTCTGTTAAATAATTAAGCCCATTTAAACTAACAGACTTCTACTCAGCCAACAGAAAGAAGGCAGATGCCCGTAAAACGAGCACACTTTTCTGACCGCCCTGCATACAGTTGCCTTACTCAAGTGCTCAGCGTCTCCGACATTGTACAAAAAACTTCCATTTGCAAAGAAACACAGCGCATTTTTAAACAGTATGAGCGCAACACACAATATCTGCTGGGATGTGAGAGCATGACTACGATTGGTAATGTTGCAAATAAGGACGGATTAGGTTGTGTAGATGATGGACTGTGACGTGAAACGGTACCGCTCAAAAAGATAATTGTGTGGAAATGCTAAAACATCTATGCGCGGTCTGATAACCATCTCCTGACGAATATTTAATTCTCTGCGCAGTAATGCTGCACCTTCATCCACGGGATCGTTATCAAAAGGACATGCCATGTTAGTGAAAAAAGTCGCCACCTACTGTGCCTAATGGACTTCTAATATACTTACTCTGATTTTTTTAAATGATTTTTTTTAAATGACAGACGGCAGAACTAGGCTACGCCAAAACTCGCTTGCTGACTGAATGAATGAGGAAATCAAATGGAGTGTGTGGCTCTGAAAGAGGGCGGAGACAGAGACACTCGAGGTTCATTGAGAAAAACCTGGTCCCGACCAGGTTAGGTTCATAGAGTCTGTTACTACGGTAACTGACCGAGAGCTTAAGCTTACCTCTCTCTCTGAAACAGGCTAGAGTTACCCCTCTTTCTCTGGTTTGAGTTACCTCCCTTTTTGAAACGGAAAACTCAGAGTTTCCCTCATTTCAGGGTTAACAGACTCTGAGTTTTCACTAAACCTGCTTTGTGAAACGGACCCCTGCTGGCTATGACAATGCCAACACAAACTCAATTTTAATGAGTATTAATATACTTGATGTTTGCTCTGATCATTTTTTAACAAGCTTAATTCTTGCTAAATAAATAAATAAATAAAACATTTTCTTTTTCCTTCTATCAAGATCTGTTGCACAGAGACTCCAGTTTCACGTGGGTCTAAGTCTCACTGGGTTCCGGCTCCCATCATGTGGAGTAATAAGACCTCTGTCAAGTTGTCGAGGCATTGTAAGCCTTCTCAAGAAGTGGGTGCCGTCCGTTACGCATGGAGAGCCGGCCCTGCGACTTCAAAGCCTGTCCAATCTACAGCGCTGATAAGAGTTTGCCTGCGCCTCCTTTTATTTCCACCGCTGTTCACCCTAAGGAAAGGAGAGAAGGAAACTGTAAGATGACAAAGTGATGTAGTGATAAAGTGCCTTTTTGTTTCTTTATGTCAAAACTTTGCCATACAATCTTAAAGGGAATGTTTTTGTTTTTTTTGTTTTTTTTAGACTTGGCTGTCAAGTGTTTTTTTCTCTTTACAATCGTCAAGCAGCAAGCAACACTTACAATTCATGGCATCTGGATACCAAACTTATCTTAATGTTTATTTTACCTTCTTTTTTACCACAGTAGTCAGGTTTTGTACAGCATCCAGTGTGTCTCATCAGAGCAGAGAATACCACTAGTCTTAGATTGTAATGTCTGGCAGTTTTAGTAGTTAGTCTGGCTGGAGACTCACCTTCCATTTTATAGATTTATTTTTTATAGATTTATTGAAGCTTATGAACGCTTGTGGCAGATGGTTATATATTATTTTGGTTTCATCGTTTATCCTGTTTGAAGTGTATGCTGGTACAACCACTGCCAATAATTGCTGTAAATAGAAAAGCATGACAAACATTTTATTTGAACAAAACTCTGGATTTTTTTAAGTTTACAACAGAAATGAATCTTTATGATTTTACAATTTGCACAAATAAATGACAACTCAGCGACTTTTGCTGGGTGTTGTGTTACTTTCAAACCTGATGCTTTTACTTAAGAGTAAAATGGATGGATTCACAATAAAATCATTGATTTATCAAACGTTTGAGCATCGTTTTCAGTTACTGTATGCCTCTGTTTACTGAATCACTAACTCAGGAAGGAGTATAAAAGAAAACATTGTCGATAAATGATGTTTGCAAGTAAGAATCAAAGGTCATGAGGATTGTGTGATGTCAGGCTTTCAGAATCAGGAGCTGAAGTATGAGGTAGAGGGCTTCATGTTGGAGGAGGTCAGGTGGTGCTGATGAGAGGAGCTAGGAGACTGCGGTGCCTGTCCTGGGTAAAGACAGATAGATAAATAGTAGAGAAAGAGTTACTGTTAATGCTGTGTGATCATCATGTCAGCATTAGCAAATGAAAACAAAACCACAATTTCTTTAAAATACTTGCCGTTTGGACATACTTTTACTTTGAAATCCTAAAACTTACATACTGCAACTCCTGTATAGGAGTACACTTTTATGTTTCTGCTGCCCGTGCCACTTACATGTATGATTTTTACAGCAGAGGCTGGAAGGAGCAGTTGGTGGGGTGAGGACAGTTATTCACACAAACTCTAGCAGAGCAAAGTGAAACTGAGTTGTTCACTGCTTTGCTCAGACATTCTGACAGCAGTTGTCATGAAAGTGGACAGTTTTTATTTGTAACCCCACCAGGGGACTCTTACCTGTGACCCCTGAGCCACAAGCCCAGCTGTTATACCTAAAGGCTACCCTGGTTCATATTTAGTATGTTTGATGGACGCATTGGAACCAGGGTAGCCTGCATGCAATAATCAACATCCTCTAAATGTAACATGCACAACAAAACATGAGGTCATCTACACTACAGCCAAGCTATGAACATCACCAGTTTAGAAAACTGATAATTAACCTGTTATGTGCTCTGTCTTGATGTTTTCATCAAAGCCCTGGTGTCTCTGGTAGGCCTCAAAGTTGACTGAAGCATCGTCCTCTGACAGGCTGTGAGGAACCTGGCCATCACCAGGGCGACACACCTCAAAACGTATCCAGCGGTAGCTTAATAAACAAAGTGAAATAAGACATCTATTAATTAAGAAATCTATCGTCACAGTGGCTGTAAACTGGCTGAACCCATGTATGTAGAGTGTATTGACATAAAATATTAGATAAATATAAATTCAGCATGTTTCTGTGACTTGGAAATGTTACTCCTGTTGTGTTTTCCTATTAAGTAAAGGTTTGAATGATTTAATATTGTGGTTTACACCTCATCCAGACATATTATCATCTTAATGTTTTACATCTGGGAAAACAGGTTGGAAAATATGTTTCAGTTTATATCCTGAGCCCGAACTGGAGATGGTATTCTGCTGCGGAGAGCCGAGGAAAGACTGTGCAGTGAAGGCCTGCAGGGCCTGCTGCCTCTCCTCATCAGTCTGTGAAGAAACAGAGGGGGGAGAGGGAGACGGAGATGTGTTCATGTGCACCAGGAGTACCTGAGAATAACGCTTGTATGGCCTTCAGGATGGATGAAAATACAGACATAAATGTAAAGGATAAAATAACACTGATGGAGCTCACACTTAAACCGCTGTTTGACACACAACAGAAGTTACTGAACATTGACCGTGCACAAGATCTTCAAATTAAAATAAAAATGGAGATTTCTACTGTAATGTATTTCAGAACTTCTCCAGGCAAATTTTCCCTCTTCTATTGTTTTGGGCCTTAGCAGTTTAAGGATTATTAAGGGCTTATGAGTACTGTGGAGTACTGCATCTATAATTAGATATTAGGTGGGACTTCTCGCTATCTCTGCTTTAAAATTGTCTGTAGCGTGCAGATGAATGAGCATTACCATCATGTCGTCTCATCAGTTTAAGTAAGAAAATACATAGCAGATATTCAGATTACCCGATAGCATTAAATATCCACTGGAAAACACTGTGTGTACCCATATAATTTTCAACATAAATACATGGTGCCATGTGATAGAATTAAATCAGGCAGTGACGTGTATCAAACTGCAGTTCAGGACGAAGATCTTTTGTGAGCAGCAACGCCTCAGAATTTATCAATGACCAATAGCCAATGACATTAAAGGTCAAATTCACTTACAGTACATTACATATTTGAATTTTGTGTGAAATTGGCATTAGTGTTCCATATAACTCACCAGCAATGCAAAGACTCCGTTTCTGTTCTCAATCCTCTTGAATCTCCTGCTGCCTTTTTGTGTCTGAAACATAATGTGAGACTGAGGCCGATGCACGGGGCTGGAAAAGCCAAATCTGACTGCCAAAAGCTGGGAGTCAATATAGACTCATTCCACCATTATTAGATACAGCAGGTTCAAGGCCTCTGCGTTTGAGCGCAGAACATCCTTTGTTCTGCTAACAGTGAAGAAATGTCTGTCTCTTTTTAAAGTTGTGAAATAAGGCCAAAGAAGCAGGATGGAAAAACATGGAGAAAGAAAAAAGCAGCAACAGAAATACAGATGATGCATGTAGTGTGTTAACAGAATTGACACAAATGTTAAATGAAGGTGCAAGTTATTACACTCAACAGCAGAGGTTGCTGTCAGACTGCATCTTAAACATCCTCCTTACCTCACCGTATGTGACAGCCTCCAGGCTTGACTTTGCACTGCCAAGGAGAGAACAAACATATAAGCAGAGACTAAATGTAGACTCAGCAACAAGTTTACATTCTACTCAAGAAACTTATCATTCATAATTTGGCTTAACATGTGAAAACAAGGGCAACAAGGTGTGCAATTAATTGAGAGGACTGCTGTACTTGGATTGAACAAGCCCCCTGTCGATGATTCTCTGTTTAATCTCCTTTATGTGTATGGGACGTCCAGCTTCTTCCAAGACAATCTACATGAGGGAAAAGGAGAAACAAAAAATACTTAACTTTTGGTAAACTGTTATGACGAATAAAAGGCAAATACCTGTGCAGCATCAAGCCATGTGAGGTTTGGCTTCTCTGCAATTTCACTTGGTGGTTGCTGTAAATAGAAAAAGTTAAAATTATCCATTGGACCATTATTTAATTTGTTGGCATTTTCAAAATCATCACTTATTCATTAATTTTCCATAACCGCTTATTCTGGTAGGGGTCGCAGGGGGGCTGGAGCCTATCCCAGCTGATATTAGGCAGAGGCGAGGTACACCCTGGACAAGTCACCGGACTATGACAGGGCTGACACATAGAGACAAACAACCATTCACACATTGACATCGTGTAACATCAGCAGCGCACACACACACACACACACACACACGCACATGCGCAACTCACAGCTTGGGCGATGTGAAGAAGTGAAACATGGGCGGCTTCTCACCTTAATCATTCACACACACACATCAAAAGAGAGAAAAAAAGTTGTTAATTGTCCGTGTTAAACTGAACTGCGGAGCTCTCAATGTTGCACTGTGCCGCTTGAAACTGACAAGGCGCGTGCCCGCGTGCCGAAGATGCGCGTGTCCGAGCGCTTACTGGCGGGCGATATTTGGAGATATTTTTACTTTTTTGTCTATTCAAGAAATTACCCACAAATGCTATACACCAAGAATTATTTTATTTATCCATGTATTTATTTATGTATGCCTTTTTTTATTTATTTAGGCCTATTTTAATACTGTACCTGAAGTTATAGGCTATTTGAGCAAAAAGGAAAATGTTTCTTAACAGTTTAAGAAACATGTCACTGTTTTTGTTTGTTTGTTTGAGATGATTATTGAAAAGCTGGTTGTATCTTGGTTAAAATGTTCTAATAAAGCAAAGATAGAGAATATTGCAATATCTTGTGTGCTGTAAAGTGGTTTGAAAAAAATGAAATCGGAATCAGCCAAAATCGGAATCCGCCATCCAAACACTCTGCAAATCGGAAATTGGTATCAGCCCAAAAATTGTAATCGGTGCAAGTCTAATTTGGAACCACACTCCTAACTACCACGTCCTTACTCCCAGATAACAAGAGCTCTGTCCTGACCTTTGGTACATTTAAATTCCTCTGTTAAACTAGATACTGGCAGCTGAAGTATCCCTTTTCCACACAATGCAACACTACTTAGGCACCTAGGAGCGCCCAACCACTTCCTAATATAGGAGCTAACCGACCTTTCAATTCTCTCCACTACGGATATTGGAATTTCATAAATTGACAATGGCCACATTAACCTAGGATATGGCCCAAACTGCAAACACCACAACTTCAACTTTCCTGGAAGTTCTGATTCATCTATTCTATCCAATCCTTCAGCCACATCCTTTCTAAATTTCACCACCTGTTCCTCATCATTCAACTCCACATTGTACCACCTACCTAAGCTCTTTACTGACTTTTCCATAATTGTTGGGATTTCCTCATCATCTATGACAAACTTCCTATCACTTAACTTCCCTCTACGTATCGAGATGCTTCTAGACTTACTAGGCTTGATCTTCATGCTGGCCCACTTGAGGTTCTTATTTACCTTCTCTAGTAGCCTCTTTGTACATGGCATTGTTGTGGTCACCAGTGTCATGTCATCCATGTAAGCTCTAACTGGTGGAAGATGCAACCTGCCAACCTACCAATCCTGCCATGATGCCTCATTTCTAGCCTCTGCCAACCTGTTGTGAAACCTGCCGTACTTAGACACAACCTAATATCCTGAAATGCTTTCACTAAGTTAACAACAACCTGTGGCACTTTGAAGTAGTCAAACGCACTCCAAATGAGGCTATGTGGTCCTGAAACGCATTTGCAAGATCTAAAATATTACATGCAGGTCCCTTTTTTTAGTCTTCGCTGCCTGAATCTGGTGCTAGATCATGCTAGTATGCTCTAAACACCCTGTAAAACCTAGTATTCCTGCCTTCTGCGCCATAGTATCTATTAAGCTATTCCTTTCTAAGTTGCTAGCTAATGCGCTACTACACTAAAGAAACTCTTCCTCTCTACATTCAAGAGAGAAATCATCCGGAACTGGCTAAGATCCACAGACTCCTTCTCCTCAGGAATGAGGACACCCCCTGCCCTATGCCATGCTCTTGGGATAATTTGTTTCTCCCAAACTATTCTTAGCTGTTTCCACAAAAATTTAAGGATATCAGGTGCACTTTTATAAACGCGGTAGGGGACTCCATTAGGCCCTGGGGCCAAAGAAGCCTTTGCACGCCTGACCACCTCCTGAACTTGGCATCCATCTCATGCTCTATCCCTCCTAATGGAGTAATATCGGGTGGAAAACCTACTGTCCTATTCTTCTCTAAATCTGAATATGTATTTCTCAAATATTCTTCAACCTCTAACCTTTCTGCTTTGAGCTGCCCTCCCTTTTCCTGGCTGAACAATCCTTTAACAAACTTAAAAGGGTCCCTGAAAAAACCTGTCCTTACATGCTCCTTCTTCCTCCTCTTTTTCCTGAGATGCTCTGCCCTTCTAAGAACTGCTAGCCTGCTTCTCAACTCCTGTTGCAACACATTAATTCCCTCCCTTTCTTCTTCTGTAGCCCTTTTCCACTGCTTTCTTAACTGCCTCCTTTCCTTAACTAACTTCTCTATTTCTCTTTGCCGCCTAGACTTACCTGACTGTGCCCTCTCACCCCACTTTCTCTCATGCACCCCAAACCTCTCTGCACCATATGAGTAAATTATATCTCCCATCTTTTCTAACCTTTCGATTGCATTTCCTCTCAGCCTACTTGAGATTACTGACAAATCTCTATTAACCATCTCCCATTCTTTACTGTCATTTGCCCTAGGCCATCTAACTCTAACCTTTTGCTCCATGGGTCTCTCTCTGACTGGTATACTGACCTCAGTGTCACCTGCATCCTCTCTTACTACCCCCTCCTCCTCCTCCTCAGTGGCAGTGTTACTGATATCCTGCGAACTGTAGTTTTCTACCTGCCACTGGACTTCATCCGACTGACTTCTTAGGAAGTACTGATCAATGCGGCTACTCCGCCCGTTCTTTGCCACACACTTCTTCTTTCCTTGATGAGTTCTGAGGCCTTTTATTGATGTTACTTCCTGCCAGCCGCAAGGACAAACCTGAAGCATCTTGTTCTCGACTGTGCTACAGATGCGCTCGCCTTGCCCTGAGTGCTGCTAATTCTAGCCCTGGTGGATAGGTCCGTGCCCCTATCCTTCACTGAGTCACAGATCCAATGCATAGTCCTGTTTGTTCCAATGTCTGTTACCGTGTAATCCACCTGTGAGTCATTTTCCACCCCAGCTTTCGCTGACTCTTGGGGGTATTTTCCCTATGTTGGCTGTAGCTAATTTTGGTTGTAGTAAAGCTGCTAGGCCTCACCACTGCTACCATGGGTTGCTAGCCCGTGCCAGCACCTTTGGGGTCTTTTCCCTCCTGTCAGCTGTCTTTCCAAGCGGTCACATGGTCTTTCCCTTGTTGTCAGCTGCCCTATTAACAGCAGTCACTAGCTGGGCTAGTTATGAATTCAAATAAACACAAGAAGTTTGTGCTCTAGAGAAAGGATCAGCACTCAGTAAATAACTTCCTAAGCCCTATGATAAGCTATTATGGCAAGGCTTAACTATACAGACCAGTGAGCAGTGATAACTAACATGTCTTTGAGGTCATCAGGTGGGAACCTCTTTTCACCAGTGTTTCGTCTAGTTGGTCCCACGACACCTCCAGGAGGCTAGACAGTGATCTCTGGAAGAGTATGTTGGATTCAGTGGACTAGCAATGAGGATTGCACATTGCAACCAGCTAAGATTTCATCCATGTGCCAAGCATGAACTGTTAGTTTAGGATTTCTTGAGTGTTCATTGTTAAGGAGATTTTTACCAGGAGTCAAAATATCTGTAGACATCTCCGCTGTTCAGTTTGTTGCAGACAGTCCACTAGCCCAGCGCCTGCCATTGTGTGCTCACTTTTTATCTCTGATAACTTGATGTGTGCTAACCTTTTTTTATCCAGATGGTCAGGAAGCTTTACCAGGAGCGAAATTATCCACAAGTCTCTTCCTCTCCAAAACAAACGGACTCGGTGATTAAAACCAGTAAAAACACTGAATAAGGCAGTTTCACGTTACAAATCGCTATTTCTCTGACACTTGTTTGGCTCATCGCAGATGGGCCGCTGCCCTAGCATGTGCTAATGTGTGCACACCTTTTTCTCAGACAACTTAATATCAAGATGTTCAGGTGTTTTGAGCCAAATTATCTGCAGAGGTGTCTTTCTGGCCTAAACAAACAGACCTGGGCCCGTATTCACAAAGATTCTCAGAGTCCTCTCAGAGAGCTCCTAACTTAGCCTAAAAATTCCTAGCAAGGAATCTTAGCTTAAAAGTGATTCAGGAAGTTTCTGAGAGCAACTCTGGGCAAGGAGGAGACAGAAACTTTTGTCTTAGTGAGGAGGTGTGGTTGACCCCGTTGCTAGGTATGACGGAGTCTTCTAAAAGCTGTGATTGGTTGTTACAAAAAAGAAAAAAAAAAGAAAATCAAATGCGCTCCTAGTAATGAATGGACAGTGAAATCAACCGATCATACAGCTTAGACTGTATTAAGAAATGTGTAATCATGAAAATATTTTTATGTCATGATGATGAAACTCAGCAAAATTAAATTAATTGTTACACAGCTTCAGAATGTTTGAACGCACCTCATTCACATGCCGATTATTATATTGATTTGCTTATTGTTATGTTTACTCGCCATGCTGGTAATTTTACTACTCAATCTATTTGATAGTAATGGTGGACGCAGACTCAGCTGTCAGCAATTACTGTGATTGTTGGCCTCCTTGTAAAAAGCGGTTTGATTTGACAGAATGACCAAAACAATGAATGAAATGGAGAAAAACAGAACGAGAAAGCCTAACTGGACGGAAGAGCAGTGCCTGCTGTTGGCACAGCTCGTGGAGGAGAACAAGGGAGTTTTAAGAGGGAAATTCGGTCCCGGGATCACGGCACAAGGGAAGAGGCAGACTTGGGAGCGCATTGCCCGACAAATCAATGCATCGTTCCCTCTCCTTTTACGCAAGCGATGAGTGTGAGAAGCGCTGGTACGTGCTGCAATCCAAAGCAGGTGGTATTGCGTTGCTATGCTGGGTGGGAAAAATAAGCTCATCCCCAGGTCAACCACAAACATTATCCCTGCACGATCAAGCGTCTTATTAAATCACTGTCGTTCAATATACGGAGAATATCTCTCCTTCCTCTCTGTCTTTCCGCCATCTTCTCTGTTTAAGACACTCTTAGGCTTCTTAAAAGTCCTCCTTCCTCCTCTTTACAGTTTGTCACCTTAGGAGCTCTCTTAAGGCCCAAAATGCTTTGTGAATAACTTTTATCTTACCTTTCTTAGAATGACGTCACTAAGAGCTACTTTTAGTCTTAGGATTCTTTGTGAATACGGGCCCTGATGATTTATAACAGTAAAAAAAAGTCAGTGATTTTCCACTGCTGTTAGAAGTCGAGGGGCTGATAACTATGGTGGCCAAAAACCTGAAAATGTTTGGTTTTTCCATTTTGAGCTACTGTTGAAACATGGCGGTGCAACATGGCGGACTCCACTGTTGAGGGCCCGCTCCCTATGTAGATATAAATTGGTCATTCTAAGATAACAAAAACACTAGTATTCTTATTTTCAGGTTATTACAAATTGAAGAAAACATTAGATTCCATTTCTGCCAATATGTCCCGCTAAATACGACACACTGGACCTTATAAATCATATAATAATTCATACACCACCAACAGAACAACAAATGGTATAGTCAGATAGTTAAACACACCTTTTAATTAAATCTCTTTATTATCAGCGTGCCTGTTGCCATCTATGGGCCTAAAAAGTACACAAGACATTAATGTCTTGTGGTTGCTATGGCAACGGCTATTCAAGAGTTGACATCAATCTATTGTAGTAAACCAGTGTGCTGTTTTCTTGTTTGTCTTTTGTGCCTATCTTTTATTTTTTTTTGAGTGAGTCATCTTCTCAAACATAGACAACTTGAGATGTTTACACACTTTCTGAAATGTTTTTGAATAAATGAAACTCACATTGGACAAACTTTCCAAATGTAGACACCAGATCACTGCTCAGCCAGCATCATGCTGCCAGTTGCATAATGACTCAAACTTGGGTAACACCAACAACAAGATAAACAAAACAAAAAAACACAAACACAGCTGGAAATGACAGATCACATCTATAGATGACACCCACATCCTCTAGCCTACACCCTCAGTGCAGCAACTACTTGTGAAACTTTAAAAACTAACATAATTGCATAGTTTTTCACATCTTCCCCTTTAGATGCCCAACACAGCATACTACTGTGAGGTGAATCTCTATGAAGGCCAAAGTAATTAACATCCATAGACTAAAATAACAGCATGAAAAATGAAAAGCAGGTGTAACATTCATTATCCAGCAGTTTACCAGCCAGGTGTTTATTTACCCAAGCGTTTTATGCGTTTGCCTGTAGTAAAGACAAATGAACAGGCTGTGTTCTGTTGGCATGATATTTAACACAAAACCTCAACACTTAGATATAAGTGATGGATATAGGCCGGAGAACAGGAAAGCTGCTGGTCGGGGCGTGAAGCAGTGAGGGAAGAGTACAGAAATGCGCTCATGGGGTATATTTATAGTAAGATGTAGAGGAACGACATAGGCCTACATGAGTGAGACATGAAATTATATCCCCTTACCCTGCAGCTTTCCATGTTCACCTACCGTGTTAATTACAAACCCCTTCAAAGGCCAGTGATAACATTTGAAATTTGAAATAGGACATTTATCTTGATGTAAGCCCAAGACTCAGGGTAGTACGCACAGCCTCTGTGTGCTGCTACTCACATCTCACACAATAGATATATGTGAGACAAATACTCTGTAGTGAATGCTTTGTTCTTTTCTTTTCCATGGATTTACTTTTAATTTGTTTCCTAAAGTCTTGCCTATCCCCCGTCAGATTGACTGCTCATTGACACAGCCGTCAAATCCTACCACAGCCTTCTTACAGCACCTGTGAAACAGCTTCTAACACAGAAGCAGTTGAACATATTTCGCGTTAAAATAGACTTGCACCGATTTATCGGCAGTGCTCGGAATCGGGCCGGTTTTCACGTGATCGGCCTGGCGCGCCGCATGATTGACATCGTGTAACATCAGCAGCGCACACACACGCACATGTGCAACTCACAGCTTGGGCGATGTGAGAAAGTGAAACATGGGCGGCTTCTCGCACACGCACATACATCAAAAGAGAGAAGAAGAAAGTTGTTAATTGTCTGTGTTAAGTTGATTTCTACCATGTTTGCAATTTTGAGCCGTTGTGCTTTTATTTTGAAGATGCACAGCCAGATTGTGACGTAATACAACAAATAAAAGACTGGCTCGCAAACATTGAAGTGTCAGTTAGTGACAGAGTTTTCTGTCTGTTACACGATATACCGCTTAACATATCAACCAACTAACTTAATAGTTTCTGACAGAGTTGTTTCCACCTTTTCGTTTACGTGTGTTGTCTTCTTCTTCCTGTCATGGCGATAACTCTGTGTGTTGTTTTGATATTTGTAGCTGCCATTCACAGATGTGGTGAGTACCGGGTGCCAAACTGTTTGTCGGCGTTTAACTGCTGTGCACTGAGGTTTAATGGTAACATCACAGCTCACTAAAATATAAGCTAGCTGAATATTTTAGTTTGCCAAAACCATAAGCCAGCTCTATTTGTGTTTTTATTTCTGACTAATCTCCTTTAATGTGTTTTAAATCTGTCTTCATTCTCTAAATATTGTTCTCTTTGCATTGTTTTTGAGCACTGAATTGTTTGTGTGTATATGTGCAGAGGGGGACCTGAGCTTTGCCTCCTACTATGGGGACCACATGGTGCTGCAGAAGTCTCCAGATAGAGCTGTGTTGTGGGGCTATAGCTATGATGGGGCACAGGTGACCCTCATCCTGTCAGGACCAACAAAACAGAAAACCTCACCAGTCACTGTGACAAATGGTGAGTACAGCCACAACATGTAACCAGGATTGCTCTTTATATATTGACTTCCATCTAACATCCTAAGTACATGTCTCAGGTCAGGTGTCTAAAGTACAGAAATGTTTTTTGAATCTGTCTCAACATACAGCCCCTAATGTTGGAGAATATGAGCTAGAAGTCAAGTCAGTCAAATTTATTTATTAAGATGTGTCACAGTTGCACACGTCTCTTCTTTGGACCCTCGAAAAAAGGGTCAAAGTGTACAGCTTTCACTTATTCATTTGGTTACTGTTAGACTTGCACCGATTACAATTTTTTGGGTCGATACCGATTTCTTATTTGCAGAGCGTTTGGATGGCTGATTCCGATTTCATTTTTTTCAAACCACTTTACAGCACACAAGATATTGCAATATTTTCTATCTTTGCTTTATTAGAACATTTTAACCAAGATACAACCAGCTTTTCAATAATCATCTCAAACAAACAAACAAAAACAGTGACATAATTCTTAACCTGTTAAGAAACATTTTCCTTTTTGCTCAAATATAACTTCAGGTACAGTATTAAAATAAATAAGTAAAAAAGGCATACATAAATAAATACATGGATAAATAAAATAATAATTCTTGGTGTATAGCATCTGTGGGTAATTTCTTAAATAGACAAAAAAGTAAAAATATCTCCTGTGGAATAATCACACAGGTCTTTAGGACGCGCCCGCCAGTAAGTGCGTGGACACGCGCCTTATCAGTTTCAAGCGGCAGAGTGCAGCAGTGAGAGCTCCGCAGTTCAGTTTAACATGGACAGTTAACAACTTTCTTCTTCTCTCTTTTGATGTGTGTGCGTGAATGATTAAGGTGAGAAGCCGCCCATGTTTCACTTCCTCACATCGCCCAAGCTGTGAGTTGCACATGTGCGTGTGTGTTCACTGCTGATGTTACGCGATGTCAATCATGCGGCGTTTTAAATCGGCATATTTTAGACTGTCCGGCCGGTCGCGGGTCATGGCCAATCATGTGAAAACCGGCCTGATTCCGAGCACTGCCCATAAATCGCAGTCTTATCGGAGTCTTATCGGCAGTGCTCGGAATCGGGCCAATCGGTCAAATTCCCTGTGCATCGTGTAACATCAGCAGCGCACGCACATGTGCAACTGGCGATGTGAGGAAGTGAAACATGGGCGGCTTCTCACATTAATCATTCACACACACACATCAACAGAGAGAAGAAGAAAGTTGTTAAATGTCCGTGTTAAACTGAACTGCGGAGCTCTCACTGCTGCACTGTGCCACTTGAAACTGACAACGCGTGTGCCCACATGCCGAAGATGCGCGTGTCCGCGCACTTACTGGCGGGCGCGTCCTGAAGACCTGTGTGATTATTCCACAGGAGATATTTTTACTTTTTTGTCTATTCAAGAAATTATCCACAAATGGTATACACCAAGAATTATTATTTTATTCATCCATGTTTCTATTTATGTATGCCTTTTTTACTTATTTATTTTAATACTGTACCTGAAGTTATATTTGAGCAAAAAGGAAAATGTTTCTTCACAGGTTAAGAATTATGTCACTGTTTTTGTTTGTTTGAGATGATTATTGAAAGCTGGTTGTATCTTGGTTAAAATGTTCTAATAAAGCAAAGATGGTAGAATTTTCTGAATGCTAAACAGAGGTGCTTCACTGCCTCCTTCCTTATCTCCTTCAGCATAGGGCTCATTAGAAAGAGCCTTTACAAGACTGAAGGAGCTAATAACGTCCCACAATTTAACATTAAAGCACAATCAAGTCAACATGAATGGTGTTCACTGAGTTGTGTGGTGGTCTTTAAGTTATTATATGCATAGTCTTATAGTCAGATCTATGCCTTGAATGTATGTTTTATGTATTTGTGTTGCTTCTTATAAATGTACTCTGTTCAACACAGTAGATTTTATATGCTTATTCTGTTATTATATTGCTTTTCATGTATTTTTATATTTAGTATTTACTTTGTTTGGAGCCTCTCAGCTAAAAAAATTTCACACAGTTCTTGTGTAACTGGAGTGAGAACAAACAAATGTACAAGATCAGTATAAAGGTTTTGAACTCTTGATCAGTATAAAGGTATTAATCATAACACAGAAGTCTGTCTTTCAAGAATAAGGGACGTTTTCAGCCAGATGATGTTTTTAATTTAACATTTTTGAAACTAAATGATAAGTACAGTAGTAGATTTATAGGCCAAACAAGTTATATTCATCTTGCATAAGTTTAACAATTACTTTCATACAGTCATGCTAACAGGGATTCATGTCAATAAATCTGAGTGGACAGGAGGGTGAGCGTGAGGCACCATTGTCAACATGACAACCATTTTGTTTCACTTCTGTGCATGGCAGTCTATATTCCTTTTTTCATTTTAATTCCAACCTTGATAAAGAAGTAATATATTTCATCAGGTTCTCCATGTTTTTATAGATTCTTTTATCACTGCAGTTGTCTTTTTCGAAGTCCTTATGAATTCTCCTCCACATCTTTCAAGAAAAAGTGGTTTGGAAAGGAGACTTTTTTTGACTGCAGTCCATGTATCTATGGCTGTTTTTCAGGAATCTGGCGAGTCACCCTCGACCCTGTTGAAGCTGGTGGTCCCTACAGTGTGACAGCAGTCACCAAGTGCAGCAATGCCACTCTGAAAGATGTGCTGTTTGGAGATATATGGCTGTGTGGGGGGCAGAGCAACATGTGGTTTAACATGTCTATGGTAGGTCGAGTCAGGTGAACATCTGTCTTCTGATTAGCTCATTCACTGTAACAAAAATGTGCAACAGAAGTCTGTCTATAGGGTCAAATCTCAAAAGAAAACACTTTCACTTATATTACATGCACAGCATAGGAGTAAGTATTAAAGTGGTGCAACAGATTTGGTTTCAGATAGCTGTAATTGTCAGAAAGATTTCACATAGGTGTCATAAAGGACTTTCAATTAATATGTATGTATGTATGTATTCATATTTTGTTGTTAAATGATCTCTTCATTATTCATTCTCCAATAGGTTTTCAATGCATCAGAGGAGCTGACACTCTCAGCGAAGTATCGTAAAGTGAGGTTTTTTATGGCGGCTTTGAAGCAGAGTAAAGCTGAGCAGCTTGATTTGACTGCCGTGGAAATTCCCTGGTCTGTGGCCCCAAGAAGTACGTCAAAAATGTATTTATTAACTCATAGGGTTGTTAAGATGTGTTTGCAGCCAAAGATGAAGGTTAGAGATATTGAACTTGAACTGAGCCATTTCTATTTGCTGTGTAATGTAAACATGCATCCATTGCACAAGGTCATAAATCCAAGCTAGTCTTTTGTTATGGTGACAGCACAGGACTCCATAGTTCTGTATACTGAAATCAAATTTGATATATTAACCCTCCGGTTCCCCTCGGACGGAAAATGTCCTTTTCAGTCATTTTTCAGTTTTTATTTTTTGATAACCTTGGCTGTGTTCATGCATATAGCATGACATTTGGTCAGAAACCTTATTTTTGGTAATATTTTGAAATTTTAAAGCCGCTCCTAAATCAGGCCTAATATACACAAATGGCAACCTTTTACGACACCTCGGACGAAAAACGTCCCCATTGAAACCCATTAAAACGACATTTTTTGATTCCCCTTCCATTCACATAAAAAACATGATTTTTTTCTATCTCTGGCAGTCAGGTTGGTTCAAGAGACCCAGTAATGGTAAAACAAACAAACAAACAAACAAACAAACAAAAAAACAGATGAGGCCAATTTCCATTTTTGGGGCCCTGCTGTCTTTTCAATGCAATTCCTGGTTTGGCCACTTGAAGCACTATAGGCCCCAAACAGGGAGGGCAAATGCAGAGTAGATCAAAAAATGGTCTTGCTGTGCTCATAAGGATGTGACAGTGTGGTCTGCATAAAAATATTGCAATATTAGTTTGTGTGTGTGTGTGTGTGTGTGTGTGTGTGTACATGGACTCAAAATACCCAATGTCAAATCCCTATGTGAAAATATAGCTCAATGTAAAACCATAAATTCCGTATTTGTTCATCACATCCTCATGGCAACTCAGAAACATGAATTTGATGGTATCATGCATTCCAGAGTTAGGGAATCAAAATGGAAGTTTTTACTAAAATCCAGCTGAATCATACATTTTCTCCTGCTTCCCCAGCAGAGCAAACACACACTAAATAATAAGCAGTACAACTGCTTGTATTTTTCTCCTATTTTTTCATCATTGAGGTTTGCGAGCCATTGTTGCAAAAAGAAATTAAAATAAATGCTAGATTAGTGTTGATATGGATGTCTGGGGGCTGTGTAAAAAAAAATAGTGTGTGTGTGTGTGTGTGTGTGTGTGTGTGGGTGTGTGCATGTGTGTAATTGTAGTTAAAAATTGCAAATTATGAGGTGCAGGTTGCTGCAAGGTTACATTACTGTTCTCTCTCTCTCTCTCTCTCTCTTAATATTTAATATTTTTCTGGTTGTTTTTCAACAAGGACAAAAAACGCCCCGAAGGGGAAAGGTGTCGGTGTTTATTGAAAAATTGAAACTGCACAAAAAAATAATAATGCATCAAAATTGGTGTTGTTATCAATCAGTCACATATCCCAGACTGTGATAATTAGAAAAAAAAATCCATTTAACATTTATTATATAGAAGGTAAATCATAATTAGTATTTTAAGTAACAGTGACTTCATGTAAAGAAAATGGCATATAAAGGGTTAAAAATCCTCAAAATGAATGAATATTTGATATGTATAATCTGAGTAGGAGTTGGTTAAAAGATTTAAGCAAAAAAAGTAGAAAAAAATATTAATATTTAGTATTTTTATGGGTGTTTTTCAACAAGGACGAAAAACGTCCCGGAGGGGACAGGTGTGATGGACTCATTAACAGGCAGGTGTATTTTCAGATCTGAAAGGTTTCTCTGCAGTCTGCTGGCTCTATGGACGTTACTTGTACGACACGCTTCAGTACCCCATAGGACTGGTGGAGTCGTGCTGGGAAGGCACACCTGTCGAAGTCTGGTCATCTGCAAGAGCACTGCAGCAGTGTGGACTAGAGAGCGCCGGGTAAAGTTATTAAAAAACAAAACATAATTCAGCTAACCTACCACCTGATGTGTATGGTAACTGAATTAGGAAGGATATCGAATTTTACCATGTGACACATTGTTCTTTTGTAAGAACCAAGAAAAGTGAGCTTGCACTAACAACACTGTTGTTGCTTTTTCCCACATTGAAATCTCTCAGTCCTAAAAAGAATTCTGTCTTGTGGAATTCAATGATCCATCCGCTGCTCAAAATGACCATCAAAGGAGCCATCTGGTACCAAGGTAAGACTACCTGCACAGGTATCAGACGGTCAGTATAGCCATGTGTAGTGGGGCTTTCATTCTCTGCCCAAATTAGACTGGCCCCAATGCTTGGTTTGGGCTGGGCAGTAATTTCTCAACATTCGGCCAGGCAGAGATCAGGTGGGGTTTATGCCTATTTCTTTAGGAACTGACGATTTGTTAGGTTTAAGTGCGCTTGGCTTTCTGTTGCTCCACCTCCTCTGAGTAGCCTACACTCTGCTGCTCCTGAGAGTTTGGTGCTCTCAATAACTGAACAGTATATTCCAACAGCGCTCAGAATTTACGATCAATCCAGTTTGTGCCAGAGTGTGTTTTGGCGCTCGAAGTGACTATTTACTAATGCACCCCCTCTCACAAATGTCTGTAACCACGCTGAAAAGACGTTAGTTGACTTAATCTTTTTTTTAACAATGGAAAATTAGAGTTTTTAATCTGGCTCAGGCCCAATCCTGCTGTTGCGGTTCAGGCTCGAGCCAGACTTGGACTGTCTGAACTGTGGGTTCATGTAGGGTCGAGCCTGATTATGTCATGCATCTGTAATATTTGTGTTGATTTCAGGTGAGGCAAATACGTACTATCATGAAGACAAGTACGCCTGCACCTTCCCTGCTATGATCGATGACTGGAGGATGTCGTTTCACAAGGGCTCAGGGGGACAAACGGCGAAAGACTTCCCTTTTGGATTTGTCCAGGTATGTTAGTATTAGTGTTTTAGTTTAATTTGCATTATAGAAACAACACATTTGAAAATGATTGTCAAGTTTTTGAAAACTACTTCATATATTTAGTAAATTTCTGACGGTGGTGCCCCCTTGTGGTTGTATAAAAGAGGAGACAATGTGTGCTGCTATTTGAAACTAAGTGGGTAAAATAAACCATTAATGCTTTTGTGAACATCTTTTGCAATACTGTCAAACTGTTCCACTTTCTATCTGTATTTGCAGCTGTCCACAGACGTTAAAAACTCCGCCAGTAAATTCTTTCCGAATGTCCGCTGGCACCAAACGGCAAACTTCGGCTATGTCCCAAATGAACGGATGCCGAATACCTTCATGGCCGTAGCTTTGGATTTACCAGATCCAGATTCACCCCTTCGCCCGTAAGGATTGTGTTTACGTGTTCTTATAGCATATGAAATCTGTGCACCACCGAGGAGCATTACACTTTGCTCATGGAGGTATTTCTTAACTTGTACCACTAGATGTCCTAATGGCTCATTTTTTTGACATTTAAACAGATTATATTTAGACTGTTGGAGGAGTCAAAAAGTAAGTAAATCATGACATTTAATTTAAAATTAAGTATTGTTGGAAAGAATATTGAGTATAAGAGCCATTTGAAATCGTTAATCACATTTTCCATTAACTAAATTATATTTTAAAATGCTGCTGAAATGTGTAGCACTGTGCACTTTGCACTATGCAGGTTGCACATTATCCTACAAAACATGACAACAAATCACATTATTGAAAACAATATTCTCCAGGAAAATAAATCTTTAGGAATTCTACCTTTTTAGAATTCCAGGTAAAACCAACTCTAAATTTGGGAGATACTGTGTGGTGCTATTGTTTAACTTCTTAGGCTATATTTATTTTAATGATTTTTATTAGAGCAAATGGCATAAATTACACCTATTGAAATGTCTCTGCTCCGGCTTCCAGTTAGTCTTTGGATAGATTTAAGATCCTTGCAAACATCTATAAAACATTTCATGGACTTGTCCCTGATATGCTGCCAAAACCCAGCAAGTCCCTGGCATTATTCTCACATCAACAGACTTTTGTAATGTACTGAAGACTGGAAAACCAACAGGGAGACAGCTTTCACCTGTGTTTGTCTTCATCTAAAGTATACATATGATGATGTGACCTGCTTTTGTATGTCGTGTGATGAGTATGAGTACTGTATTGACTTTCAACCTCCCTCTCCGGTCTTGCCAACTGGCTCACCCACTATGTTTGTTAAAATGATTAGTGTTTTTTTGTGTGGTTTGTTTCAGGATCCATCCCAGAGACAAGCAGGATGTAGCCTACAGACTGACACTGGGAGCAAGGGCAGTGGCTTATAATGAGAAGGGCGTGGCCTTCCAAGGACCTTTCCCCAAACAAATTCTGTATAAAGGAACGCATGTCACCGTTAACTATGACCAGAAGATCTCTGTCAAAAAGTCTGATCGCATCTTTGAGGTAAGACCAGTCAGTGTGAGTTAAGGCTAGATTCTGGGTACCGTAATATTGTAAGTGTTGCCGTTTCCTGGTTTTAGAGACTGTGTTACAGTAAAGTGATTTCATTTAATGAACTTATCAGGCTGATCTAGCTGTTCTATTATTTGCCTTTTACCCAGTTAGTCACAGTCTCCACATTAGCGATGTGGATGTAGCAGTTTTCTTGGTATCATCTGGCTCTGGTGTGAGTCAAGTCCCACATTCACCTGCTGGCTATGACAATGCCAACACAAACTCAATTTTAATGAGTATTAAGATACTTGATGTTTGCTCTGATCATTTTTTAACAAGCTTAATTCTTGCTAAATAAATAAATAAGAACATTTTCTTTTTCCTTCTATCAAGATCTGTTGCACAGAGACTCCAGTTCCATGTGGGTCTAAGTCTCACTGGGTTCCGGCTCCCATCGCGTGGAGTAATAAGACCTCTGTCAAGTTGTCGAGGCATTGTAAGCCTTCTCAAGAAGTGGGTGCCGTCCGTTACGCATGGAGAGCCTGGCCCTGCCACTTCAAAGCCTGTCCAATCTACAGCGCTGATAAGAGTTTGCCTGCGCCTCCTTTTATTTTCAACCGCTGTTCACCCTAAGGAAAGGAGAGAAGGAAACTGTAAGATGACAAAGTGATGTAGTGATAAAGTGCTTTTTTGTTTCTTTAGGTCAAAACTTTGCCATACAATCTTAAAGGGAATGTTTTTTTGTTTTTTTTAGACTTGACTGTCAAGTTTTTTTTCTCTTTACAATCAGTATGGGTGAGTTATAGGTAGAGTGGGGCAGTGCCAGATCCTATGAATCGTCAAGCAGTAAGCTACACTTACAATTCATGGCATCTGGATACCAAACTTATCTTAACGTTTATTTTACTTTCTTTTTTACCACAGTAGTCAGGTTTTGTACAGCATCCAGTGTGTCTCATCAGAGCGGAGAATACCACTAGTCTTAGGTTGTAATGTCTGGCAGTTTTAGTAGTTAGTCTGGCTGGAGACTCACCTTCCATTTTATAGATTTATTTTTTATAGATTTATTGAAGCTTATAAACGCTTGTGGCAGATGGTTATATATTATTTTGGTTTCATCGTTTATCCTGTTTGAAGTGTATGCTGGTACAACCACTGCCAATAATTGCTGTAAAAATAGAAAAGCATGACATTTTATTTGAACAAAACTCTGGAATTTTTTAAGTTTACAACAGAAATGAATCTTTATGATTTTACAATTTGAACAAATAAATGACAACTTAGCGACTTTTGGTGGGTGTTGTGTTACTTTCAAACCTGATGCTTTTGCTTAAGAGTAAAATGGATGGATTCACAATAAAATCATTGATTTATCAAACATGGTCTGTTGTTTGAATTGGGGGAAACAATCTGTAATGTGTTGGTATCATACTTTAAGTTGCAGCTCTAACAGTTCATACCAATGCAACAGTGTGCCATGTACCAAAGTGATGGTGTATGGGAAAGAATAAACCTTTTTAGTAAACTACTTTATTTCAACTGCGGCTCAGTTTCTAAAATTCAGCACATTTTTATCCACACAAAAATTCATATGCCAGTACAGAGGTGTTGGGTTTATGGTTACTATTGGCACCTAAGTACAAAGCTAACTCACCAGCAGTATATTAACATGCTGGCACACATCCCCAACATTGAGACTTACAAGATTATGACATACAATAAATAGCATCGTTTGAGTTACTGTATGCCTCTGTTTACTGAATCACTAACTCAGGAAGGAGTATAAAAGAAAACATTGTCAATAAGTGATGTTTGCAAGTAAGAATCAAAGGTCACGAGGATTGTGTGATGTCAGGCTTTCAGAATCAGGAGCTGAAGTACGAGGTAGAGGGCTTCATGTTGGAGGAAGTCAGGTGGTGCTGATGAGAGGAGCTAGGAGACTGCGGTGCCTGTCCTGGGTAAAGACAGATAGATAAATAGTAGAGAAAGAGTTACTGTCAATGCTGTGTGATCATCATGTCAGCATTAGCAAATGAAAACAAAACCACAATTTCTTTAAAATACTTGCCCTTTGGATATACTTTTACTTTGAAATCCTAAAACTTACATACTGCAACTCCTGTATAGGAGTACACTTTTATGTTTCTGCTGCCCGTGCCACTTACATGTATGATTTTTACAGCAGAGGCTGGAAGGAGCAGTTGGTGGGGTGAGGACAGTTATTCACACAAACTCTAGCAGAGCAAAGTGAAACTGAGTCGTTCACTGCTTTGCTCAGACATTCTGACAGCAGTTGTCGAGAAAGAGGACAGTTTTTATTTGTAACCCCACCAGGGGACTCTTACCTGTGACCCCTGAGCCACAAGCCCAGCTGTTATACCTAAAGGCTACCCTGGTTCATATTTAGTATGTTTGATGGACGCATTGGAACCAGGGTAGCCTGCATGCAATAATCAACATCCTCTAAATGTAACATGCACAACAAAACATGAGGTCATCTACACTACAGCCAAGCTATGAACATCACCAGTTTAGAAAACTGATAATTAACCTGTAATGTGCTCTGTCTTGATGTTTTCATCAAAGCCCTGGTGTCTCTGGTAGGCCTCAAAGTTGACTGAAGCATCGTCCTCTGACAGGCTGTGAGGAACCTGGCCATCACCAGGGCGACACACCTCAAAACGTATCCAGCGGTAGCTTAATAAACAAAGTGCAATAAGACATCTATTAATTAAGAAATCTATAGTCACAGTGGCTGTAAACTGGCTGAACCCATGTATGGCGAGTGTATTGACATAAAATGTTAGATAAATATGAATTCAGCATGTTTCTGTGACTTGGAAATGTTACTCCTGTTGTGTTTTCCTATTAAGTAAAGGTTTGAATGATTTAATATTGTGGTTTACACCTCATCCAGATATATTATCATCTTAATGTTTTACATCTGGGAAAACAGGTTGGAAAATATGTTTCAGTTTATATTAATTACACTAATTAAATGACCCATCTGTAAAATCCACTTATAGTCCTTGTCTGGGAGGCAAGTCCCCACATTTAATGGTTTTCCCAACGATACCACACAACCTACAGTAAGTGCTTGTTTTACTAATGAGAACATTATTAAACACAAGACTTGCTTTCTTACTTGCTACATTTGCGTGCTCCAGGACAACTCTGGATGAGATTCTGGATGGTGGGGTGTGAGAAGCCAAAGAAGTCAGCTCCTGATGGCACGATGGGCGCCACAGCCTTGGAACTAAGAAACATGTTGAAAGAGTTCATAATTGAAACAGTAAGTTTTAAAATAAAGCTCTAAGACATGGCTTTCTAAAAATATTTGCCTTAGACATATGGTGGAGTTTTTCTTGACTGACACAAGTCATTGCAATCACAATGCAAGCCTTGAGTTGAACTTTGGTACCTGACAGACGCGATGGTCTTCAGAAGATTGGAGTGGCATGTCAGGGCCGAAGAGGCCACAATGGCATTCTGAGGATCTTCTTCAGGCACAATCTCAAACTTGGGGGAAAATATTGGATTGCATGTGTCAGTTAAGTTTCATCAAAACCATTTTATTCATTCCATTTCAAATGAACAAAACTTAATCAACAAGGCAGTATACAGTACCTTTGACTGACTTCAGTAACAACTGTGTGTGTGTGTACCTGTGGACCTGCTCCCCCATCCTTGATTTGGCAGGTGTAGAGGCACTGCTGGTCAGGGTTTTTCATACTGGCAAAGACTCGAGTGCTGCAGAAGCCCACTGGGTAGATGGCACACTCATCATGGAACAACATTCTGTCTGTGATGATCTGGAGAGCAGTCAAAAGTTTGTATTCGTTAAATTGCATTCAGTGGTTAGTGTTAGCTTTTAGAAAGGCTTTCACATGATCAACATTTTGTTGTGTTACAGACTTCATATTTATTTATTAAACCAGCATCTGATGGACGGATTAGAGAACATGTATGATTAATAATTGACTGACTAGCTTATCTTTTTTTTAATTCTGAACTATAAATAGGATATAACATGAGGCTGGATATCACAGGCTTTCCATGATTATACCATGGTGATAATAAAGCTGTGACATGTGACTCAAGCCAGACACTGACCTCTCCCAGGCTGTAGACTGTTAAACCTCCCAGTACAATGGGAAAGACAGGACGACCAGATGAGTCCAAAGGAATGGGCTGCACCAGTTTCCGAGACCCGTCTGCAAGCTTTCTCTTCTTGGTCATCTTCTTCGGAACTGAAGAAACATTTGAGGGTAAAATAATGGACCAACTGTCTTTAAAGGTGGATGTAAATCAAATCACATGTATTTTCAATATGCATCTACATTAATACTTGGCAATACCCTGGCACTCACATTCCTCCTTTCCATTTTCTCTGCCTCGCTCTTTCCTTTCCTTCTTGGGTTTTTTAAGAGGTACCTCTTCCCCTGTTGACACCACTGATGTCAGGTTATGCCCCCCAGACAGGCCTGAAGCCCCTGCAGGACCTGAGGTTAATGCTGCAGGCGGCACAGGGGGATGAGAGCTTGAGTTTGGTGTTGGCAGTAGCTCTCCTTCTGACAAAGACTGATACTGCAACAACGACTTCAGTAAAAACCTGGAAATGAGAAGTACAAATGTGAATGAATCATTGTTTCTTTTTAAAGATGAAATGATGTGAAATGAGCAAAAAAATGGCACTTGACTATCATGGAGCTTCACTTTTTAACAACAGCACAGCCACATCCATTATGAACAAAAGTAAAAAAAAAAAAAAAAAAGGATAAAGTGAGAGGAAGACGAAGGCCCTCGGGAAGGTCATGGGAAATATAGGGATAGCTAAAGCACGTCCTCTCACCTCCGCTCCTCCTTTGCCCTCAGAAACTTCTCCTCTAAGTGGGCAACTTCATCACAGAGAGCCGCATTTTCCTGTGGGTAAAACAGTATTCCATCACTCATAATTACAAAGCTGTGTATCTAAACTGTCATACCATATATGCACAATGTGGCAGAAAACAGAGCAAGTCTGACTTAATAGCTTACTCACAAATATCATGGCACGGGCAGCTTTACGCAGTCTAAGGTACTTGAGTCTGTACTTTTCATTATGGTTTTTTCGTGGACCTCTCTTCATCTTGGTCTGATGCTCTGAGGAACTGGTGGGGGATGGAAAGACGGGCACCGAGGCTCCTGAGCCCGAACTGGAGATGGTATTCTGCTGCGGAGAGCCGAGGAAAGACTGTGCAGTGAAGGCCTGCAGGGCCTGCTGCCTCTCCTCATCAGTCTGTGAGGAAACAGAGGGGGGAGAGGGAGATGGAGATCTGTTCATGTGCACCAGGAGTACCTGAGAATAATACTTGTGTGGCCTTCAGGATGGATGAAAATACAGACATAAATGTAAAGGATAAAATAACACTGATGGAGCTCACACTTAAACCGCTGTTTGACACACAACAGAAGTTACTGAACATCAACCGTGCACAACATCTTCAAATTAAAATAAAAATGGAGATTTCTACTGTAATTTATTTCAGAACTTCTCCAGGCAAATTTTCCCTCTTCTATTGTTTTGGGCCTTAGCAGTTTAAGGATTATTAAGAGCTTATGAGTGCTGTGGAGTACTGCATCTATAATTAGATATTAGGTGGGACTTCTCGCTATCTCTGCTTTAAAATTGTCTGTAGCGTGCAGATGAATGAGCATTACCATCATGTCGTCTCATCAGTTTAAGTAAGAAAATACATAGCAGATATTCAGATTACCCGATAGCATTAAATATCCACTGGAAAACACTGTGTGTACCCATATAATTTTCAACATAAATACATGGTGCCATGTGATAGAATTAAATCAGGCAGTGACGTGTATCAAACTGCAGTTCAGGACGAAGATCTTTTGTGAGCAGCAACGCCACAGAATTTATCAATGACCAATAGCCAATGACATTAAAGGTCAAATTCACTTACAGTACATTACATATTTGAATTTTGTGTGAAATTGGCATTAGTGTCCCATATAACTCACCAGCAGTGCAAAGACTCCGTTTCTGTTCTCAATCCTCTTGAATCTCCTGCTGCCTTTTTGTGTCTGAAACATAATGTGAGACTGAGGCCGATGCACGGGGCTGGAAAAGCCAAATCTGATTGCCAAAAGCTGGGAGTCAATATAGACTCATTCCACCATTATTAGATACAGCAGGTTCAAGGCCTCTGCGTTTGAGCGCAGAACATCCTTTGTTCTGGTAACAGTGAAGAAATGTCTGTCTCTTTTTAAAGTTGTGAAATAAGGCCAAAGAAGCAGGATGGAAAAACATGGAGAAAGAAAAAAACAGCAACAGAAATACAGATGATGCATGTAGTGTGTTAACAGAATTGACACAAATGTTAAATGGAGGTGCAAGTTATTACACTCAACAGCAGAGGTTGCTGTCAGACTGCATCTTAAACATCCTCCTTACCTCACGGTACATGACAGCCTCCAGGCTTGATTTTGCACTGCCAAGGAGAGAACAAACACATAAGCAGAGTCTAAATGTAGACTCAGCAACAAGTTTACATTCTACTCAAGAAACTTATCATTCATAATTTGGCTTAACATGTGAAAACAAGGGCAACAAGGTGTGCAGTTAATTGAGAGGACTGCTGTACTTGGATTGAACAAGCCCCCTGTCGATGATTCTCTGTTTAATCTCCTTTATGTGCATGGGACGTCCAGCTTCTTCCAAGACAATCTACATGAAGGAAAAGGAGAAACAAAAACACTTAAAGGGATAGTGCACCCAAAAATGAAAATCATGTCATTTGAACTCTGTTTTTAGCCTCATTGTAGCCTGTAGCTGTAACTGCCTCTCTGTGCACTGTGCTCATGTGTGCTCGCTTGCGCACGAGACCAGCGAAAGCAGGTGAACACAGATGAAGGCGGTGCCCATGTCCCACGGTCTCGCACAAGCACGCACACGTGAGCGCAGTGCACAGAAAGGCAGTTACAGCTACAGGCTACAATGAGGCTAAAAACAGAGTTCAAATGACGTTCTTCCAAACAACTCTTTGTGTTGGGGCTTCAGGACACTTGGATCACTACGGACGAGCAGTATGGAGATATTTTGTGGTTTCAATCATGTGTTTTTAGACGTTTGAATCTGGGGCGCCGTAAGCCTCCATTAGGTGGAGTTGTGTTGCTACCCCCTCTCTCCTTGTATCTCTGCAAGGGATGTGAGGACTCTGAAACTTCACCTGAGGCTCCCTCGGCATATGGGTGAGTAGATAATGGCTGAATTTTCATTTTTTGGGTGCACTATCCCTTTAACTTTTGGTAAACTGTTATCAATAACAACAAACTAAAATATGATGAATAAAAGGAAAATACCTGTGCAGCATCAAGCCATGTGAGGTTTGGCTTCTCTGCAATTTCACTTGGTGGTTCGCTGCAAATAGAAAAAGTTAAAATTATCCAGTGTACCATTATTTAATTTGTTGGCATTTTCAAAATCATCACTTATTCATTCATTTTCCATAACCGCTTATTCTGGTAGGGGTCACAGGGGGGCTGGAGCCTATCCCAGCTGATAGTAGGCAGAGGCGAGGTACACCCTGGACAAGTCACCAGACTATGACAGGGCTGACACATAGAGACAGACAACCATTCACACTTTAAAACTTACGGCCAATTTAGAGTCACTAATTAACCTAGCTTGCATGTCTTTGGACTGAGAAAACCCACGCTGACATGGGGAGAACACGCAAACTCCGCACAGTAGGACTCCCCCACCCCAGGGTACGAACCAGGAACCCTCTTGCTCTGAGGGGACAATGCTAACCACTGAACTACCATGCCGCCACCATTACTAATTATATTTTTAGGCACATATTCATCCATATTTTGGTACATAATAAAACTGCACCACTGAACTGAACATGCCAGCAACTGCAAATAACCCAAGACAGGTCCTGTTGATACATTTTGATCCCAACATGTGAGATCTATTGATACCAAATGATGTGGAAAAAAAGAGAAAATATCTTGAATGAAAGAGTTCAGAATCACAAAGCACTTCCCCACTGGAGTTTGGTATTGCATCACAGCACTGATTCTGACTTGTATTATGATTTGATTTCCTGTGAGCACAAACCTACACAGATGTGATACTCCTCTCTGGAGCAACCTCACTTTCCAATCTAAATGGATGCATTACATCATACAGGGCATATATTCTTTATCTATAAGCAATGAGTCTACGGTGGATGTTACAAAGGCATGACACTGTAACAACATGTTTTAACATCATATTATTTACAACAACCTCTCCAGGGTCTCAGTGGTCCCAGACAGACTTGCAATGCTGTCCAGGGCAGGAAACAGAGAGTAGTTCCCCTGTCCATCAGCCTCCATCTCTGATTCAAAAGTGTTGAGTGACTCCATAGGAGACAGGAAACTGCACAGAGAAGACACAGAGACAATACATTTACTGTATTTGTCTGTTTATCCGTAACGTACCTCATACACTCATCCAAAATAACATTAGCAACGTTGCGACTGTGAGCAAGAGAACACACAGGTATCTGCATATTCTGCTTTAGAGTAGCTAAGACTTAATAGCTGCCCACAACAGATGATAACATGATATACAGGAGAAGCGGTTAGCTGGAGACAAACACATACACACCTCTGTGAAACTGCAGCAAACCAGCAAACCCACTTCTTTTAATTTGTGCTCCGGTTTGTTTGTTTCCGTGCGTCTGCCGGAACCTTCGGTCGTCGTCATCGCATCGTTTACATACGGAGTAGCTAAACGCTAACGCTAACCAGCAAATAACAACCTTCGTCGAAATAAAATGACATTACGGAGCTGCGTACTGAAGAAATACTCCACTAATCTAGTTGAAAACGCGAGTGGTATTGACGAAAAAAAAAAAATATACGTAGATAGAGGAACTAAAGTGCGTGGCTGACACCGGACACTATTCACGGGAGCATTTGTAGCGGATATCCGGTTTGCTTACAGTCTATGGTTTAGAAGGTCATAAAACAAAGTTTGAAAGGTGATTAAATGGCAGTTTTACGTGTTCAATTACGACGACAGTGAGACGTTAAGGATGTAAATCGTGTTGTAAATGTAAATGACGCCTTTGACATTGAAATAAACATTATGGCTTAAATAAAGATCAATAATATGCAGAGTTTGTGAAATGATGTTCAGATTAAATTATTTCTAAGCCTGTGGATGTATAACATTTTTTAACCTGTCAAAAAAAAAAAAAAATTAAGTTTGTTGGTGTTAAAAATTACTTTAATTTGTGCCAGACTAACACTTCACCCTGGTGTGTCAGTGCATCTCTCTTTGTCTCACACCACATGGAAACTTTGAGAGCGGAAACTTGAACATTGAAACTGAGCATGATTTTTCCAGGAGTTTTAGACATTTTCTGATTCAAATGCACGTGTACCATGATAATAAAGCCATTCACATCAGTGAGGAAAACAATGGCACAAGATGATGTAATTAGCACAAGAAGGGATTTATAGGCTTAATTACAATTTGGAGAAGCAGTTGTCTGTGTTACATCAAATTACAATGGAAAAAAATTCTACATTTTCTCTGTAATTACGGTTGAAGTGTTCATTGAAGTAAAATGGAGCCTGCCTAACTAAACCCAGTCATTGTTCAATTGGCAGTAGCCTATAATCTTTCCTCATCTTAAGATACCTGGCATGGATCACATTTCTCCATCCAGGCTTTAATGTTTTTTGTTCTATGCAGGGCCCTGTCATAGCTGACCTCCATACACTATACATCAATAGAGTTTACTTTATGGCCAAGACTCTCCAAAACAAATTCTCTTTAATTTGATACTCAGATTTCCTCTTCTGGTACCTTGTTGTTTTCAAATGATATATCCCATATCTGTCATCATTGCGAAATGACCTACAGTAGCCTATGTGGCACAGTCCTAAATGCTTGTTGGTTGCTGGTTGTTTTACATGCAGAGAACAAAGCAGATTACAGGGTCATCTCACAGAGCAAATATGCCACACCTTCAACCAAGAAGGATTAAAGTCATTTGAATTCATGGGTGGCTGTCAGAAATTTAATTTAATTTTTAATTTAATTTAATTTTATATACTTTATTAATCCCTGAGGGGAAATTCAATTTTTCCAATTTTTCACTCTGTTGTCAATTACACAGGTCCGAACACACACATGCACAAACTGGACCTATACATGCACTAAGTGGAGAGATGTCAGAGTGGGCTGCCCATGACAGGCGCTCTGAGCAGTTGGGGGGTTCGGTGCCTTGCTCAGGGGCACCTCGGCAGTGCCCAGGAGGTGAACTGGCACCTCTCCAGCTACCAGTCCACGCGCCATATTTTGGTCCGGACGGGGACTTGAACAGGCAACCCTCCGCATGTTTACATTGCATGTTTTCTGTCTTTCTGGCATGGTAGCAGGTCATTAGCCTTTCCTGAAATTTAATTTAAGCTACTTTACTTTATATCAGTGTTTTCTTAGAGGAATACTTCACCCACAAATTTACCTTTTATATAGTTATGTCGTGTGGTGAATCTGTGAGGAAAACTTTGTTTTTCTCCCATGCCTCCACAGAAAATAACAATGATTGATTGGGGACTGCATTTAACAACAGCAAATTCATATCAAATCATCTGTTTACAATCTCACACACAACTTGTGCAGTATAATCCAATTTCTAAAGACAAGCTTTCTTTTGCTAACAACATAGTAGGCTATTTAAAATTGAACTGAATGTGAAATGTATCTAGGCCTATGCTTTCCACAAAGCCAGACTCCAATACTTAACTATTTTTTAGCTTTCTTGTGGGGCGATATAGATAGGAATTATCTGGAGCATGGGGACCCATTGTGTCTGGAGAGAGATTGTGTGAATGTGTGCTGTGAAGATGTCACAGGGTTCCATTCATATCCATTATACTGGAGTGGAAGCAGAATGATCACTGATAGATATCTCAGTACCTCAGAAAATAAACGTAAAACAGTCATGTCTGGATACCATCAGAGGCAATTACAGAAAATGCATTTTGTTGTGACTTTGATGAACCCTTGCTTTAAAGCTCCTAAAATTCTTGCTGATTGTAGCCTATATTCTGAATTTGATCACCTCCTTGGTTTGTTTTGTGCCTCCACCAGGATCCTCACACTATAAAATCCTTAATTTATCCATGTTCATGAAAACAGCAGTGACTCAGCTCTCTTTCTATATTGGATCTCCTCTCATGTGGCTTTAAGTTGCACAAAACAAGCCTTGTGGTCCTAATTCTAAAATCAAAGCATCCAGGCAAAAGACAGATGTATTTCACAGTATAACCATTTGGACATAACAACTAATGGCTTAAACTGTTTGTTAATTTTGTTTCTGTGTAATCCAAGTTGATGTAGGCTATCTCAGCATGAATGCTCTGCAAGCTGGGCCCTGTTATGGCCAGAGGGGGCAATTGAATTGCATGGGAGCTCTTTATTTGTAACCCAGAGATGTGTTCAGAACGTAACTTAAAACCCTTTATTTTACACCCAAAATTGTGCAATTTACCATCACTGAAATAAGTAAACATCTTCGAGCAAATACATTCACCATCAGTACATTCCTTTGCAAATTCCATACAAGAAAAAAGAAGAAACATAAACAACTATTTTAAAGTAGGTCAAAGATCATTTGTAGACTTGATCTTTGCTTCAGTTTGATCCTGTTATTTGCTACACGTGAACAGCTAAGCAGTAGATAGATTTTCTCTGTGAACTGTTCCCCACACCATAAAGATATGTAATACTGTTATTCACGTGTTTATTTTTTTCCTTATTTTAATTGCATTTACATCTTCAACACAGACATCTGAGTTGTTGCCTCTGTGGGTTCTCAGTAACAGTCGAGCCAGCCGTAGTTGAGCAGTACACGATTCACTCTCTTGTACTGCAGATAGTACTCAGTCTGTCTGGAGCCGTCTGAGAAATACAGATATCCTGTGGGGGGGGGGAGATTTAGTTCATATACAAATATTGGACTTAAAGGAGCAGTTCAGTTTAACCTACGATGACTTTCTGGTAATGAAAAAATGCAAAAGGCCCTTTGTAGAGCCTGTGTTTGGTTTGTCTGTTCTGGGCTACTGTAGAAACATTGTAGTGCAACATGGTGGACTCTGTGGAAGAGGACCTTCTCCCACTATAGATATAAAGGGCTCATTCTAAGCTAATGAAAATACAATGATTCTTAGTTTCAGGTGATTATAGGTTACTCTAATTAAAATATGATGCACATTATATTTCAGTTAGATTTCACAAAGCCTACACACTGCACCATTTGTAGCCTAACAGATTTTCTGGCTAATTAGGGGCAACAAAATAAGTTGTAAACACACATATTAGGAAGAGGAAGCTGTTTCCCCCTGCTTCAAAGCTTAATGCTAAGCTAACTTTCTAATATAAGAATACTGATTATGATAATCATTTTCAGTCATTCTAACCAAATGTGGGTCTTGACTTGTATGATATAGTTTAAATAAGAAAAACGAATGACATTTCTCACCATAATTCTCAAAAGCTGCATCTACTTTGGAGCCTATGCCCGGGAAATCCTGAGTGATGAATCGTGGGTATCCAGAGTCCATTCGGCTTCTGGACTCATCATAGCTGCATGAGAGATAAGAGAGACAATTTGGCTTTGTCAGTATGTAGCCACATCCGATAAATATCTCAGTGATCCGATTTTATATTTATTTTTATTTACTAAAGACCTACATGTCAAAGTAAAGACTCAGTCATGACCAACACTCACCTCCAATACTGGTTGTTGACAAAAATAAGGGTTTTTCCAGTAAATGCAACATAAACTGCTGCATCCACCTTACTGACAGAGGAGGGGAGGCCGAGACTAGTGATGGACTTTGGATAACCTGACATCATTCTCTTTGTGTAAGAGCTTATGCCCCAGTATTGACGACCTGCAGAGAAACAGTTGGAGGTTGTTATATCATGTATCTGTACAGCTTCACAGGAATCAGTGCACAGTATTCAAAGCTGAGAAAACCCTATTAACATTACCTTCAAAAAGATACACCGTGCGTTCCCTGGGGACTTCCAAGGCAGCGTCCACAATGTTGATTTGTGGCCATATTGTGCTCACTTTAGTTAAACGTATTCCCCTGGCATTCTTCCTCCAATAGTATCTAGTAAAGGTTGTAAATTGAAAAGTAAAAAGATGCACTGATGTGTTACCCCACATAAACAAGAAATTCATCTCATAATCATCATCACCCATTTTTGAAGAAGTACAGGTCTCTCCTAATGGAGGTAGCAGCGTCAAACACCAGATCGCGGCTGCACTGCTCATCTCTGGGGTTGGGCAAAGGATCTGGTTTATCTGTTGGGTCCTCTGGATCAGGATCCGGGGTAGGAGTTGGTGCTGCTGTGGGCACTGGTGTACGGCTGCCTGAGAGATGAATCAGCAAAATCTGTGACCTTCAGGCATCATAAAGCAAATGACTATCTACATAGATAACAAGAAGATGTACTTTTAGGGAACTTTCATTTATGCTTGTGCCTTGAGCTTATGTTTAAAATCAGTCTGACTGTCAAGGATATAAAGCACAATGAATAATAAATGCATCCAGTTGCAGAAAATTGCAAACTGCAGCACAATTCATTCATAGGTCAGTTGTTTACTGGTTGAATAGAAGAAGTCATGTAGCTCAGCTAGAGCCAAAGGTCTAAACCTCAGCATAGCTTTCAATTTGAAATCTGCAAACTGACCATTCTAACAGAAGATTGTCTCAACTTAATGTAATTTTAATGTCAGTCAGTCAGAGGTGGGTAGAGTAGCCAAATATTGTACTCAAGTAAGAGTACCGATATTTTAGAACAATATTACTCAAGTAAAAGTAAAAAGTAGTCATCCAAATAATTACTTGAGTAAGAGTAAAAGAGTATTTGGTGAAAAAACTACTCAAGTACTGAGTAACTGTTGAGTAACGTCTGATTTATTTGTAAAATAAGAACATGAATGTAATCAATCAATCAAAAATAATAATCTGCAAATTCATGTATTTTAAACGATACCCCTTTAACTAAAACAAAATAAATTAAATCTTTACAAACATAACATAAATCAGGGCACAAGAAACACAAATATATTCTTATATATACTGTACATATACAGTACAGGCCAAAAGTTTGGACACACCTTCTCATTCAATGTGTTTTCTTTATTTTCATGACTATTTACATTGTAGATTCTCACTGAAGGCATCAAAACTATGAATGAACACATGTGGAGTTATGTACTTAACAAAAAAAGGTGAAATAACTGAAAACATGTTTTATATTCTAGTTTCTTCAAAATAGCCACCCTTTGCTCTGATTACTGCTTTGCACACTCTTGGCATTCTCTCCATGAGCTTCAAGAGGTAGTCACCTGAAATGGTTTCCACTTCACAGGTGTGCCTTATCAGGGTTAATTAGTGGAATTTCTTGCTTTATCAATGGGGTTGGGACCATCAGTTGTGTTGTGCAGAAGTCAGGTTAATACACAGCCGACAGCCCTATTGGACAATTGTTAAAATTCATATTATGGCAAGAACCAATCAGCTAACTAAAGAAAAACGAGTGGCCATCATTACTTTAAGAAATGAAGGTCAGTCAGTCCGGAAAATTGCAAAAACTTTAAATGTGTCCCCAAGTGGAGTCGCAAAAACCATCAAGCGCTACAACCAAACTGGCACACATGAGGACCGACCCAGGAAAGGAAGACCAAGAGTCACCTCTGCTTCTGAGGATAAGTTCATCCGAGTCACCAGCCTCAGAAATCGCAAGTTAACAGCAGCTCAGATCAGAGACCAGATGAATGCCACACAGAGTTCTAGCAGCAGACCCATCTCTAGAACAACTGTTAAGAGGAGACTGCGCCAATCAGGCCTTCATGGTCAAATAGCTGCTAGGAAACCACTGCTAAGGAGAGGCAACAAGCAGAAGAGATTTGTTTGGGCCAAGAAACACAAGGAATGGACATTAGACCAGTGGAAATCTGTGCTTTGGTCTGATGAGTCCAAATTTGAGATCTTTGGTTCCAACCGCCGTGTCTTTGTGAGACGCAGAAAAGGTGAACGGATGGATTCCACATGCCTGGTTCCCACTGTGAAGCATGGAGGAGGAGGTGTGATGGTGTGGGGGTGTTTTGCTGGTGACACTGTTAGGGATTTATTCAAAATTGAAGGCACACTGAACCAGCATGGCTACCACAGCATCCTGCAGCGACATGCCATCCCATCCGGTTTGCGTTTAGTTGGACGATCATTTATTTTTCAACAGGACAATGACCCCAAACGCACCTCCAGGCTGTGTAAGGGCTATTTGACCAAGAAGGAGAGTGATGGAGTGCTGCGGCAGATGACCTGGCCTCCACAGTCACCGGACCTGAACCCAATCCAGATGGTTTGGGGTGAGCTGGACCGCGGAGTGAAGGCAAAGGGGCCAACAAGTACTAAACACCTCTGGGAACTCCTTCAAGACTGTTGGAAAACCATTTCAGGTGACTACCTCTTGAAGCTCATGGAGAGAATGCCAAGAGTGTGCAAAGCAGTAATCAGAGCAAAGGGTGGCTATTTTGAAGAAACTAGAATATAAAACATGTTTTCAGTTATTTCACCTTTTTTTGTTAAGTACATAACTCCACAGTACAGGCCAAAAGTTTGGACACACCTTCTCATTCAATGCGTTTTCTTTATTTTCATGACTATTTACATTGTAGATTCTCACTGAAGGCATCAAAACTATGAATGAACACATGTGGAGTTATGTACTTAACAAAAAAAGGTGAAATAACTGAAAACATGTTTTATATTCTAGTTTCTTCAAAATAGCCACCCTTTGCTCTGATTACTGCTTTGCACACTCTTGGCATTCTCTCCATAAGCTTCAAGAGGTAGTCACCTGAAATGGTTTTCCAACAGTCTTGAAGGAGTTCCCAGAGGTGTTTAGCACTTGTTGGCCCCTTTGCCTTCACTCTGCGGTCCAGCTCACCCCAAACCATCTGGATTGGGTTCAGGTCCGGTGACTGTGGAGGCCAGGTCATCTGCCGCAGCACTCCATCACTCTCCTTCTTGGTCAAATAGCCCTTACACAGCCTGGAGGTGTGTTTGGGGTCATTGTCCTGTTGAAAAATAAATGATCGTCCAACTAAACGCAAACCGGATGGGATGGCATGTCGCTGCAGGATGCTGTGGTAGCCATGCTGGTTCAGTGTGCCTTCAATTTTGAATAAATCCCCAACAGTGTCACCAGCAAAACACCCCCACACCATCACACCTCCTCCTCCATGCTTCACAGTGGGAACCAGGCATGTGGAATCCATCCGTTCACCTTTTCTGCGTCTCACAAAGACACGGCGGTTGGAACCAAAGATCTCAAATTTGGACTCATCAGACCAAAGCACAGATTTCCACTGGTCTAATGTCCATTCCTTGTGTTTCTTGGCCCAAACAAATCTCTTCTGCTTGTTGCCTCTCCTTAGCAGTGGTTTCCTAGCAGCTATTTGACCATGAAGGCCTGATTGGCGCAGTCTCCTCTTAACAGTTGTTCTAGAGATGGGTCTGCTGCTAGAACTCTGTGTGGCATTCATCTGGTCTCTGATCTGAGCTGCTGTTAACTTGCCATTTCTGAGGCTGGTGACTCGGATGAACTTAACCTCAGAAGCAGAGGTGACTCTTGGTCTTCCTTTCCTGGGTCGGTCCTCATGTGTGCCAGTTTGGTTGTAGCGCTTGATGGTTTTTGCGACTCCACTTGGGGACACATTTAAAGTTTTTGCAATTTTCCGGACTGACTGACCTTCATTTCTTAAAGTAATGATGGCCACTCGTTTTTCTTTAGTTAGCTGATTGGTTCTTGCCATAATATGAATTTTAACAGTTGTCCAATAGGGCTGTCGGCTGTGTATTAACCTGACTTCTGCACAACACAACTGATGGTCCCAACCCCATTGATAAAGCAAGAAATTCCACTAATTATCCCTGATAAGGCACACCTGTGAAGTGGAAACCATTTCAGGTGACTACCTCTTGAAGCTCATGGAGAGAATGCCAAGAGTGTGCAAAGCAGTAATCAGAGCAAAGGGTGGCTATTTTGAAGAAACTAGAATATAAAACATGTTTTCAGTTATTTCACCTTTTTTTGTTAAGCACATAACTCCACATGTGTTCATTCATAGTTTTGATGCCTTCAGTGAGAATCTACAATGTAAATAGTCATGAAAATAAAGAAAACGCATTGAATGAGAAGGTGTGTCCAAACTTTTGGCCTGTACTGTATATATGTAATTATGTACTCAGAGGTGGGTAGAGTAGCCAAATATTGTACTCAAGTAAGAGTACTGTTGCTTTAAAACAATATAACTCAAGTAAAAGTAAAATGTATTTTGCATTAAAACCACTCTGAAAAGTACAATTTATCCAAAAAGTTACTCAAGTAAATGTAACTGAGTAAATGTAACTAGTTACTACCCACCTCTGCAATCAGTATATTGATTCTGATGTTTTTGCTCACCGTAAAGGGCTTGTACCCCACGCCTGTCATCATCTGGCAGCTTGTATCCGTTTGTGTTGACATATTGATAAGTAGGGTACATCAGTGCGCGTCTGTCCCTGGAGTGATCCAGGCCCAGTGCATGGCCAAACTCGTGGGCCGCCACCAGCAGCAGATTCACACCTCAACAAAACAAATTACAGAGAAGCAAGTCAGACATCATTTACCTGATATACAGTGCTGATTCATATTTAATGGTGTGCTTATTTTTAAGGACATATAAATCGAATTGTTGGGAAAATCCTGCTGAACATACAGGTTTTATTTTTTCCCCCACACCAAACAGTTAACTTTTTGGATATACAGAGAACTGCACAGATTACACTTCCTCCCAGGTGGATGTGGCAGCTTCAGTTTTACTAAAATGCAGAGAGCATTTACTTCTCTGGGTAAGAGTCCAGGTTTCATCATCATCAAAGTGTGTGTCCCCTCCCTGCCCCTGTCCAGGAGAGTTAGCATGAGCCAAGACTCCGCCACGCCCATCAAAAGGGTAAAAGTCCCCATGAGCTGCAACAGGACAAAGAAGATAATTAAATATATTTGCATGTTAAGAAAAGATTCTCATAAAGATCAGCTGGCTGTTTAAGACCCTCTTGTTCAATTCAGACTCACATCCGCCCTTAAAGAGGATCATGATGTCCGCGGTACCACTGGAGACCTGTTTAAAGTTCAGAGGGGTGACATCGCTGTAGAGCTGGAAGGCCTGGCCAATGGCTGTATCCACCTGACTCTGGGTCAGATCTGGAGTGTAGTTAGTGATCCTGTTAAAGTCATGTTATACAAGTATTAATTAATACTAAAAAAAATACTAATAATAATCTCCACCTACAGTATGTAACTTCTTGTTACCTGTATGTAATCAGGGTTTTGCGCCATCTGGGTTTCCCATGAAAATGTCCATATCGGCTGATGTCTGACACACCACACCTGGGTGCCTTCATCACCTCCACAGTCTCGTTATTCAACACACCAGTTACCTGATTGTCAGGTGATCATGTGAGGTAGCAAAATCAAAGAGAGTTTTAAAGTGAGGTTTGTCATATATTTTTTATTTAAAAAAAATTAAGACATTTACACCGTAAATCGATGCAGAACTGGCACAAATTGGTGCATCAAAATTCACAAAAATGCTGGAAATGATGTGTTTGAAGCTTATCTTTTTTAATGGACTCAACACTGAAGTTATTAGAAGTCACAGTTGCTTTGGTTGCAATAAGGCAAACCTAAATCAAACCTTTCATTCATTATAATTACCTCCAGGCCAAAGAAAGCCTGCATGGCCTGTAGATCCAGGTTGAAGGAGCTCTTAGCAAGTCTTCGCACTGAAGAGTTTGTCACGCCAACATCTCCATAGAAGTTGGACAGGTATGCCTGATTCCAGGAGAAGGAAGACAGTTTTATTGCAACTGATTCATGTTTTAATTTCACCTGACTATGGCAGCGCTTATTTCCTGTCAACACCATCTAAATCTGAAGACTGTTTGCAACCTGCCTCACCTCTGACATTTTTAAATGCAAGAAGTTTCCCTGTAATCACCTGGTTAGTCCAGAAAGTTCCTAGTTGCTAATATTCATGCATAATATAAACTGCAGTACCTCCGCCAGGTCTTGCTCCTCTGGTGAAACTGTCGGAGCGATGGTAGGTGCTGCATGACACAGGGCTAAACAGCCCAGCAGCACGATCCAAAAACCAGCAAGAGACATCTTGTGAAAATGTCTTCTTCTCTCCATCCACTGTGCTCTTATAAAGGCAGTCCTGAGACGTGTTTGGTTCTGATATAGGCTGAGTAATCGTGCACAGTCACCCTTTGTGCATTCCAGTTGATATTAAAACAAACCCCTGTATCTGAGGGGGTAGAGAGTAAATAGTGGCCCCTCTGATAACACAGTGGGAGGAGATGATATGATCAGTGTAACTTCACTTATGAAACATCTGTGAAGCAGTTTAAAGGAATACTTCTGCCCCACTCACCCTGTGCTACCTTGAATTCTTGAAGAAACCCTAGGTTTTCTAGCATGCTTCCACGATGAACGAAGGATCCAAAAACGGGGACAATTCTTGATCAATTGAAGTAAAAAACAAACAACAGCAAAACTATATCAAAACATCTGTTTGCAAACTCTCACACAACTCGTGCAGCTAAATCCAAGTCTCATTTATCCAGTCGTATGATCAGTACTTCCCAAACATGCATTTTTGCTAAAACCACCCTATGCACAACTCGTCCACGCCTGAGAGTGTTTGTGGGGAAGTGTTTTAAATAGTACGGTTTTAGCGAAAATGTGTGTGTTTGGAAAGTACTTATATCTGTTATGCTCTGTTGGAACCTTAGTGTTTTCTTTTATTGATATGCTTCATACACCTCTTCCAACGTTTCATCCCACAGTTTTCATTTACCTTCTGATGTGTTATTTGTCACATGTGCAAAGTGCAGTGAACTAGGTAAGAGCATTGAGTAAATATACTGCAGACACATGCGTTTCATCATCCCAAATCAAACACTGCACTACAAATAAAAATCCCAAATGAATAAGACTGATTTGTGTCACTTATCCACTATAAATTTTGGTGTCACTCTAACATTAACAAACACACACTCTGTCAAGAAAAAAAAACATTGCCAACATTTTGTTTTTGTCAGTGTTCTCTTGTACTCTCTGATAACCTCTGATGTACAGTGACCACAGTCCAGTTTGGCGGGTAAACATGTGTGCAGTCAACTTAGGTCACATGACATTTTTTCAAGTCCACTGACTGAGGCTGGAACTACCTCTTACTGCCATCTGGGGACGCCAGTGTTGCTTAAGTTGCCTTCCACAGAAGTCATCAACAGAGGCACTGAGTGTTGTAGCTGACTGAGAGGACAGAGGCTGCTTATTTTTACCTACCTGTCTATTTATTTTTATGTCTAATAAAATAAAAAAAATAGGACTCTGGAGCAGTGGTGGAAGGGGGTTTTATCTAAGTATTGTACTTGCTGTAATACAATTCTGAGGTACTTTATACTTGTACTTCATCTTGACAGAAATATTGTACATTATATTCCACTAGGTCTACATTTATTTGCTGTAGCTACTGTTGTATATCATATCATATCTTGTATATCATCATCTGCATTATGAGTTCTTTAACTTTAATTCTTATAATACATGTTGTTATAATGCACCTTAAAAAATACTGGATCAAGTCACTAACCCAGGTTCAGGGTATTGGCTTTCTGTTGGGTTTTTTTCTGATGCAGAAGGAATAATGAACCAAATATTAGTACTGTATGACATTTTTGACCCCATAGGTGGCTAGTTTGTTTTAGAACCGGGTCAAATAACAAGGGTTTTTGGCATGATTGGTGACCCAGTGGTTTTTGTACTCATGGATACAGGGTAAACTTAACCCAGTACTGGGTCAGTGCCAGATTTACCCAGTACTGCATACCATGGTTGACGCAAATATGGGTTAAAATAGACCCATAGTTTTTCCCTGTGTACCTGTTCATGTACTTTTATGTAAGGTGAATTTTGAATGCAAGACTTTTACTTGTATTTCTGGTTTTACTGAATCTTCCACCACTGCCATGAAGAGCAAACAATGTGGTGCACAATGCATCTGACATTTAGGAACAAAAAATACATTTTATTGAGTTCAGTATAATAAGACACATCCTGTTTTTACATATTCAGATTGTAGTCAAAGCTACGTTAATACCAACATTTTTTTTAGTAGTATTCTGTTTTAAATGCATTTTTTTCAGGACAAACATTCTGAAAAAAGTCCACAATATTTGAAAAAGTGACACTTTGCACTTGATATTCACATTACATGTCCTCAGCGCTGTACATCCTTACACATAAGAAGCATTAATACCACTGTATCAAAAGGGACAACCAAGATCTAAACCGTATAACAATTCAGTCAGATAAATAATGTTACGTACGCATCATCTCAGCTTAACAACTACAACCTATCTAGTTCTTCTCAGCTATATAAAGGATGAATTCTCAGTAACCACTATATCGACTGTATCAACATCCTAGCCAAGAATTTGCTGAAATGATCTTCACCATCCGGTTCTGTCTGAAGTCGTACTGGTAGGATTTTGTCCCACCGAAGAGGAAGATGCTTCCTGTCAACAGAATGTCATACAAAGAGTGTGTTATCTCCTCGTGGTGTTTCAAGACAAATGAGGTGAAATGTAAACGACAAAGTTTGGCTGTAAACACAAGGCTTCTACTTGGGTAACATGTTGTTCTAAAACTGGGGCAAATGGAGTTTTCCGTATAAAAGTGTGCCCAGTGCGGTGAACCCCACCCGTCTACCACCTAAACACGGTAAAAACATGAAATTACAACTTCTATTTCGGTTATGTCCTATTTGTATCCTGCCGTTTACGTCCACGTTATACAAAGTTCATGACCATAAAGTGTGACAGTTTTTCTCGTTTTGTTTACCATCTAACTTAAAGGCAGCATCGACCTTTCTTGGGATTCCGGGCCAGTCTGTTTGGATGAGTCTGGGGAAGCCAGGGTCCATCCTTCTCCTGCGCTCGTCATACCTGAGGTTGGATCATTCAGTAGATTAATTTTTAGTGCCCTTTTCAGTGTGGGAATGTCAGTACGTTCAAGTATAATGTTGTTCACCCTCTTCAATAATATCAATAATTGCATAACTCAGTAAATATTGTGCTTTCTGATTACAATTTCAGCTGTTCAGCTACAGTGTAAACTTCCTTTAGTCAAATGGCTAGTATGTCAGCAGTCATACAAACTGATCTGATGCCTTTGAATGTGCATTTTGGTTCAATGTAGACTCTGATAATGTATTCATCAGCTCATTTTAACGGGTAAGTTTTGACTTTTCAAGAAATATACAATCAAAATGGAAAAAAATGTGAAGCAAATTAACATTTGAAAAAATTACCTGTAATAAAACTCCCCTACGAAGAAGACTGTTTTCCCATATTCACTGACATGCACGGCAGCGTCAACCTGCCTGACGCTGGAGGAGAAGCCGTACTCATGGATGGAGCCAGCATGACTTTTCGTCTTAAGCTGTTGAACCACCCAGTACTTATGACCTGGAAAAACACAGCCGTGTCACTGCATTTTGGGACACTATGAAAAACAGCAACATACCACAAGCACTGCCAAACTCAATGAGCCTCTTGCATGAACTGCAACACTTAAGTTGCACAAGGCTGTAATTTGGGTGCGACTTTGTGTTTCCCCCCACCAACTGGAAATCCAGCCATGTCATGCTGACAAGGCTTAAGTGATGCTTTGCAGACTGCCCATTACTCTACCAGTGAATATGTACGCCACGCCTTTGGCAGGGATGTCATAAGCGGCGTCCACGTGAGAACTGATGCTCGGTAAATATGTGCTGCTGTGGCTCTCTCGTAGGCGATTCCAATAAGTTGTCCATGTTGTTCTCATCCACATGTACCTTATGTTGAAACAAATGAGCAGTCGTAGCTGCAGCTCAAACACACTGAAGCTCTTGTGCAATCATAATATGAAGAATATTTTACATTTACCTGTTTTTAAAGAAAACAATCTCATTTCCAATCAGAACTGCTGCATCGAAAGAGAAGTTGGGGTCACACTTTTTGGGGGCTGCTGTTTCCACTTTTATTGTAGATTTTCCTAAGACACATTATAACAGAATGCATTAAATATGACATTGCTCATTATGATGCACTACCCCCTGATCATTTCCAGTTTCTTAATTTGCTTCTTACCATACAGTGTTTGGATCCCAAGCACATCATCTTTGGACAGGGAGTACTGGGTACTGCTCTGAGACCTGTAATTGGGGTACATGATAGCAGAGGGGTCTCTTGAGTGACTCAGACCCAGCGAGTGGCCGAGCTCATGAGCTGCAACACTGAACAGGCTGTAACCTGAAATACAGCAACAGATAAGCCTTATAAGTCGCACTGAAAACTGTCTGTGGGTTTGAAACTTTCAGGGGTTTTTTTGCAATTCTGGCTACACCCCAATGATGATGTCACAGCAGGACTGGAGTCTGTCGCTGGTGCTTAATGTTTCAACTCAGAGTTATATTATTATATAATTCATTCATTCATCCATTTTCCATAGCTGCTTATCCTGTTGGGGGCCACGGGTGGGCTGGGGCCTATCCCAGCTGACATTGGGTGAGAGGCGGGGTACAGCCTGGACAGGTCACCAGACTATCACAGGGCTGACACATACAGACAGACCATTCACACTCTCATTCTGCAATTTAGAGTCACCAATTAACCTGCATGTCTTTGCACTGTGGTACCCAGAGAAAACCCAGGCTGACACAGGAAGAACATGCAAACTTCGCACAGGAGGGCTCCCCCATCACAGAGTTTCGAATCCCGACCCTGGATTTGAACCTGGAGTTGTCTTGCTGTGAGGCAACAATGCCAACCCCAGTTTTTAGGTATAATCCTAATATATAATGTTACTAAAACTGTAAAATAAATAGTATAAAGTATAATGATTCCCTCTAAAATGTAGTGGAGCAGAGATATAAAGTAGCATAAAGAGGATATTGTCAAATAAACCTCTTAGTACCTTAACATATATTAGCTATTCTCCTACTTTGCAAGAAAATATTGATTTACCTGAACAACAAGCCTAAAGGACAACGATTGCACTCTTGACAATCTGCAAAAGGTTTCCTATTCCAGGATAATCTTTACTGTTTCATTCTGACAAACCTTTCCACCCCGTCGTCCATGTTTCATCCTCATCAAAGTGCACATCTCCTCCCATCCCCTCTCCTGGTTGAAAGGCATGAGCCAGCACACCCCCGGGTCCATCAAAGGGGAAGAAATCTCCATGAGCTGCAACAGAAAAGACAAGCATCTTCACACTCTGAATCAGATGGGACTTCAAAATCTAGTATGCTGTTTTTGTATGTTTCTTTTTCTTTCTAGGCATTCTTGACCATAATTGGGAACTCTGTTTTCAGTTTATCTTGAACAACTCTTCAGAAGTGGTTGGCAGATTTACTTCTGCGGGCAAAGGAGAAGAGTATATCAGCTTTGCCATGGTTGTCTTTGATGAACCTCAGTGGTGCTGCATCACTCCACATCTTCAGGGCTGAACGAAAGGACTTTTCCACATCCTCTCTTTTCATGTCCGGAGTGTATTTGGCAATCCTGCATATCATAGATGGACACACAGACGTCAGAGTGTGGGACCACCAAACTCCACAGCTGCAGCTACAGTAACATGTTCACTAAAATAAAACATTCCATCCAGAAAATTATATTATAAATACAATGTCTTACATGTATGTGATGGTGTGGTTCTTCCATTTAGGCTTTTCAGGGTAAAAACTGAAGCTTTCCACATCTGGAACGCCACACCTGGGCTCCTTCATCACATCCAGGGTGTGACGGTCCAGACGACCTGTTTCTCTCAGACCAAAGAAGTTTTGCATTTCTCTGATCTTCTCCTCCATGGCCGACGTGGACCTGATCCTTCTCTCTGACATTTTGCCTCTGCTTCTGGGGTTCAGGTTGTAAAATCTCCTGAGGTAGCCCTGTTGATGAAAGACATTTGGGTCTGGAGGTTTAGGTATAGGTTATCATGACGAGATGTGTAAAATGTATCTGCAGATGGTGTTCTGTGTTTTTCCCTGGTATGTTACAGTATTCAAATATGATGTAGTCTATAAGGCATAAAGAATCAAAGTCCAGGCACTCAGGTCGGTTTGGAAAAATTAAAAAGCCTTTATTTAATGGGCAAGAGTCATTAAAAACACCAACGCGTGTTGGCTTGCGCCTTCCTCAGGGTGTAGTCTATATTTGATGAAGTTAAAGCTGATTTTTTTTGTCCTTTTACTCTAAATTAAAACAATTTAAGTGTTGCCATTAAAGAATTTTTGTTTGTTTGTTTGTCAGGATTATCTCATATTGATTCTACTTATTAAATGTACGCTGCATCGTTTGCATAGAGCGAGATAAGGAGCGAAGAAGTTGGATCAGGATTTTGAGAGACACTGCAATTTAAAACCAAAGAGATGATTTTTATTTTTATTTCACTATTCTCTGTCCATCACTAATCCATAATTTAAAAGGCACCAAATGTGTTCTGGTTCCATGTGGGTAAAACTACAATGGGCAAACTCATTGACAGTCAGTTACCTCTTTGTGACTTTCAGAAAGTAGCAGTGGACTTGGGTTGGGAACCGGAGGCTCACCAGCTCTGGTCTCTGTCTGGACCAAATATGGAGTGTGGACTGGTGGCTGGAGAAGTGCCAGTTCACTGCTGAGGTGCCCTTGAGTAAGGCACTGAACCCCCAACTGCTAAGGTGCCTGTCCATGGGCAGCCCCCTCAGTCTGATATCTCTGCATTTAACATGTGTATAGTCCTGTTTGTGCATGTGTGTGTATTCGGGCCTGTGTGTATATGACAACAAATCAATTCAGTATATGAAAAAACTGAATTTCCCCTCAGGGATCTATAAAGTATATCTAAGATGGGGGCCAGAATCGCATCTTAATAAACTTTGGTTTCTTATTTTGCATGTGTTGTTTCTAATTATCTGATATGCACAGACTGATAGTAGAACAGTTCATATTTTGAGTCTCACAACAATCCTGTTTTGATTTTAGGTGATTCCTTGTTTTTTAAATAAGCTGATTCTCTTCTTCTTGAAAAGTCATACTACACAAGCTTTAATTTCAAGAAGTGCATTGGTTGTAAGGAACAAAACATTACCTGGGAAAAAAACACACCCAAGTTTTTTTTTTTGTTTTTATTTTTTTAAAAAACACACAGAGACCTCCATTTACTTTTGATTATTGGTAGGGCAGAGATTTTATCAGGGTGGCCATGGCTCTCCAGCGGCCACCCATTAGTGCCGCCACTGCAAAGTAGTTTGGCTTTTCTTTTTTAAAATAACGTCTATATTTTCAAAGTAAGCGCTTGTAAAGTGAAAAACATATTTCTTCATTTGGTTTAGATAAAAGAAATGCATAAATATAGATGGATATTTGTAATAGGGTTTAACTATCTGCATTATGTTGCAGCTATAAAACAAATCAAATAAGTGCAATTTTTTAAATAAATGCAACTAAGTAACAAAGCATTGCCTGGTTACAGTTTGAAATAGTTCTTCCTATCATGTTTCTGTACAGCAAAGGTCACATTCTTATTCATGGAAGTTAATGTGTGCAACGCCACCATTAGGATATCTGTGTCTAATATAACCTTTAAAGATAGCCATCCACCCACAAACCTCAGCCAGCTCCACATCCTCAGGCTTCGGCAACAGATCCTGATCAATGGGTAGAGTCCACAAGACTTCCACTAACATCAGAGAGCCCAAAACTGGTATCCACAGCAACAGCAACTCCATGACTTAAATGCATATTTCCACCAGGCTTTACTTTTTATATGGGAGTGTTGTCAGGGTTGTTGGGCAATCACAGCTGGGTCTACCTGCCCCAGTTTTCTGGAGGTTTTGTGGTTAAAACCTCCCAATGAAATGTCTGTATAACACGTCTGGGCTTTCTGTCTGTAATGGGGAAAGACGTGTGTGCAGTGTGTTTTGTAGTGTAGAAACCAGAAGCTGAAAGTGTTGTTTGTGAATTCTGTATATTGTAGTCAGTCAAGTCAAAACCTGCAGCCATTACACTCATCTGCCCTCATATCTGTGTATCAGTCTTGATCATAAAAGCTGATGCAAGGAGAATTTGACTGTGAGACACACACAAAAACACACACATACATATATTATAAGGTTTAAACAGTCATTCTTTTATTTCGACAAAATGTGACTGATAAATAAATCTCCACTCAAAAGTGAGGAATTACAGTGTTTTTGCTTTTCATCGTTTAATTTAATCAATGTATTCAGGTAATTTCCTTGCTGCGTGTTTATGGATTTACAGTATTTCAACATCCAAGCCAGGAATTTGCTTTCTCAACTTCAACAACTTGTTTTTGGGTGTAGTCGTATTTGTGGACTTGTGGTCCAATGAAGAAGTAGATGAAACCTGAGAAGAAAAATGAAATGTTAAAGGAGCAAACAAAGTGATTCACATATTTAGCCTTTATCGTGCTGTGTTGTCTGGAATGTTTTTGCCGTTTGGTGCTGTTGGTGATGATTATGATGAGCATCTGAACTTGAATATCCACTTTTGCTCACAAATGTACATCTTTAAGTGGTAAAGTGGGTAAATCATACAGTTTAAATCATAGAGGGGAACCATATGCTCAGTAAAAACACCTCTACACTGAGCTGATATGTGCTACTTATAACAGTGCAACTTGCCCCCTCAAGCTACAGACAGAAGTATACCACCTCCAAACTTTACACTGTTGAATGTGTATTATGTATTTTTTTTCTTGTGGAACATTTTTACATTTGAGTAAGATTTAAATGAACGAGCAACATTAACACTGTCTCACCCTCTTTATAAAAAGCTGCATTTATCGTTGTGTTGACTCCAGGAAAGTCCTCACTGATGTACTTTGGGTAACCAAAATCCATAACCCTTCGGTTTTCATTGTAACTGCGAAGAGACACGATATAAACAAATTGAGAAGGCACGACTCATGATCATCAAAGACAAAACATTCGTTCCTGGCTGTTACTGTTACGGTCATGTCATCAAAGTCCAAATTGAGCCCTCTGTTCTCTGTGTGAGGTCTGAATGACAAACAAAATCTGCAGGTCAGATCTGAGTCAACTTTTTTAATGTGCAAGTCCCTACCTACCGGTGCTTTGTGATTTGCCTCGGTTATGCCACCACATTTTCATTTAATATGATGTAATAAAGGCGCTTAGGGTAAAAAAAAGTACTGTGTCATTTAATTTAATTCAGTCTGTAGTACACACATACATGGATTTGTTTTGATGCTTTTGCTAATGCCTGTCTTTATAGAGGAAAAATTACGTTTTACAGTGCCAGACATGAGTATTCTCATTCCTGCAGTGCACGGCTTAAATTGGTTAAAGTCCCCGTCCAGTACTTAAACTAGTACTTTGTTTAACATGGTTTTCCCACATAAAAAGATACTCTGAAAGGGAGCTGGAGCAGATCTACTCTCTCTCCCTCATTCACAAATTCTGGATCTGGCTTACGCCCCACACACCAACACTGCGTGTAGCAACTTCCGGCTTTCCCCAGCTCTGACACAGTGCTACAGGGGCTAAACTGGTGAAAGAGCTTTGAGCATCAAGGTGGCCAGCGTTAGCATTAGAGGAAACATTGGCGTGAATTAGCCATTGTTATGTGCAGCAGCCTGTTCCCTCTCTCTCTCTCTGTCAGCCTGGTCTCCCTCCTCCCTCTGCCTGCTGCGCACCTGAGTGCAATCAGGTGCGATATGTACTCAGGTAGAGAGAGGAGGAGGTGATAAGAGGGACAGGGAGTGTAGAGACAGGAGAGGCATGGCACGTGGCACACCGACAGCCGATCAGGTAGGGAGGAATCTTTTTCTTCCTCCCTTGTTTTTCCTCTCCCCAAACTGGTTCTTTTCCCTCATGCTCTTTTAGGTGCTGGGGTTTTGTTGTTTTAGTTTGTTGTGTTAGTTTGGGCTGGAGATTGCAGGTAGTCACGTTATTCGTCTCTTTTGTTTCTTTGGGTTTAATTAGTTTAGGGGGAGACGCTGGGAGCGACGGCCCACTGCGTGGTTGGCCCAGCGTCTTGCCTCCTTTTGTTCCTTTTGGCCGAGGTCTCAGTCCCTTTTTGTTTTCCTTTAGTTTGTTTGTGCTCTTGCTTAATGTTTTGGGGTATACAGTAAAGCTGGTGGGTAAACTGTTACCTTTGGTGTGGCGTCCTCTTTTTATATGTTGCAGCCTCCTGCCCCTATTGAGCCGGGTTTTGTTACTGTTTGTATGGAGGACGTAACAGCCATAAATGTTTCAGCCTCAACCCAGACTCAGAACCTCAGATTTTAGGGAAGTGCACAGACATCACCCCTCTCCATAGAGGGAATGTGAAAACACCTATCTAGTGACAAACTTTGCACAGATACTAATCATAATACTCAAGGTTAAACATTTTAGGGTACAGAAATATGAGAAACACTTATTTTGGTAGAGGGGGACTTAAAATGAACTTAAAACAATCATAGGGATGGTCCTTTAAATGAGTGCAATAGTTGTCATGGTCATTTGTTGTCTTACCTCCAGTAAATATCATGCATAAAAAAGAGGGTGCGTCCTGTTTTCACTACATGCACTGCTGCATCAACATCCTGCACCCAGGCTGGAAATCCAAAGTGTGTGAGTGCTCGGGGCTTTCCCTTCACAAGAGAGCCTTTCACTGTCCAGAACATGGATTCTATCAAAACAAAGTGGGGGAAAAAAATCTATGTTTTGATATTCATGTATATCAGAGGGCTTTCACTAATTTGGTGATTGTCAGAATCATAATATCTTTGAATCTGTTACACTGAATGTTTGTGTGTGTAGAGTTCTGGGGTGATTATTGGTTGATTGTGTATAGAAACTAGGGTTAGATTTAATCATAAGAAAACCTACTGTATGTTGCACTTTATTTGAAACACTGAATTATTAAAGATGACTAAACGTACCATGAATGAGGTAAGCAGTGGATCTGCGAGGCACCCAGAAGGCAGCGTCGATGCTGGTTTCAATTTTGGGCATAAAGTTGGTGATGGGACCTTCTTTGATGTCATATTGCTCGTTGTGTTTAATCCAGAGATACCTTGTGGGAGAACATGTTGGTTAGGTCAAAACATTCATGATTATGACATAAACAATCACATATTCATCTACTTGGAACAAAGCAAAACCTTATAAATGTATTGCTACTTTTACATGACAAGAAGAAGATGGTATTCAGTTTGTATTAAGTGGTAAAATAATAACTTTTACATATTAAACCATCAGATCTGAAGAACATGAGACTCACTCATTTACAGATACAAAAAAATGACCTTTGACCTCTTTGCTTTTCCGAAGAGTAAATATATCTTCTTATGAATAAAAGATGTGAATTAAAGAAAGAAAGAAAAATCATCAACTTGCTTTTCTCTGAAAAAGAAGGTGGCATCCCCGACAGTGGACACGGCGTCAAAGGTCAGGTCTTTGGCGCATTTGTTCTCCATGAGTTGAGGGAACAGCGATCCCGACAGCCAGGCGCTATTCTGAGAGCTCCAGCCGTGCCTTGGAAAGTAATTCGGACGACCTCTAACTGGACCTAATCAGAACACACTCAAAGGTCAGATTCTACTTCAATACAACTATTACTGCAATGTTACTGTTTTCAAGTGCAATACATTCATAATACAAAATAAATAAAAATTGTTTACTGTAAAGTGCGTTGATATTTGCTATATCCTCGTTGGATAATAAGTTGGCTGAGTGAGAGGATTTGTACGTCGGGTACATCAGAGACTGTTGGTTTCTGGAGTGCTTCAGGCCCAAAGCGTGGCCAAATTCATGTGCAGCGACAACAAACAGATTAAAACCTGCAACAGCACAACAAATACATCCAAATGAATGATATTGTCTAATAAATTCCTTCAGTATCATCATTGAGTGCCAGTGTAATTCATTTCAGCACCTGTCTGTCCTGCTGTCCAGTGCTCATCGTCATCAAAGTGTGTGTCCCCTCCAACGCCCAGCCCTGGACCAAAGGCATGAGCCAGTGTGCCTCTGGGTCCGTCGAATGGGTACAAGTCACCATGTTCTTTATGATATAATCCGGGCCAAACATGAAATCGAAACCACAGAGAACACAATTTTCTTTCATGCCAAAAGAAAATTACAGGCTTCTGTTCACATCGTCTAAATGAGTCTGTGAAGTTCAGCAGCCACAGCATGATGATGCTGTGCTGGTTAGCAATTAGATTACAACCGAAGATCCCTGTGTGTACAGTATATCCAAGGGATTGTGTTTTATACAACACATGATTTATCGCTGAAAGGCGTATTTCTGTAAGCATGAGTTAACATGTTGAATGCACTTCAAAATATCGTCTCTACTTGTCCTATGTGAAGCAAAAAGACAAACCCACCGTGGGTCACAAACTCCACCATGATGTCAGCGTTGCGGGTGTGCGACCTGACAAACGTCAGACTGCTGGCTCTGGCCCAAACACTGAAAGCTGACTCAATCAGCGAGTCGACAGTGTTGCGAGGCAAATCTCTGGTGTACCTGCCAATGCTGTAACACAAATGAGTACATGGCATGTTGCTGATGAACACAAGGATCAAGACACAGTATCCCTTGAACATAAGTCTCATAAATTGGTCGTAAATTCTTCAGACTTTTTGAGGAATAAGAGCTACCCAAAGTCCACAGATGACATAACATGTACTATAGGTTACACGGCTTTCGACAATAGCTGCTTATCTTAGCTTCTCTTTAATTATGGATGTATTCTGTATGAAAACCAGCTGGCGTGACTCTAACAGAACGAGCACAAGAATGGATGAGGATGTTCCAGACAGTGTTACATAAGTTCAGGCATGTATGGCGAACTTGGCACACTAACAAGCCCATAATAGCTCCCAAAGGCAGGAGTCCCAAACCCAAAAATCTTTTAGCCATGATGATTTGTGACAGCTGCCGTAAAATGTTTCCCACGTATTGGCGGTGTTTGCGCTTTAGGGACAACCATACTGTTATATTTTTGGCAAGTTCAGTCTAGGTCAAACATGCAAATGTTTCACTACAGATGTATCTTTTAGACAGTAATTCTACTGGACTTTACAAGTAAAAAGAGTGATAGCATGTTGACCATTAAACATCATTAAAGACCACATAGATACCTGTAGGTGATGACATTCTTGTTCCATCGTGTCCCCTGGATGTGGCTGTAATCCTCCACATCTGGAACGCCACACCGAGGGCTCCTCATTAACTCCAGCGTGTCTGAGTCCAGCACGCCTGTTGCATTGAGCCCAAAGAATATCTGCATGTCTTTCACCTTGGAAGTGAAGGAGGGCCCGCTCCGCTTCATGCGCCCCATGGTTTCTTTTTCCAGGTTGTAGTACTGCTGGAGGTATTCCTGTGAGTAGATTCGAGGTCCAAATCAGACATCATGTTGCACTGAAGAGCCAGGCATATTAACTTGTCCCGTGCAACTCAATTAATGCAAAAGTAGAAAGTTGTATTCCCTTTGTGGATCCTTTTGTTTTGCAGCATGCATTCTAGTAGATTACACATTTTTGTCATACTTTGTAGCATCCTGCACATTGCTTTCATTCACAACATCTATTTAAAGATATAAATCCACACCCTTGGGTGACTGGATTTACAGCATCAGCTGTAAATCACACTATCTTACAACTTAAATCCTTCACAACAATAAATTGAATTAAGACTTTGCAAGCAAGATTAGTGAGCATTTCCCATGCAGATCGCCTTTCCCAACATTTCCTTCCATAGAAAAACAAGAGTACAATTATGAAAGCAAATTAAGGAGAGAATAAAATGAGGATACTGAAGGATGCATGCAGTATAACAGCTACGAGGACTCCGAGGGCAGAGCAGTTACTTACCTCCGCCCCCCACCCACACAAAAACAGAAGAAATAAATACATAATCTCAGTATCCCACACACAGCTGTGAATGGATCCTCACAATTTCCCAATAGAAATACCTCCAAATTGGCATGTTTCTGGCATTGTACAAGAGATTAAGTCACATGCAGTTCAATCTCAAACTTTTGTAATGCAGCTCATGCAATTATGCACTTACTGTGGCCAGCTTCAGGTCAATCTGTGGTTCTGTGGAAGGAGTGCTCTCTGTCTCCGGCATAAATGTGGGTGCCGTAAAACACGGACCGGGCATGAGTAAGACCAAGAGACAGCAGGAAAGTAGCATGACATGCATTTCACAGACTTACACTACTACATGAATTGTAGTGGCCTAGTTTAAGCACATGAAGATGGAAGTTCTGGTTAATGAGAAAGCCTTTTAAATGGTTATTGTGACTCATGCCACTTGCAAATCCAAGGGAAGCCTCACGATGGAATTGGGAGGGGTTTGCAGAGAGCCAAGGACAGTGAAACGAGAAAAGAAAGAAATGACAGTTGAACAGTTTTGGTCATGTGACATTTTTGCTCCAATGATGATCTGATCTCATCTGGCTTCAATTTCAAGATCTTCAATCCAATGCAAATTTAGGAAAGATTGTGTTTCCATAATGATCAAAGCAATGTAAATAAGATTAAGATACAAAATTTACACAGGGATTTTAAGAATGTGCAGTGTCCTGACTCACTGATAATCCCAAACAAATGGTGAAACTGCAACATGAGGCAACACACAGCACAGTCAATGATTCTTTCTGCAATCATGTTCTTATAATTGTAACTGTAAGTATGTTATGCATAAACATGTTGATATTTCCACCATCAACAGCTCTGATATTGAGTAAATTATTTCCTCTGCAGGGAACCTCAGCTAAACTCCCTGCAGACTGATGCAACACAATGGACTGGGTGGCAGCGCTCAATCCCACGCATTCTGCAAGCTCTCTCGAAATAACCCTGTCAAAGCCTATTCTTGACCCGTTTTAGCAGCAAGTGCATGTAAGACCTTCCAATCAGAGAGTTCGCGGAGAGGGAGCCTAAATTGCAGGGGTGGATTTAAGGCCTTCGAAAAAGAAAAATGGCCGCCAGCCAGGCCGCCTGACTGGCAAGGGTGGTGCCGAGTGGTACATTCAGGCTACAATTACGGTTGATTGGTCATTGTGGAGCTTTATGCGACCGACAGCATTCCTCTGCGGGGCAACAGGAGCTGAGTTTTCCATAATACGCCGCGCTCTTTCGCAGAAGGACTTGAAAAATTTGTGTCACTCTGGTTTTATGGTCTGAGTACAGACGGGGTAATGAAGTCATTTTAAGGAGGAGTGATGATTGAAAGTGTAGCTTGGAGCTGCAAGGTTACAAGCTGGGAGAGACCGCAGTGGTAATGAAACCAGTGGAAACATCTCTGTTTTGCCCCAACACTTTCTCACAGACTTGGTGCCAGAGATGGTTCATTTCAGAACAAATAGCTGAGATGAGTAATATTTGTCTTGGAAAGCGACTTCTTTTCTGTCTGTAATTATAAGTAATACTTTATGCAGTGCTTCAAGACACCATTTATCATCAAAGTACAAAAAGTACTGAAGGGGTGACTGAGAGTCAGATTCACATGACAGATGAATGCATTAATAATGCAAACACCAATGAATAATATTCAACATCAGCATCATAAACTGAAAATGTATTCTTTCATGTCTCCTTGTCCCTCAAAACCACGCCAAACTGTGAACACGCTCCAGATTTTTCTTCCCTGCTTCAGATTTCTGTGGTCTTTTAAAACGTATCACTCCAATATTTATTTTGCAAGCATGCAAATGTAGTTGTTTTAAAATGGTATATCCACCATGAGATATAGGCACTCGAACAAACAATGAATTAAACTAAACTGAAACAAATGCTGGTGTCTTTAAAGCCTCTGTGCCTCTGTGTAGCATTTGAAAATATCTGACTTTGGCTCCCCCTAGTGGCAGTATCAAGAAACGTCACATCCAAACTGAGATGAACTGGTGAAAGCAATATTTACAGGTCCACTGTGGGATTTGGGAGGATATATTGGCAGAAATTGAATATAATAAAATAAGTATGTTTTCTTTGGTGTATAATCACCTGAAAATAAGAATCATACTGTTTTTGTTAGCTGTTTATATCCAAACAGGGAGCAGGTCCCCATTTACAGAGATCGCAATGTTGCACCACCATGTTTCTACAGTAGACCAGAACGGACAAACATCAGAAGCATCAGAAAAACACCCATTTATTTAACTTGAAATTGCTTAAGTGTTTGCTTTATTCATATTCAGTGTATTGACTTTTTCACCAGGTCTGTTCGTTTTGGAGATGAGGAAACCTCTGCAGATAATTTGGCTTTCGGTGAAAACTAAGCCTACGGAAACATCTGGATTTTAAGCTATCAAAGAAAAAAGGTAAGCACGCATTGGCAGGTGCTGGGCGAGCTGCCTGTCGCCAGTGGCCTCAGAAAAATACTGATTTCTAATGTGAAACTGCTTCATTCATTGTTTTCACTGGTTTAAATCATAGCAACGATTTGTTTTAGAGAGGAGGAGACACACATTCTGATTTTGCCAAGTGGTTGTAGTCCTGAGCCCTGGGACAACAACTGCCTCACTCAATCAACATTTGTGATGTCATCAAAGAGCGACCTGCTGCCAGTAGGTTCGTTCGAGATGAGCCAGTCCTGTGCAGATTCGATTACCGACGATCGGCGCACAATGCATGCCGGTTAGTTTTGTGTCCGACTTCATCCCGACTTCATAGATTTTTTTTATTTTTTTTTTATTTTTATTTTTTTAATGAAAATAGAAAAGTCTTACATTCACAAAAAATGACAATACATTTCATGGAAGAACAGAAAGCCAATGTAAATAAACATTAACAATCAAACAAGAAGAAAATAAAGAGAGAAAGAAAGAAGAGAGAGAGAGAGAAATAAATAAATAAATAAATGAATAAGTGAATAAATAAATAAATAAATAGTAACTGTGAAAATAATACCAACATAATAACAGCTAATTACCTACCAATATTAAACTTTTCACAAATGTTCTTTGTTTTTATGGCTTTCTTATTTCCTAGTGGGGTGAGGGACTGTAAATATAATTCAAAACACTTGTAGAAAACAGTGAAAATGGGTTTATCTCCAGCAAATTTAGCTCTGTGGATGTGGAACTTTGCATAAAGTAGTACCAGGTTAATAACAAAAGCCTTATCCAGGTCTTCTGTAGTATCAGAATGAAAGCCAAAGATAACATGTTCAAAATGCAGATAGAAGTTCATATACAACTTGTCAGAGATACATTTTGCTATATCTTTCCATAACCTTTTTGTGTAGTTACAATGCCAGAATATGTGGTTAACTGTTTTGGGTTGTACCGAGCAAAAGGAACAATTGACATCAATATCATTCTTAAATTTCTGCATGAAATGCTTTACTGGGTAAATTTTATGTAATATTTTATAAGACACTTCTTTGACTTTGTTAGTGATCATATATTTGTGTGGTAACAACCAAACCTTGGTCCAAGGTATATTGATGTTAAATTTAGCCCAGTAGGTGGTGATATAAGGTTTCGTTGAGATTTCATTCATAAAAAGTTCCCGAATGGCTCTATTGTTGCTTTTGTGTGATCAAAAACAGACTGTGGCCGCCTGCTCTCGTCTACTTTTCAGGTGAGGCGCAGTTCATCTCGAAGGAGCCTAGTGTCCTGCTGTGCAAAGAGGCGCAAATTACAAGATGAGACCCTTATGAAAGTTTCACTTTAGTTTACACTAGTCTACTGCTACAGGCATTAAAATATGTGATGTGTAGATTAATTGTTAATGTTTAGCCACCATGGAAATAAGCTCACATTAGCTTGCAAAGGTCACAAAGGTGACTTGAGAACATTTATGAGGTTGGGCTACTTTTTAGGGCAACATGGCATAGCAACATACCTGCTAGCAGAAATTAAAGTGAGTTGTAGGGAATATATACACCATATAGTGTATATGTGCAACAAGCAGTGGTAACATAAAAATGCTAGAGTGTTGACATATCTACCGTTGCAATATTGCCAAAAAATTGCCTAGAGTATCCCTCAATATTTTTGCATGTGCCTTTTAAATTTGAAAAGTGGTAAAGTTTAAGTCAACAATTTAACATAGCCAGCATGCTAGCTAGCTAGTTAATGCTTTCTACGTACCAACTGCTTGATAATTTACGTTAATAACTCCCCCCACTGCTAATTTAAAAAGGCCACCACAAAGAGATGCTCTTGGTTTATCACGTGAAAGATTGGTTCCTCATAAGCCTCCCTTTAATTATGCAATACTTTCTATCAGCGGGCACAATCCTGGAAAAAGTTTAGGCCACAGTTAACGGGCTAGCGCGCTAACGCTAGCATGCATATATTAGCATGCTAGCGTTAGCGTGCTACAGCTAGCCCACTAACTCTGGCAGCCAGAAATAATATCTATGACTCAATGACTCTTTGTCGACCCAAACCATAACACTTTTTTTTTGTAGTGGCCTTTCTAAAAAGAGCAGGAATGAAAGTTAGTGTTACTGTAGTAGTTAATTCTAAGCAGCTAGCGCCCTAGCTGGCTATCTGTTAGCTCACCTTTGCAAGCTAATGTGAGCTTATTTCCATGGTGGCAAAATACTAACAATTAATCTAAAAAACACATATATATATATATTTTAATGATTGTAGCAGCAGACTAGCGTAAACCAAAGTAAAACTCTCTGGTAAGGTCTCATCTTGTAATTTGCGCCTCTTTGCACAGCAGGGCACCCACCAGCAGCATGGCGCTCTTTGATGACATCACAAACGTTGATTGGCTGGACACAGTTCTGTCCCAGGACTATCATACAAAATGTTCACAGGACTACAACCACTTGGCAAAATCAGGATGTGTGGAAGAGACAGACTATTTAGCTCCCAGTAAAACCCACTGAACGTCTGTATCACAAATAAGGTGAGCATGAATTTAGTTAACAGAGAAAAGCTTGGGTGAAAATTCACCTGCTGTGGATGAGCCACCGAATTCTAACATGCCACACGTCAGGGAAGCGCTGATTTGTTACGTGAAACTACTTTAATCAGTGTTTTTAGTGTTTTCAACTACCTAGTCCGTTTGTTGTAGAAGAGACCTGCAGATAATTTGGCCTCCTGTTAAAAACACCTGAACAATGAACACTGAAGAAGTCTCACCAGGTGAAATCTCAGCTGGTTGCACTCTCCAATCCTCACCACTAGATGCCACTAAATCTCCCTAAATCTTACACACAGACCATTGAATGCATTTGCACACCAAGTTTGTATTTTTTGTCTGATATGTTCAAAAATAAATACGACTTAAGGTTGTGTCAAAACTTTTACACATTGAGTGTTCAACACTATTGTTTCCAACACTGAGCTTAAAAAACTGCCCCACACATTTCACAGGTATGCACAGGTGTGAGGGAACTCATCAGCTGTGGGTGTGTTTCTCAATAACTGACAACAGCCTGTGCACGTACACAATAAAGGCTATTTACAAAATTATTCACAAAAAATGCGGATCTAATGAATGAACACATCGGCCTTGCAGCTTTCATAAACCACTCAAAATTTCCAACATTGTATATTCTTATGCCACGTGTCATAAATTGGTCTTTTTGAGATCCCAAAACCATTATAGCATGTTGGAAATAATGGTGTTCAATGCACCTGCATCTGAGACAAGTTGGAGTTGGATGTGCAAATACTTTTCTTCACACAAATAGAACAATAAAAAGCATCAGACTCTGTGCAAGTTTCTGTGCATAATAATTCTTATTGGATGATGGATTAATGAAACACATAACCAGTGAAAAATGTAGACTTGGTGTGCAAAGGCCTTTAGACTGCACTAATTATAACTCTGACTGTCTCATTTTTCCACAAGAAAACCTTTGAGAAGATTAAGTAATCTGTAATCACATAAATGTTCTATTCACAGTGGCTTTAAAAACATGTTGGATGTAATGCACTTTCACAAAAGTAACATAAGGAATGATCCAAAAGCAACAACCGAGACTAGATAGCAAATCATTTTGTAGTGACATGGATATTTTTGGTTTCTTCCCAGAAAACATAAACAAATGTATTTTTACAGGCTTTTTTTGGATGACAGAACTAATCTGACATCAAAGTTGTTTGTGCTCTATTTATTCAAATTTAGCACTTCAGCATGAGGTTGTGGTAATGCCGGGGCATGACGAGAGGCATGCAGGAGACCAGAGGGACAAGAGCCATGAGTTTGTGGGCTTCCACTCCATCACAGCCTCCTGCTAGAGTCTCTGCTGCCCTCCTGAGGTTCCTCTCCAGTATGTAGCTTATAAATTTTGCTGAGTGGGTCTGACCTTACACTGCAGCCGTCATTGTGGTTTGAATGTCAGCGGCTGCTCAGAAATTGCAGTTACTCAGCATTTTAATTGAAGCCTTTTTGGTGTTTTATTTGTGGACTTGCAATGTGCGAAGATGAAATTACAGTTTCAACCGAGTACTATATCATTTCTGGTACATCTTTAGCATCTGTGTAATCTAAATCCTCTCTTTACTGTAAACTGTAGCTGATTCATATTGTGGCTCACAGACCAAGCCCATTGCCATAATCTAACCCACATTACATGCGCATTCAAGATAAATGCAGATATAATGTTACAAAAGAAGCAGTATACAGTTTCAGACAACAAAAAAGTTGATTGTCATTGAGTTTGTGGTGATGTATTCCACACTTACTTAGGTAATCTTTTTTTTTGCAAGGGTAGTACGTCATATTGAAACCTAAAATCTGAATCAAAATGAGCAAAACAAATTAGCAAAAAAAAAAATTAAAAAAACACTGAGGTGCTTCTCTGACAGAGCGTGTTTGAAGTTTGTTTGAAGCAGCTACAGGCACACAACAAACACTCAGTTGTTTAGTCACCAAATGAATATTTACACCAAAAACATTATTAAAATGTAGACTTGCACATTAATGATGATGTTGAATGTGGAACAAAGGGAAGAGGTTCCACTACAGCTCCATAAATGAGGCTGTCTTCTACTTCCTTTGAAATGTACACCGTCGGCTGTAGAATCAGCAAAATGTAAATGCAAATTTCATTTCATGACTCACTGTCTAGAGTGAGGCAAGTGATTCATTAACCCTTGCATGGGTAAGGACAAACTGAAAAAACTGCATAAAAATGTGTGAATATATATGAAAAGAGAGCAGGTGTACACCCTAAAAGATAAGTGTAACTGTAACATGCTGCAAAACAAATTTAAAATCAACTTTTAAAAAAGGATCAGATCTTAACACAACAATGAAACTATGATGAAACTAATAGAAACACCCAATTGAAATCAAAACCAGGGTGTTATGCGAAAGCAACCAGTTCCATGTTCCATGTTTATCACGGCACATCCGTCCGTTTGAGCTCATACATCATCTTTCGTCTGACGCAGCAGGGAAGTGGTTAATTTATTGAATAAATCCATGATTCACAGTCAGTTCCTCTGACACGATGAGGGCAAAGTTGCAAAAGCAGTGGGCTAGTCCATTTACACCAATTCCAGGCACTGGAATTAGCAATAACAAAACCTAAAAGGCTTTGGGTTGGATGTTAACAAAGTGTGGATCTATCCTGAGATACAGCAAAGTGGATCTTAAAAGAAAATAAAGGCAACAAACCAATAAATAACACAGTCATGCAGCCAAAGCCGATGAATGATATGAGGTACAGTGGCCACTTCCTGTTGTGTCACAGAAAGGATGATGCAGGATGATGAGGGACCAGATGGGAGAGGAGGGAGAAGATGGTCTGTCCCTGTCTTCCTGGTATATGAGTATGACTTTGTGATGTCAGTGACCTTTATGATATGAGTATGCGTGTCAGCTGGGTTATTTTGTGATGTTATGATGAATTGCCTGGGCGATTAGGCTATGCTGCAAATAAACGTATCTCGCTGGCAACTTTGTCATCTTTCGTAATGCTCCGTTGCAAACTTGGAAGAGCAGCTCATAATCCCAATCTTTGGTTTCCTGTCTTCATAAAACACTTAATCTGATACAGTTACATGCAAACAACCATGACATGAGAACAATACCGCAATACCTGCAAATAAAGGCAGAACCACAGAGCTGTCTACAAACATCTAGCATATCAAACTAGCCACCTTAACACTGGATGTGTTACACAGCTCAACCAAGCATAATATGATATCTAAGAACATGTTTTGATGCAGTGAGGTTGGACCCAAACAAAGGACGCTTAAAGGCCGGGGCTAGGGCTGACGAAACAATGGACAGGAGACATGGACTGGAGCCAGGGCAGACGGAAATGCAGGAGACAGTTAGGCAGGGGATAACAGGCAACAAGCAACCAGGATAAATGCAGGTGAGCTGACAGGTAGCAGAGACAACAATCTGACAGACAGAAAAACAAAGACAGACAGAGAGGTGCTGGAAACACATGGAGACACAAAGGAACGAGGGGACAGAGCCAAACCATTACGAGGCAGATAATTTCACAGATTCATCCAGGCATGGTGGCTGTTATTGAAAGTCTGACAACATAAAGCCAAGCCTTAGAAGCTGAGTCTGAAATGCCCATCCACACTCGTTATAGAGGACAAACATGAGTTTCCCAACATTATTTAAAACATTTTGCCCCTTTAGTGGTAACAATTCAATTTCTTTGCAGTGTAATGAGCATTAAAGTCGTATGGGACGTCTAGCATGGCTGTAGACTGTTGCTTTGAGACATGTAAGAACACCTCTTATTAAAAACTGGCAATGCTGCTAACCTCAGCAACCTGAAGTAATGTTCTAATTTCCATAACAGGAGTATCAAACAGTGTGCCATCTGTGGCTCACAGGTGAGTTTTCCAACCTGCCACGACCATAGGGGTCACACAACATGATTTTTATTTTTGACTACAGCAAGTGGGCCAAACAAAGTAATGTGTATGTTTCCATGTATGTCTGTGTTTGTGTATGTGTGTATGTGTTTGTCGTGACATTTTAAAATAGCAGCAAAAATCCCCCTAGCTGCTAACTTCCCCTGGGATGACTCAGGAGCCCTCTGTTACCACCGTCTAAACAATGATGCTACTCCAAAAACATTTGTCTCCACCGGACGCTTAAGTGTTTGTTTTACATTACACATGATATCACTAATAGGATGCAGATGAGCATTTTTTATTCTGTGATGTTTGTGTAGTGCTCCTTTATAACAACAAGTGACACCAGCAGTGTAATCTGTATGTCTTAATGACATGTGTGAGGTTTGGTTTTCTCTGGCAGCGCAGCAGCCTCACACTTTACAGCAACACTTGACAAACAGTCTCATACTTAGCCAGACATTGTCATTACAAGACATTTTCCTGAAGTATGTTGATAATAACTGGAATTGTGTCACTGTTAAATCATTCTGCCAAATGTCAAAATATCTCCTTATTGTTGTTATCGCAGCATTTTAAGTTGCTGCACTGTGTTTGTATCCAAGTTTGATTTAGGACAGTGTAAACAATTAAAAATGTATAATTCCAGTCATTTACAAGCCTTTTTTCTACTATGTAGAAGTTAAAGAGTTTCATTGTTGTGGCAGGAACAAATAATTATACACCTTTGTTGTCTCACACAGACACAGATGTGAAAGATGCTGCATGTCTTTACCTGCCTAGACTCCACAGACCTGCAGGCACCCATACCTACTGTCTAGAACAACACTCCCAAGGTCTTTTATTGCCAAATATCATTTTGAACGCCGGTACTGCAATGCCAAACAGAAGAGTGGCTTAAACTTGTCAGAACTTTTCCTTTGAGATTACTGAAATATTGTTTCTTTTTTTTTTTTTTTTTTTCTTTGAGAAGCATTGTTGTTTTCCATAAAGTCAATCCAGGTGCTTTAGTTTACAGCAGTACTTTGAGCTAAACCCTTGCTGAATGCTAACACGCTCACATTGAAATGCTAAAATGCTGATGTTTAGCAAATATCATGCTCACTATGTTCGGCATTTTAGTTAAGCATGTTAGCGTGCTAACATTTTCTATTTAGCACTAGACACAAAATATACCAGGCTAATGAGAGTGTCATTAGTTTTACAGGCATTTGGTCATTTTTATTAAAAATTACGAATTATACCTGATTCATCCATCCATCCATTTATAACTGCTTATCTGAAGCCGGGTCGCGGGGGCAGCAGGCTGAGCAAGGCATTCCAGCCGTCCCTCTCCCCAGCAACACTTTCCAGCTCCTCCTGGGGGACCCCAAAGCGTTCGCAGGCCAGATGAGATATGTAATCCTTCCAGCGTGTTTGGGATCTACCCCAGGGCCTCCTACCAGTGGAACGTGCCCAGAACACTTCCATCGGGAGGCACCCAGGAGGCATCCTGATCAGATGCCCGAACCACCTCAAGTGACCCCTTTCGATGCGTAGGAGCAGCGGCTCTACTCTGAGCTCCCTCTGGATGTCCGAGCTCCTTACCATATCTCTAACGCTGAGCCCCTCTGAGGAAACCTATTTTGGTCACTTTGTATCTGCGACCTCATTCTTTCGGTCACTACCCAGAGCTCATGAGCATAGGTGAGGGTTGGGACGTAGATAGACCAGTAAATCCAAAGCTTTGCCTTCCAGCTCAACTCTCTCTTCACCATGATGGTCCAGCGCAGCACCCACATCACTGCACAATTTTACCTTATGATAGCGCTAAATGAAATGATAAGGGACAGTTCTCCCCCAAATTAAAAATACATAATTTTCATTTTCCCTGTAGTGCTGTTTATCAGTCTAGATTGTTTTGGTGTGAGTTGCTGAGTGGTGGAGATATCAGCCATAGAGATGTCCGCCCTCTCTAGAATATAATGGAACAAGATGGCACTCGGCTTGTGGTGCTTAAAGTGCCACAAAATGTCGACTGGAGAAACTCAGAAGCGATGTCTTTATCCAGAATCATGACCCTGTTGCTCAAGATAATCCACAGACCTTGTTGTGAGCAGTTTCATGTAGGAACTATTTTCTGTCTACCCAACTACACCTGCCAACCGCATCACTGAGCAGAAGGAAGCGTGCATGTACTGCTAGCTCACCTGGCACCACTGAGCTAGCTAATGTTACAGCTCAGCCGAGGACAACGCCATTAATGTTTATATCTCATGCTGTCGCAAGCCTCTCGTCCATGAGTAGATGCACACTTCCTGCTGTGCAGTGATATGGTTAGCTGGTGTAGTTTGGTAGACAGAAAATAGTTCCTACATGAAACTGCTCACAACAAGGTCTGTGGATTATTTTGACTAACGCGGTCATAATTTATGGAAAGAGACATTGCTGTTGAGTTTTTTCAGATGCACCTTTTTTTGGCACCTCAAGCCGAGTGCCATCTAGTTCCACAATATTGAAGAGAAGGCAGGCATCTCTACAGCTGATATCTCCAACACTCTGCAACTTACACCAAAACAGTCTAGACTGATAAATAGCACTACAGATAAGGGGGCATACCTGATGCGTGAACAAAATTTAATCATCATCTACAGTAGAAATCTAGTAGATGTAGTGATATTTCCCTGACTAAGTGAAAACTTAGACCTGTTGGTGCACTAGATCAAAACATAGGTGATCACTAAAGTCATGAGGATTCAGCCTGTGGGCATCGTGAAGTCTGTACAAAAGCTTGAAACAGTTAATCTGATAGTTGTTGAGATATTTCAATCTGGACCAAAGTGGTGGACCAACACAGATCATTACTACCATCCCAACAACAGTTCGAATTTCCTATTCATGATCAAATTGCTGACTTATCTTGTATTTTGTGTTTTTCGCACATCTGTAGATGTTATCATGACGTTAACTGTGTGTTGTAATAAGCAGTTATTCAGAATTTGACATGCAATTGTGTGTGTCACCAAGGTTTTCCTGCTGTGATCAAACCTCCTTCAGACTACGGTTCCCCTTAACTGAAAAAAACTGGGATCATTTACATAATCAGTTTGTCATTGATGCTCTGTGTAATCCTGCTGACTCTGAATCACACAACTACTGGGCTTGGTGGGAAAAAACCTAAATCAAGAAGAGCTGATTTCCATTATTACCACACAAAAGCCATGCAGAGAATTGTTTGTCTGGTTGTTTGTCTGTATGAGATGTTAATATCATAGAGGACATGTAAATTTAAACATCATGCTTTCATCATCTCTCTCTCTAGTTTGACGTGTGTTTGTTAGTCATGTATCCTTAAATGTCTTTACCTAAAATAGCAAGACACAGAATGACTATCATGAGACCAGCAGCAGCATGAAAGAATTCCCAAATTTCCCTATTTTTTATAGCAGGTCATACATTTATTCTCCACTGTACAGAGTGCACAGATGATAACTAATGATGTGACATCCTTATTAAGAGAGTCCCAGAGTATGTCCTACCATATATGGTCATCCTGTTTAAATCTAAAGACTGCCATGTTAGTTTTGTTTAACAAAAAAAAAAAAAAAGCAAAGGGATTAAAAGTGCATCATTTTGCCTCATAGACATTTTTATTGGGAAACTCCTTAAGTCATGTAAGTTAGGGAATTGGGAAAGGCTTTATCAAAGCATTACAGGGGAGTTCAAAGGAGTACACTCAAACCACAGTGTGTGGAGTTTTACAGATACAAGCACATTCTTACAAAGGAGGAAGTGGCGAGGTGCTTTTACATGAATCACTGAGACCCTTTGAAAAAAAAGTGGACCAAAGCACTATAAATACCCGTCAGACCTTCTTGACACCAATGACTGGTTTGAACATCGCAGAGACAACAACAATGATAGCTCTACTGCTGCTGCTGGCGCTGGCCGCTCACTCCTTTGCTGTGCCTCTGCCGTCTGAGGACAAAGACAACTTTCTTTTAGCAGAGGTAAGATATATAGTTTTTGCCTTTGTTTTTGTCATAATCAGTGAAAAAAGACTCCACATAGTGTTGGAGTTCAGTAATCCCTGTCTGTTTTTTCATAATTATGATATGTCATTAAGCTTATGTTCTCTTTCCACAAACAGAAGTACCTCCGTCGCTTCTATGGCCTCCCAGCTGGTCTCCAAGGTCGACAGAGGTCAGCAGGTGCCCTCGAAAGCAAGATCAAGGAGATGCAGAAATTCTTCAAACTCAAGGTGAGCAGATCTGGGAAGTTCTTATTAATCCTGCTGGAAATGTGCAGCTGTTTTTGTGTCATAATTTATATTTTTCTTTTATTTGATGGTGTAGTTGAAGCAGGTTTTATTCACTGTTGAAAGAGAGATTAAACTTAAATGTGAATGAAGCGTCAGCATATTATTCGTGATGGACATTGATGTGTGTTTAAGATTTTTTAATGTGATATGTGATTAACTTTGATCCACAGTCATTGTTGGTTAAGCTGGGAATGTAGAAAAGATTTGGGTTTACATTAAAACTTTGGGAAAGCATTTTTGTGGGAAAGTTGAATCGATTTGAGTTGAGTTACCTTTATTGCCATTACAACAGCCTTTGTTAGGGACTTGAATTGCTGAGTTCATGGTGCAGAACAGACAGGACAACATTTAACCATGTACCCATGTAACATATTTTGTTTCCACCTCTTCTGAAGGTGACGGGAAATCTGGACGACAACACTTTGGAGCTGATGAAGCAGGCCAGATGCGGCGTCCCCGACATCGGGGAGTACAACCACTTCCCTCGACACCTCAAATGGCAAAATAACGAAGTCACATTCAGGTACGCACTGAAATATTTTTGCAAGGAGTTTAGAACATGACCACCAGCATCATTTATTCACTCACTTTCCTTGTCGCCTGTCCCCTGATGTTGCAGGATAGTGAATTATACACCAGATCTGAAGAAGGCTGATGTAGACAGAGCCGTCCGCAAGGCGCTGAACGTTTGGTCTGATGTCACCCCACTGATCTTTAAGAAGCTGCACCAAGGCAACGCTGACATTATGATCAGTTTTGGATCAATGGGTAATTCTTATATACTGTATCCTCCAAATACAAGCACAAACATACATGATGTTGATGTTAGGGTAATCACATGCAAAGAATTATAACAGTGCACATTCTGCTCCACACGTTAAAGACTCTCTGTCCTTTATTCTATAGAGCACGGAGACCATAATCCTTTTGACGGGCCTAATGGATTACTTGCTCATGCCTACCCGCCCGGCCAAGGCATCGGAGGAGACACTCACTTTGATGAGGATGAACACTGGACCAAAGATTCATCAGGTGAGAGTTGAGAACAAATGTACAACATACATGCACAAGTCACTGATCTGTATTTTAGGATTAAAACTGAACATCTTTCCTCTACAGCTTACAACCTGTTCATAGTGGCCGCCCATGAGTTGGGCCACGCCCTCGGTATGTCCCATTCCACAGACCCAGGCGCCCTGATGTACCCCGTTTACTCGTACACTACAGGCTACCCGCTCGCTGAGGATGACATTGAAGGCATTCAAGCTCTCTATGGTAGGAAAAAAAACCTCAATAACTTAAAGTCAAAATCTTTTTATGGCATGAGACTTTTTTTTTCATGGACATTTTATGTGAACTGTGCATTAATGACCAATATTCAATCACAGGCCCGAACCCAAACCCAAAGAAAGTGAAGCCAAAGCCTGACGCACCAAACAAATGTGACCCCATGTTATCTTTTGATGCCGTCACAGAGCTCAGAGGAGAAACCATCATCTTCAAAGACAGGTACAGTGAGAACAATGATGGTGCTTTAAAAAAGCTTAATACATAAGCTCTCGATCATGATCATCATGTACTAGACTATTAACCTTTCACCACTATGGTGTGTGAGGAAGAGCTGATTATTCTTTGACTTAAACATTTGCTCTGTATTGAGGGTTACATATTGTAGCAGGGGAGTTGTAGCTGGGGGAAAAGTGGAACTGATTACCCTTTTTTTTTACTTTCTAAGGAATTAGTGCCATAACTAAATTAGAATTGGTTGAAAAAATAATTGAAGCTCTCTGAGGCCCCGCTCACCTCTTAAAGGCGCAAAATGGTTTAGTCTGGATTCGTCTCTAAACGCAGCAAGAGCCAAGTGAGTGACTGCTTGTGAGAGGTGCGTTAAAGCGGCATGGATCAAGAAAGGATAGACGGGGGCCAACAGAGACTGTTAATGCACAGGGCCTAGAGTTTGGCGCTACACCTCTGTATTGCAGAATAATTTATGCAGCTATTTGTTTATATGCCGCTCTCTGTTGCAGATTCTACTGGCGTCTCCATCCTCAGATGCCCGAGCCTGAGCAGACAATGATCAAGTCAACATGGCCCTCCATCCCCAACAAGGTGGATGCAGCATACGAAAACCCAGAGAAGGATGTAGTCATCATATTTAGTGGTGGGTTATATACTTAATTTGTATTTTTTAGATACTATAGATGCAACATGTGTTGACCAAAACTCTGCTCTGTCTCAACAGGGATCCGAATGTGGGCTTTGAATGGATATAACCTTGTGGATGGTTACCCTAAGTACATACACAAACTTGGACTTCCCAAGAAGATCAGGAAGATAGATGCTGCTGTTTACATCAGAGACACTGGGAAGACTCTGCTCTTTGCTGATGAGGACTACTGGAGGTAATGTGGTCATGTGCACCACGTCTCTCTCAAGTCTTTACATCTGCAGAGAACAATATTCTTCGGGATCAACACTGACATTTCATCACACGTACAGTAGTATATTAACATGTTGATTTTATTTGTCACACACAGTTATGACGAAGCAACAGGCACCATGGATAGCGGCTACCCACGAGCCATTGAAGACGATTTCCCTGGGATGGATGATGAGATCGACGCTGCTGCTTATCACTATGGTAATATGAAGCCACATCTATCACATTTTCACTTAGGTTAAAATATGATTTGTTTTCCAGCACTACCACTTTACCGCTTTCCCTAACTGATATCCCGTCTGTTGTCTTTCAGGATACCTGTACTTCTTCCACGAACAGATGCAGTACGAGTACAGTTACAACTCAAGAAAGGTCATTCGCATCATGAGGACCAACTCCATTCTCAACTGCTGATGAAACTGCCTGTTACCATCAGTGCTGGCTTAAAATTATATGTGGCTTTACTGAATACGAGGGGAAATTGAGACGTGCAGGGTTAACCTGATACAGTTAAAGTTAAGAAAAATGTTTATTTTTACTGGTGCTGGACACACATAGGCCATACAGTATATTTTTTTTCAGACACAGAATGCTGAAAATGTATTTGCGTAGATTATTTCTATTTATTTTACATCTCTATATTTGTACTACCAGTCTCACTTTTGACAGCAGGATCCTGTTATTTGACTACATGTTTCACTAATATTAAGGAGCTGAGCAGTTTAATATATTTTGTGTTTGTTTTTAGATTTTTTTTATTGCAGTTGATGCAGAGAAGCTTGATATCTGATCTTGGTGTTGAATTGCTGAACATAAAGTAATGTTGTCCCATTTAGTGACATTTTAAGGGGACTGCACTTACAGCATTTCCTCAACATCGTAGACCTTACTCTGTACAATAGCTTTTTTTTGCATGAGATGAGATTTAACACTTGACACAAAGGGGACTGTGTCTGAAACATGCACTAACTCAAACCATTTTTTTTTTCACAAACTGCTTTAACTAAATGTCATTTTAGCACTGATGTATTTTTGACATGTGTGACGTGAATTTTCTTGTTAGTATTGTTAAAACCTTTTGGCAAATTAATTATTAAATAAAATGTAAGTTAACGAGGCAACTGGTGTGGTCTTTACGTATACATCTACATAAAACATATTTTAACTCAAACCTGATTATACTTTCTTACAAGTTATTTGCATGGGGAAGTCAGATCATCCATAATCTTAACGCAGATGGACTGCTGCTGCCACTTCAAGGCTGCATTCATATAATACACTGGCCAGATGTAATACACCAGTCAGATTTAAGACTTTGGTGGTTTGGGCATGAAGTTCATTCATAATTTGTAATGCTTCTTGGAGCTTTCCTGCACACTTAAGATGATGTACTTTGCAGGAGGGTTATTGGCCTAATTTAGTATGAAAAATGCATGAGAATTGAAACATGATTATTTCATTATTGCAGCAACATTTAATAGAGTCCTCGGACAAGAGTTTAATTTATATATTTGCAAGAATTGTTTGAGAAATGTAAAATATACATGAACTCAGCACGACAGTAAATGTGCTGTGGTGTTGGTATAGCACCTACTGCCAAGAAACTCTGGATCATGTACATGTAATTCTCCACCTTTTCCACTAGAGAGCACTCCTATCAACAGTTTGGGTACATACAGATCCTGCTTTGAAAAGAATTCTGACAGATATGGAGCAGATTCAGTGAGATTTAGAAAAGATAAGTAACATTTAATGTAAGTACAACATCATGACAATGTGCCACAGCTAGATGTCAAGTCTCTAAACCACCAAGTGTCTCCTGAGTTTGGAAAATGAACAAATAAATGAAGAAAAAAATCAGTTCATGATTCATTAGTGCAGCAAATGTTGGGGAAAATCTTTGCCCTGGCATTATTAGACCTGAACATACCTCGCATCAAACAGACTAAGCATTAATCGCATTAATAAAGGGCCATTACACACAGTATCTTTATCCTCCAGCATACTATAACAACCTAAAGCCAATTACCTAAACAGAAAGTTTAGGGAGTTAGGTGAGATGTTTATGAAAATTAAGAATTTATGTAGTGTGAGCAGTCCAATTTTAAGTGGTCAGTATCTCACGCGGAAGTTTGGGAAACAGTGAAGCTTGAGCCAAGCAGCATAATCCACAGGCCCAATCATGTGGATGTAATTACAGTGCAGTGAAGCAGTCACCTCATTTGCTCATTTCCGAGGTATTGCGTGGTGTGGGTCGCGTCACCGCTCCACAAATCCTGTGCGTTCATCACCACTGTTGGCTCTGAGAGTCTGCTTTATCTGAAAGTAATACGTCATTTACATAAGCCTTTTTTTTCAATCAAATTCAGATTATAATGTCATTTGCATGTGCCACAAATCATACTTCCCCTTCAGCTTGCCACTTCAGACTTCATGTGTTTTGAATAGAAATTGAAATTTGGAAGTGCAATGCAAAACAAGGGGAAAGACATGGCAAAGGAAACATTTAAACAAGAGAGCTCATTGTTTCTGGCACTGATACAGCTGTCTCCAGGCCTGTGTTGAAATCTCCAGTCCTCTCCCTGCAATTTAACCTTGATGTTTATGATGTTTAGAGGTGCATGTTTGTGGCCTGGTGGAAAGCAAATCCAGTTTTCAAAGACAGGAGAAGCACTCACAGTGAAATACAGCTGATGTGAGATTTAAAGCTGTCTCTAATGTATGTTTATTTCAGTGTGAGGATTACTTTGCCTCCTATACTTGGATGTGTTTTCACTCCTCTGGGAAGGTGAACAAGGCAGTCTCTTGTCTCTAAATATTCATTACTGACATGCTCTCGCTCCTCTGTGGTTTGCAGAAATTCAGCAACTTTTAGTGTTGACTTAACTTTTGGCATTTATAGAGCAGTGCAACGAGAAACATGAAAAATTTAGTCACTTTTAGCCCCATGTGGATTTAGAGGTCATGTAAGTCTCCCCTTTTCCTCCATCTCATTCCAGTCACAGCCAGGCACCTCTCCCCGTTCCTGCCCCAGTCAGAAGTCATTACCATATCTGACTCTTTCAACTCGTTCAAAATGCAGCATTGAGGATTTGAACTGGAGCCAAATTAAAAGATCATAAACCTTGAATACCTTGAATTTTAATGTCTCTGCATTGGTTACAAGTTAGGTGGTGGAGTGGTGCTGGCTTTACTGATGTTAAAAGTGCAGCCACGTCAAGACATTACAGAGAGTTCGCTGCCCTGTGAGCGGAAGATTTAGATCCTGCAGCCCTTCTGATCATCCTGCAGCCAAGACAAGGTGGGTGCGGTTCAGCCAGCGGACTGGAATGAGCTCCATGAAGCTAAAATGTTTTCATCCACCACCTATTTATCCTCATTTTATTTTGATTTTATTGTGTTTTTTGACTTTACTTTATTTGTTTCATTTGTTTATCTCTATAGCACTTTGAAGTTAATGAAAAAATGTAGAGCAAGGATAGAGACAGTTCAATGAGGTCAAAGAAAAATGGCAATGGAAGTAAAAAAAAAAAGAAAAAAGAAAAGGTGGTATCCTTTGAGAAAACCTTAACACAGTCCAGCCCAGCAGCTCCTGATGGAAACCAGATGGTGGAGAATGACAGAGAGGGCAGCAGTCTCAGGATGTATCCCTTTTCCTCTGGGAACTCCCTCCTCAGGCCCCCAATATGAGGCGGATGATGCAAGACTACTGCTACTCCTACACTGAGATGATTATTCTGAGTGTGAGCAAACCACAAGGTTTGGGGAACTTATGAAATGTCATTAAGACAGAAATCTTTCATCAAGTTATTCATATATTTTAAAACATATGAATTGACAAACTAACATACGTGTACTGAAGGGGCAAAAATCGGTGCCTGTAATTGGGCCTATAGGCTCCCGACCTTGTCCTCAACGTTGCTTCTCAGTTGTCCTCTGATGTCGATCTGGTACCTTGGATTCAGCTAATTAATACTCAAAGAAACACTGGAGACAGGCAGAGTCCGATGCAATCGAGTTTAATGTGTTCACAATCTTCAACACATACAACTCTCGAGTCAAGCTCCAGAGCAGTACTGAAACTCGCTTCTCAGCACCTCTGCTTTTATGCTGGTGGAGACTGGGTAGAGTCTCCACCTCTTTCTGCTAATCCATCCCACTCTAATCCAAATCTATTGGTGGCAACCTTTTCCTTTTTGTCCAATCATGAACAGGCCCATTTTTAATGGTGTATCACTTTCATTTTGAGCCTGGAATTCCCCAAATCTTCCACCCTTAGCTCTGGATTCGCTTTCACTTTATTTTTAAAAAATGTGAATTTTAGGGACTTTCTTTATGCAGCCCCTTGTGCACTCATGCAATATGAACCTTTAAATGTGCATCAGGTAATACAAACATTTGAATGTGTGTGTGTTATCCTTATACAGGACATGATAGGTTATATGTGTGTTCTTCAGTGTGTGGATACAATGTGAGCTCATAACTCTATATTGTGAATACTTTGACATATTTTAACAGTGCTTTAACACATATAGATGCATCTCATTCAGTTTTATAAAAACTTATACATAAAACATGGTTATATGATGGTTATATGGCTTTGTTTCTTAATCAACTTGTGCAGTATAACACTTTTACTTGATTAGGGATTAACTCTTTACACTACAGTACACATTTTACAACATGCCTGCCAGAGTGCAGGTCGGTTAGGTACAGGATAGGCACTACATTGTTCAACTTCATTTGAACAGTACTGATGACTGTGGCTTTTATAGTGTACTTAGCGCTGATAGTGGCAAATATTATGCTTCTGGGTGTATCTGTTTATTTCCTGTTGCCATCTATTTACTGTTCTTGTCTCATCTGCCTGTTGTTATTCTTCCTCTTTCCTTAAATAGAACAGAAAAAATCTGAAGTCATCGTATTTGTAAAGCAGCCAGTGATTCACTGAAAAGGCACAGTCTGTGTTTCTTCCTCCTACTGGATGCTGGAATGTGCAGAAGGTCAGCCTCTGCTCTGTGTCGACCCGTGAGTAAGTAAATCTGACCAGACATGACTCAGGGGCGGACACTGCTGTGTGTTAAAAGTGACCTGTTAATCCAGTAAAGGAGTTCATCTCTTTGGTGTGAAAGCAGCCCTTGCAGCGGGCTTTTAGGATTAGTTGAGGCCTCTGGAGTGTTTCCCTAAAACTTGATTTACAAAAACAGTTACAAGAATCATAATCATGCATCAGAAAATAAAGCTGTGGAAGGGTCACACTGTGAAAATAAAGACTTATTTTGAACAGTCTGACTGAGTAAGAATTCACATGGACGTAATGTTTGATCTTGGGTGAATTTGCCACCATCTGTTACACAAAACTATATAATAAAATCATGTGGACTTTGGCTCAATATGGAAGTCAGGATACACTTGTACTGTGAATACAGCAGCAAACAATTGTTCTTTCTAAACAAAACATGACCTCAATTTCCAGCGAGGGAACAGATGTCGAACGCAGACTTGTGAACAGCTGATGGAACTGTTCTAACCTCAGTGTGAGGACCTCTGTTTGCAAAGAATCAGCACAATAAAACTTACACTGTACAACACTACTGACCAGGAGCTGGTCCTCCTCATGCTGAGTCATGGTACAGCTTTTTAAAATGTGTGAGTCAGTCAAAAGAGATGTTTACTTTTCCTGGAAAGTTTGACTTTCTTTGCAGATGTGAGGTTTTTAGGGTATAGCAGTATTCTTGGAAATAAAGCAGTGTTCACTTGCAGCCCATTGTCACAGGTTGCCTTCAGGTTGTGACAAAGAGAGGGGAAAGGAGCAAATTTTAACTTAATTTAGTCTTGTAAGCATAGAGTAAAGTCTGAAATATGTGTATATATTTTGTGAAATAGAAACTTATTTTTTTCTGTTTTCATTTGCTTTTAATCATTTTGCGACACCTTGTGAGGGCCCCCCTGGGTTACTGTCTTACACAGTGTCTTGCAAAAGTATTCAACCACCTTGGTGTTTTTGTATTTTGCCGTCTTAAAACCTGTAATTTGAATGGATTATTATTTGGATTTTTTTGATGGACCTACACAAAATAGTCAAAATTGGTGAAGTGAAATGAAAATAAAAAAGATGTTTTAAAAATTTTAGCTTGGCTTTATGGATTAGTGGCCAGAAAAAAGCCATTGCTCAAAGAAAGAAATAAGATGATGAAGATATATATATGTAATTTTTATTTTATTTCATTTTGTTGTATTTTATATTATTTTATTTCATTTTATTTTGTTGTTTTTTTTATTTTATGTCATTCATTTATTTTGTAAGGTAAAGACAACTGGTATTATATATATCACACACTGAGACTGGTTTATACTTGTAAGTCACGGACATTTGGTAATTTGTATTATATACTAACATAGGTTTTTGTAAGATAAATATTTGGTAATCACTATTATATAGGTTATTTTTGTGTGACAAAGTTAAAAGGTAATAGCAATTGTGGCAGCAGTAGCTCAGTCCATAGGGACTTGGGTTAGCTTGTTCAAGTCCCCATCCGGACCAAAATATGGAGCGTGGACTGGTAGCTGGAGAGGTGCCAGTTCACCTCCTGGGCACTGCCATCTCTCCACTTAGTGCATGTATAGGTCCAGTTTGTGCATGTGTGTGTTCAGACCTGTGTGTAATTGACAGAGTGAAAAATTGAATTTCCCCTCAGGGGTTAATAAAGTATATATACATACATATATATATATATATATATATATATATATATATATATATAAATATTTAGAAAAGTTTATAGGGTATAAAAGGTATAGGTTTATATGCTTTTAATTATTTGTAAATACTTCTTTGTGTCTGTCTGCTTGTTTATATGTTCATGTCTTTTTTTCATGTTCGAAGTAAATATCAAGTATCAATATCAAAGAAATAAGAACATGTTTGGAGTTAACCAAAAGCCATGTGGGAAACATATGGAAGAAGGTACTCTGGTCATATGAGACTAAAATTAAACTTTCTGTCCACTCTGTCATAAAGCCCAGCTCTGTAGAGTGTACAGCTCAAAGTAGTCCTGTGAACAGATACTCCCGTCTCTGCTGTGGAGCTTTCCAGCTCCTTCAGGGTTATCTTTGGTCTCTTTGTTGTCTCTCTGATTAATGTCCTCCTTGCCTGGTCTGCGAGTTTTGGTGGGCGGCCCTCTCTTGGCAGGTCTGTTGTGGTGCTACATTATTTCCCTTTTTGTTATAATGGATTTAATAGTGCTCTGTGGGATGTTCAAAGTTTCAGATATGTATTTTTGAAACCCAACCCTGATCTGTGCTTCTCCAGAACTTTGTCCCTGACCTGTTTGGAGACCTCCTTAGTCTTCATGGTGCTCCTTGCTTAGTGGTGATGCAAACTCTGGGGCCTTTCAGGTGTACGTATACTGAGATCAAGTGACACTTAGATTGCACACAGGTGGACTTTACTGAACAAATTATGTGACTTCTAAAGATAATTGGTGGCGGTAGGTCCTTAAGTTACTTCATCATAGCAAAGGGGGTGAATACATCATATGCACGCATCACTTTTCCCTTTTTTATTTTTCAGAAGGTTTTAAAAACGTGTTTTTTCATTGCACTTTACCAATGTTGATTCTTTTCTGTGGGTCCATTACAAAAAAATCCAATAAAAATCCATTTCAGTTAAAGGTTGTAACACAATGAAATAGGAGCAACGACAAGGGGGGGTGAATACTTTTGCAAGGCACTGGACTAAAATGTTGCATCAATTTTTTTATATGGACGTCGAATTCAATTATGTGCAAGGACCAAAAAACTGAATGAACACCTTGCATTTTTATCATTTAATCCAAGTGTGATTTTCTTTAGGATTTACTAATTGCATAGCAATGCCATTCTGTGGTACAAACTTCAACAGCTTTAGCTCTTGAGAAAAACAGGCAAATCATTGTGGCCTGTTACAAGCTGAGCTGATCTTTTGTTTGTCTGAAAAACAAAACCTCTGTGCTGAGCTGCAGTACGCTGACACAGTGCCTTGGTGTCTATTGTCACGGCAGCACGACAAACCAGAGGGCATACGGAGCATCAATATGTCAATATCACTGTTGTCAGATGAAAATGCTGCTACATCGCCTCTTGATATCCATAAACAGGTTATTGTGAAGTTAAAAAACAGTTATTCACTCATACATCCTAAACAAAGACTTCAGAAACTTGCTTGTAAAAACACATTCTTTGGTTTCAGCCTCCCACGGGAATGAAAAGCAAAACCTTTGCAGTGTTCAGAGCAGTATGGGCTCGTTGTTGAAGCAAAGTGAATTACAGCTGCTTGGATAACTTGATCCTCCAGAGGATCTATCCTGGGAAGGTCAGATTACATTTGTTTGATAGCTGTTCAAGCAAGAACAGAACACTTAATAAAGACACCCTGGTTCTGCCTGCCTGAATTAATTATACACAGTTCAAAGCTTCCCTCTGCTTTGAAGTAATTACATCTCAGAGCTAGACCACTGCAGAGAAGCCAGTGATTACTTTTTGATTTCTTTGCTCATATGTCCCACACTGCCATGATGCAAACAACACGCCTAAATTAAGTTGTTTTTGGGAAATGAAATTAATTGTGATGTTGAAAAAATCCTGTTTTCTACTGTTGGTGTGCTCTATAAAACAAAACAAGAACAAGAAAAACAGGTAAACAAAGTCACTTTTTGTTCGGTGGAAGCAGAGGCGAGATAAATCTTGTTCAGACTTGCATAAAAGTAAGCTGCTGTTTGGTTGGTCGTGATTTCACAACAGACACGGTCAGATAAGTTGTACATGCAAACACTTTTTTTATCAGCTGTCACTGACTAATGGTTTTTATTGACCCAGTGTCTGTTGACCCCTTTATCCACCTGAAAACAGTCTCTCCTGATTACTGCCCCTCTTCCTGTGACTGTCCTGTATTTGTGTGATGAGATTATTTCAAACGAACAAAGCAAGATGTCACAAGGAGATAAAACACAAAGCATCTGTGTTGGCAGTGCGTTGTGGCTTTATTCGAACGCGTCTGTTTCTTCACTTGCACCGGAAATTAACTTTCTGTCAGCAGTGTATTCCAATTAAATGTCACTGCAGGGTTTGTTTTTCAATGTCAAACAGAAATGTCAACATTTCTATCAAGATCTCTATTGATCCCTACTCTGTGGTGAACCTCTTCACCTCTGCTAGCTATAAAGCATCATTAAAGCTGCTCTTACAAATTGTATTCATTTCAACAAAGGAGTAGACATATGTACAGATCATCATCTTTGTCAGTCAGCTAGTCTCTGATGTGTCATGCAGTTTGCATGGCAACACATTTGTGCTGCTTTTCAACTCATCTGTGCATGTCGCAGACTAGACAGAGGGACATTGTTGGGAGTGAACTGAAATGTTAATAGACATGTGACCTGATCTTCATTCAGTGAGGCTGTCTTTGTAGATCAGATGGATACTGAACCTGAATTGAAATTACTATTTGTGCAGTCTTTTGAGGCATGCTTTGTGACTGGTCTCACTCTGAAGTCGTCAAAATCTGCTTGGGCAGTGACTCGTGGTGTCAGACACTGACGACAAAAGCTGTCCTTTAACATGGTGGTGGTGGCTGTTATATTTTAATGGTGCTTGGCAGCGTCAGGGGGAAACACGGCAGGACAAGAATGAAAGTTAAGGCAGTGAACGTACAAGTAGGGCTGGTGTGAGGTGTGGTCCAGGAGAGCAGTGTTCACCTTGTTCTTTTTCCCTAAACCTAACCACGTGCTTTTGTTGCCTAAACAAAACCACGTGCATTAGTTGCTGGAGAAAAAAAAAGGTCAATTTGAGGTGCTGTACCAGCATAGTGTGTTTATTTTGAAAGAGACTGTATGTAAACAGAAATTTTCCTGTGAAAATGGAAGTGTTTTGAAAGACAATGCATGTAACAGGCAGAACTTGACACGGCATCCTAGAACCTCAACAACCAACGCACCCAGGGTACCTTGCACGTCGTGTCTGGATGTGGAAGGTCCATGACCAAACGTCGATATGTGACAAGGCTGGAGTGAGAATGTGTTGCACTTTGGGTATGAAATGTGCTGTATAGATACATTTTCTGATTGAGATCTTGTCCACTGATATTTCACTATTGAAACCAGACTTTATGTTCAGACATGATGAGCTACAATAGTGTGAAAAAATTCCGCACTTTTGATCTGTAACCTGATTAGTTGTGCTGCTGCATTCCCTGAATGTCTCTGCAATTTCACAGTGTCGTAGTGACCATTTAGCGCTACTGCATGTTTCTGATGGATGGCTGGTTCCTTGGGTGTCAACATGCTTCAGGAGAAAAAAAAGCAAAAACATCTGGTAAGTATTTTCTGCTGTGGGGTCAATCTACAAAAGACTCTCAGGAAGCCCCCTACCAACTAGAAGAGAAAGAGCTGCATTCACACACACACACACACACACACATAAGCACAACTAGACTCAAATACCACACAAACCAAGATTCTGGCTTTGTTCAAGATCCTCTGCATTCTCACACTCAAGGTTAAGCATGTAACATCAACAGTCCAACTATGGCGCAATCTGTGAAAACCCCCTCGGTTTAGTCAGCCTTATTTTGGTTGGTTTTGTGTCTTGGAGTTTAAAAGATGTGTCACAGAAAGGAGGGCATAATGTCTTCTCTGTCTCACAGGACAAAACACTCATTGCCTGACACACACAGGAGAACTGTAAGCTGCCATGACTGAAACCCGGCTCTCTCTCCCTCTTTCTCCTTTTCTTTACTCGTCTCCTTCCCAGTCACCTCCTTGGCAGGTTACCAGCCCAGTGTAGCATGGTATCCTGCCAAACCCTGGCGTGTCTGCCCACTTCAATGTCTTTTCAGGACCATTCAAGATCGAGAGTGTGTGTATGTTTCTGTGTATCCAGACACTTTCAAGTAAATAAAAAAAAATTTTATACACAACATGTTGCTGAGTTGTAAAAAGTGAAGAAAATGCTGTGAGGGCAAACCACCAAGATCTAAGCTTTCCTCTTGTCCTGCAGAGGGACACACCCTGCTATGAGTCAGTCCCATGTGTGGATACAAATCACATAGTGCTTTGAAAAACAGGATCTCTAGCGAAATTATAAATACAGTGTCGACACTGACACAATCTTTCCTTGCATGTGGTTTTGTTTTTAACGATTCTTTGTGCTCCTACGCTGACACACCTAACAAGTGTTGACATTTTCACACAGAACAAACAGCAGTCATTCAAAGAGTTAGAAGAGTCAATTTATTACACATATGATTCATATATATAAAGTTATATACAATATAGTTACATACATACAAATATAAACCTCTACACCAAGACATCTGACTTTCAATTAACCAACTGAAAAGGTGGATTTCCTTTAAAATCTCAAAATCTTAACAATAAAGGCCCCGAACCTTCACAGATCGCTGACATTCATAAACTCTAGTATGCAGTCTTGAGGCTTATCATCCTCTTAGGTCCACAGAAATACCACAGAGATGGGAAGGTGACATTAAAGATTACAGCACAGTGCAGCTCGCATTTAAACATCAACAGAAAGCGACATTACTTCATTACCAATTATGTGCGAATTGTCATACTTCACTGGTCAATTCTGCTTCAAACAAGCATTTTGGTTGGCTGGAGACTGATTTGACCGCAGTCACAGCTTGTTTAGTCCTGTTGTGTAATGTCAAACAGACAAAACAATGTCAAAGGCTGCTGACCTACTTTGCAAAGGCTGTGCACCAAACTTACTGTCATTATGACGGTAAATCATCCAAACATAATGGACAAAATGTCAGATTTGGGCTGGTGGACATAGAAAAAAATTCAAGTAATCAAATGGTCATTTGTGGGTGTAACAAGAAAAGATCTTCAACCCTCGACAGTTACAAACATAACTGTAAGCTTCCCAAAACCACGCTTAATAAAAGAATTCTGGTTCTTGGATGTACAGTTCAATATTTTTGGGAAATACGCACATTCACTTTCTTGTCAGGAGTTAGAAAAGAAGATTGATTCCACTGTCATGTCTGTATGGGTAAATATACAGCTACAGCCAGCAGCTGGTTAGCTTAGCTTAGCATTAAGACAAGAAACAGCCAGCAATGCTCTGTCTGAAGGTAAAATCTACCTATCTGACATGTCAAATCTCATTTCTTTTATCTGTAGAAAACACAATGTGCTGATTAGTGAGCTTCTGAGAACTTTCTGACAGAGCCAGGCCAGCTGTTTCCCCGTTTCCAGTCTGTGCTAAGCGAAGCTAACCATCTGCCAGCTGTAGCTTCATATTGAACAAACAGACATGAGTGGTTTCAATCTCCTCATCTAACTCTGGGCTAGAAAGCTAAATCGTCCCTTTAATCATTCCAACAAAGCATCACATTCAAAGTCAAATAAAATTCTTAGTGGTCAACAGTAAAATATTCTTCAGTGTGGGTTTTATGAGCAATGCATAGAAGGTTTTGTATTCCACTGGATGACATTTAGGCCATGTGTGAGTGCATTATCTAAAAAATACCACGACTGGAATAAGTGCAAATAACTCTTAAAATGGTCCCACTTGAAATGAAGTACATAACGTACAAACATTACTGAAATTTTTGGATTCATGAAAGGTTCTCTACCAGTTTAGGCTACATGTTAAGATGTGAAACAAACGGATCTGTGCTATGAAGACTGCTGTACATTTTGTCTTTTTTTGTATATTTTGTTTTTAGGTACTGCATTTATGATACTTCAGTCAAGAGTCCATGAGGGTTACTTTAAACCTTTAAGACGTATTCCAAAGGTTCACCTTGGAATGCAGGTAACTGAATGAAAGTTACATAAAAAAGTGTTTTGCATATGAAAGCAGATAAGGCACAGCTCTGGCATCTGGATTGTAAGGGCCGGGGTATTCCCTGTCAGAACTCGGTTGTATGATGTGTTCTCTTACCATGGTGGGAATCAAGTGTTTATGGTTATATCCGACATTTGAAAGGTGTGGGTAGGAAGGGGTTTCCGAAGCTATTGGCACATCCAGCAAGCACTTATGATGGAGGATACTGGCCCCTTTAGGAGTGGTCCATTTCCACAGGCACTGTTTCACAACACAATGCCCTCCACATTACAGTTCAGCACCTCATTGTGTTGGACCTGCCCCAGCTGCCGGTGAAACTGCCCCTGTTTCTGGGTCCTCCAGCAGTGGATGCTTCGTCCCAGTGTAATACTCTTAATACTGGGCAGGTGGGTCAGTATGTTATTTGGCAAAGACGCCACACCAGAGCCGGACAAATTCAGCTCTTGCAGGGAGTCTAGTCCACTGAAAACCACAGGGCTTAAGGTCTTGAGCTTGGGGTTGTTTGAGAGATCCAGAACCTGCAGGCTCTGGAGGCCCTTGAAGCTGTTTGGTTCGATCTCCTGAAGCTCAGGGAGCCCACTGATTGATAAATAAACCAGATCTTTCAGCTGAGCAAAAGCTCCCTCCTTGATCTGTGCGATGGGGTTACCATCCAAATTGAGATACCTCAGCGGAAGTCCCGCAAGCCTCGGTACGCTCGACAGCCAGTTCGCTGACAGATTTAAGCTTTGAATGTGTAACACTCTTCCACGCAAAGTCGTGGAGACTGACACGAGCTTGTTATGAGATAGATCAACGCTGACAGGTTCACCATTGACTTTAGTAGTGAACACGTCCAAGTCGAACTCTCTGAAGCTGTTGTGGCTGAGGTCAACTTCAGCCAGTGGGAGGCCGGAGAAGCAGGTTGGGAAGAGGCTCTCCAGGTTGTTATGGCTCAGATCCAAAGTCTCCAGGTAGCGCAGCTTGGACAAAGCACTGGGTGTTACCTGAAAATGTGAAGGCAAGGAAGGGATAAAAGACAAGGAAAACATTTTAAGAGTGGCAAGGGGTGATAATACACTGAAATAAAACTATACAATGACTTTTGACATATATGTATTGATATATGTCAGAACTTGATTGTTTTAGTCTATAAATCTGTAACTTTTCTGTCCTTAGAAAACTTGTAATATTTGTAATGACTGAGGAATATACACAAATGTATCCAGTCAAACTTTGGGGTGACCAGCATACCTTTAATGTCATTAAAAAATGCTCTTAACTGTTAGCTCATAGTACCTAGCAGGATGTCATAGCTGGATGTGTTTGAATATCAGTAAACAAAAACTTTTACAATTACAAAAAAAGCTTAATTATGATCTCATTTATTAATCTTTCATGATAAAATCATTGAAATGTTTGGGACAACTTTATTCATTGGATTAAAATGTGCTATATCGGGATAGGTATCGTTATTGGAATATGAAATGACCTATATCGGGACATGAGATTTTGGTCATATCACCCAGCCCTACCTGTGAGTGTACTAAATTAGGGACTGACACATTTAATTGATTATAGAGTGTGCAAATTATTCATTAAAAGGTTACATCGCCTTGTTTGAGACCAACAGATTGATGCTTGAGTTCCTCCATCCACTGACCTTTGTTATAAGGTTGCTGCTTAGGTCCAAGCTAATGAGGGTGGTGTAGCCTGGACCGGCTAACATGGTGTCACTGAGTGGGCCCATGGCGTTGGAGGACAGGTCTAGGTGGGCAGTGTCCAGTGGGATGGGGATGGGCATGGTGGTGCCGGGTCCCAACCCTCGGCAGTCCACCCTTGTCAGACTGAAGCTGTCGAACAGGCCAAAGCTTTCCACCTCACAGCGGCAGCCAGGGTGGCAGTTCTTGACCGCGCTGGACTGGGCGGAGGCCAGCAGCGACAGGCCGATCCACAGAAGGAGTGCCATTTTGCTCTGGAGAGAGAATTATTTACATTTAAAACCTTTTCACACGACACTCCCATGGAGGTTAGAAAAGTTGTCTCTCATGAAAACCACCATTTATCATGTTTAAATCACATTTCAAGCTACAATCACCGTGTGAGAGAGATGCATTACCTCAGTCACCAGAGCGGATCAGTTCAACTGGTCCAAACTCCTTCACAGAGCACCTTGTTTGTGGTTTTAGAAATTACAAGCACTGTTCCTTCTCAAATGCCATCTTCAAGGTATTTGTTAAACTTTTTGAAAAAACTTAAAGCTTTTATTTGTGCAACTTGAGTAGCCCTAATTTCCCTCCCTCTTGGCTTCCCAACGGGTGTGACCTGATTTCTTTGATCAAAGAGTTCATTTGCACTTTCTTAGTTTACTCAAAAGAATGAGTGTGCATGGTTGTAAAAAATGAAAACTTGAGCGTACTGTAAATCAGGGACCTTAAAATATCTCTGCTCCTTCTTAAAAATTAGGAAAACCAAGATGAGCCCACTACCTGAGCATATCCTCTGAGCCCAATGCATGAAGACGGAAAAAAATCAGACACAACTTCTCATTCTGAGTTTAATTATACTGGTATATGGTCTAATACTTACAACACTACATCTGGAATAATAGCAGAATGGAAAGCTTCAAAATGAAAAAAATAATTAATTAAACAACAGAGGGAAACAAACCCTGCCCTCTCAAAATATATGGATCAATAAGTTAAAGCATAGGATTCCTTAAAAATGACTAAAGAACCAAGTAAATTCTGTACATACAAATAAAGATTAAGCGAAAAAGTGGCTGTAAAATCTAAAATCTAAAAACAGTGATTAGTTTTATTTTAAAACAGCTACTGTACCTTTGCCGTAGTTGTTGCTGTTGTTCCTCTATGTGTAAATAAGAGCAGAATGGTGCTTACCCAGTTTAACTTATGCAATGTGTACACACGCGCACGCACACACGCACACACACAGACACACACACACACACACACACAAGCACTTAAATGAGTATGAAAATTGGACAGAGGTTAAGAGTTGTGTAACAGGTAGAAAAGAACAGTCATGGTCAGGTCACCCCAGGCATGACACAGCAGAGCATGTGTTAAAGATCCACCTCAGATGTTAACAGTTTGTTCCTGAATGACAATAAACAGGACACTACTGTCATCACTTTTGTTGATCATTCACCTAAACTGCTCAAAATTTAGAATTTACAAGTTCAAAAGCATTTTTTATGGGGAATCTAGCTTCTCGAAGAAATGCAAGTTGGTGTGTTCTTGCAAGAAAAAGTAAAATATTAATTCTCTCTGATCCTCGACCTGACATTTGTTTTAAATTCTGACTCTTTTTGGGGTATGCAGTGAGAATGTACTCAGGGACTCGCTGTTATCAGGCATATCTCTCAGGGGTTACAGTTATTCATCTTGGCTTATGTAAGAGGATGAGGTTACAGAGCTGCATAGTATTTGGTCTACATATGCAGGCTGATTAGCGTGGCTCAAAGTCTACTCAGACAGAGCTGATCACCTCTGTGCCGCGTTTCTTTAGATTTAACCCCTGAAGTCCCTGACTATTACTGGCTGCTTGTAATGCTGCTGATAGTGAACAAGTTTATAAAGAAATCAACTGAATGGTGTTTTTTATATTTTAAAATGTATTACTAGAATTTTCTTCTACCTACATAAAGGGTGTACATGTAATATTACTAACATAAAAGTTTTAATAAACTTTGTTCACCCTGTTATGTTACATGACAAGTTAGTGTCTGATGTTTTCATGGTTGTGTGTAGGTGTGTGTGTTCTCAGCGAAGGCCTGAGTCCCTCCAGCTGTGGGTTTTGACCTAACAGGAACGGGCGAGGTTTATGACTGTCAAATTGAGCTGAGTACACAAATCTTTCACTCGCTGAACAAAATTTAACAAGATTTTTTCTGGTTGAGCTCTTCCGAAGCTAAATAGTCCACCCACGGAATGAACCACCCGTAAAGAACACAGCGGGGGAAACCTGATGAATGAATGCTCTGTATTTTAAAGATATCGTGGCACGGTGTGTCATGCATAGTGTTCTGCAAATTAACTTTGCACTTGCAGTTTCTAAAGCAACTGCTTAAAGGTCCAGTGTGTGGGCTCTAGGGGGATATATTTGCATAAATGTAATGTAATAAGTGTGTTTTCTTTAGTGTACAGTCACCTGAAAAAAGGAATCGGCATGTTTTTGGTACCTTAGAATGAGCCATTTATATGTATATAGGAAGCGGGTCCTTATTTATGGAGACAACTATGTTTTCCCAGAACGGACAAACCAAGCACTTCAGTGTTTTTACCGGATTTAATTACCTGGGGTCTCATTTATAAAATAACGCTTAGGATCCGTACTAAAAATATACATGGGGACAAAAGCCAAAAGTGGCACGCACTGAAAAATATTCAACCATTTCTACAATCAGGCTTCCACCTCACCATCTGCATCACCTATTTCCCATCTCCAAAATTCCTCTCTCAGGCCTCGTTTTGTGCATACGCAATGTTTGAGACCCCTGTCCCATTTGTTTTGGAGAGAAAGAAACCTTTGTGGAAAATGTGGCTCCCAGTTAAAACCTTCTGAGCAATGAACACTGATGCAATCCTAACCAGGAGTTCACACTTGGCACACTGGAGAATTTTCAGCTTGCCATATGCAATCCTCATTGCTACTAAATCCTACACACTGACCCAATAACTCTTATTCTGTGTGTATTTACCACATCATTAGCTGTCATTTCAAAAAAGATAATAGGGTCGTTCTCCGCCCTCTCTGCAATTACAAGTTTTGTTTCACCTCAAGCAAACTACAGGCCTCAAAGAGGTCAGCCTTGTCGGGAAACCACAGAGAAGCCATATGCCGACTAAACATGGGAAACTGCCAGTAAAACCAAGTGGTTATACGCCTTTTACGTCTACCACACTGGTCTTCAGCAGCTCGTCACCTCCGTGTGGTTTTGCAGCCACATTCGTCCGTCCCTCCTTCCTTTCCTGCATCCTTTGCTCCATCTGTTGCTTCGACAAGGACTGTGAACTTTCTGCACCAGGTGTTGCTCTTGACCTCTCACCAATAAATCTCAGCTAACGGCAAACTGCTGCTGGCGCTGCCTTCAAATCAGATACATTCTAACTATGGCAATTACCCAAAAGGCAATGGCAGTTAGAGCTGCGGACACCCTGAGTGGACAATTGGCAAAGGCCTGTGAAATCACGCCCCAACACCTTCTCCCTTTCTTAGGCCTTTTCACTCCTTTTGTATCCTGGGATCCTGCCGCTCTCTGAGGATCATCAGCCATTAGTTGCTCATTTATTTATTTACCATCCTGCAGCCGGTGTATTGCTGTTCATGGCACGGTTTTCTTAACTAAACTAAAACTTATCAGCACGCAAGTCCGTGCAGACTTTTGCCGAGCTCTCCTACTGTGATTATCCAATTACCATAGTGTGTTATCAGTGTAAACACAATCATTTCATTCATCAAAAGCCAATATAAAAGCACCACTTTATTGCCCACAAGCAATACACTTATCTTAAGTCTTTACAAGATTTCTTTTTGCGGCTGGCTTGTCTTTATCTAAATTCATGCAGAAAAGAAAAAAAAAAACTCCTGCACATTTAAAGCAGAAGACAGAGTGAACGCACCAAACATAATACCCACTTACTTCTCTGATTTAACACATTTATTTGCATCTATGTCAAACATCATTTAGCCGTCAATTTGTTCAATATCCTCCAGCGCTGTGATGTATTCTTCGTGTCACTGAGACCGCTGTGTCCTAATTTAATCTTCAAGTTGAAGGCTGAAAACTGTGTAATTAGAAGATGGATGCCACGCTAATCCTTTTAAGCCAAATTAATGCACGACACTGAGGAGGAGGCAGTGATTTAAATTAAATTGATGGTACTTAAGTGTTTTAAAACAATTAGGCAGCACTGGGACGCCTAAAGTAACAGTGAATAAATAAAATCACAAACAAGGAGGCTGATCAAATTCATCAAAGTATATTTTAGCAAAGCTAGAGGAGATGGTATCACAGAACATGGTGATGAGAGATTCACTGAAGGTGTAGCTGACTGAATATCACCTAAGAAATAAATTAAACCCTTCTGTGTATGTTCTTCTAGCACTGTATTTTAGCACAGTTTTAAGGTACTTGTACATTACGTGTGAGTATTTCCATTTTGTGCTATTTTAAACTCGTCTTCCATCCAATAATAGAGGGAAATATTGTTCTGTTTAATTCAGTGCATTTATCTGACAGCTTTATTTACAAAGTTTGTTAGTTTTTTGGATACCCAAGATTAGTGTCACCAATTCAGCATCTGACCAAATGTCTCCCCTTCTGTTCCTGAAATATGATGTTGAGTAATGTGTTTTATAAATGCAGAATATTACAATGTCACAGTGAAGTTGACCTTGTCATAATTAGAGTGTGAATTCTTACAGTATTGCCAAAACATGCTTCGGTAGGGCACAGTGACCTTTCACCACCGCATTCTAATCAGTGAACATTTGTGCTACATTTCCCTCAAGGCATTCTTGAGAAATTGTGTTCACAAGATTGAGGCAGACAAGGTCACAGTTACCCTGACCTTTGACCTATGGCCACTTAAGATCTAATCAGTTTATTGTTAAGTCAGGGGGGCCTTCTCTCAAGGCATTCTTGAGATATCGCTTTCACAACAATGGGATGGACAACCTGAAAACATAAAGCCTCTAGCTACAGCTATGGCAAGTGAAGAGGCATAGAAACAGTATACAGAGTTAACAGTACACTACAATCTATCAGTCATAATAATCCAATAATGCAATAACATATCACAGACAGGGCCATTCTGCTTCATAAAGACCACTTTGACTTTGGAAACTTAAAGGTCTACTGTGTAAGATTAAGTGACATCTAGGGGTGAGACTGCAGGTGTGCCAAGCGTGTAGGAAGAATAAGGTGGCCGACACAAAAATACCAATGGCCCTAAACAGAGCCAGTGTTTGGTTCATCTGTTCTGGGCCACTGTACAACAACATGGCAGACTCTGTGTGAGCAGGCCCTCAGGAAGGGAAATTACAGTTTCTGGATCATCATGTGATGCACTGCGGCCAATTAAGACGTTTTCCCACTGAGTTACATGGAGAAAGAAATGTCCTGAAATTAGTGGGACATTTTTTGAGCATCATAACCCTGTGAAATGCCTCCCATAACCTTTGGAAAGTCTAGAAAAGCCACGCAATTGAATTATATTATCTCCAATCAAGTTAACAGAGGGTTAATTCAGAAGTAGCCAGCACAGCCTGTGGATGTTGCTAGTGTGCTTGATCTATGTGCCGCACAGTGCACAAGCAGTGCCCGATCTTTCGCATCATTTTATACGCAGCAGCTGAACCATTTGGTGTCATGCGCAACTTTAAAAGGAATGAATGGGACTCCACCGCCAATGCTGTATCCAAATCTCTTTATACATCCATGGATGGGAAAAGACTTGCCCAAATATAGCTCATTCTAGGGTCATAGATGTAACCAGCGGACTCAAGTGTTGTTTGCGTTGTGCTGACATGAAGAGGCCCAGACAACAGATATCTTTTGAGGGGATCTCTGTTTATTCCTGACAACTGACAGCAAGAGGTAAAAACAAATTCCTCCATCAATTACGACCATATAACTCGAGCCCCTACACAAATTAAGTGACACAGGAATGTATTGTTATACAATAAGTTTAAGCTGAAAAATGAAGTTATAAACTTAGCTTAAATTACTACCAGAGCAATGTCACTTAGGCTACCTCAGCAAAAAACAACAGCAAAAGGGGAGAGGCGAGGTGGGAGACACCCCTTTATAGGTGGGTTTTTAATTGATCCTATTACACAGAAACACAACGATTTTAAGTTATTATAAACTAATGAAAGTACATAAATACCCCTAAATCCTACACACTGGACCTTTAAGTGTATTTTGCGGTCCATACTTAGTTACACTTTGATAAATAATGTTTTTATTTCAAAGTACTTCTTCCACCAGTTTCTATCAAACACCAATCCTATCACCCCTTTTTCTTTCTATGCCAGATGTGTTTCCATGAGCTCTCCACCTCCTGGATGATGAAAGTCTGACCAGCTGTGTCAAACGTGTCACTGCCCTCTCTGCGTTACCACAGTGAGCCAGTGCCATGCCCTGGGAAGTTACCACAGGAGGCGGGTAACACTCACTGCATGGCACCTCCGCAGATCAAATTTCTTGCAGCCGTACGTGGCAGACCACGGAGAGAGCAGAGGACTCTGCTGCATGATTTTCGGATAAAACACCCCAAACAAGTATCACACGGATCACTCTTAAGTACCGTTCATTACACCTTCACTTCCAACCCCGCCCCTTCCAGCTGTCAATCACGTCTCCACATGTCACCTCTGCGCGCATCAGTCTCCAGAGTTTGCACACTCCATAAAGTTTCTTTCTCCGTCTGAATAATTTGCGGTAACGACACACGAGAGCCTGGTCAGTTCAGACGGGACACCAGGGGCGGTTTCTTCAACACAGAGGCAAACGTGAAACCTGATCTGACCACAGCGGTCCGCTGCTCCGCTGCGTTTCTGTGCCCGAAACTAACGCAAAAAAACTGTTGACTTCACAGACACTTTCTGACAAACAGGAAACAAGTGGGGGAATAGAAAATCGCTCCTACTTGTATTACCTTTCTTCTCAACTTGTGTTCTAGCTTACTTTGGTGCCTTTCATCCACTGTCCGCTTTTCGGCCGTCTTTCACTTCACCGCTCCCATTTTCCAGACCCCCGCTGCGTGCCCGCGTCCCCGTGGTTAGTGTGCCTGCTGGTCCACATGAGCTCTGCGGATCCCTCTGCGTGTCTGCTCCGCTACAATAAACTGTCAGGAGCTGGAAACACTGGGGCACACTCGTCTGTTCCCATCCCATAAAGTCCTGACTGGCCTCGGCTCGTTTTACCACTGTCAAGTTTACGAGAGTCTAATATAGGAGGACTTCCTGTCGGTACCTTCCAAAACAAAATGCATCAATTGTGACCAGATTTGTTAACCATTTCACTCTTTGTTTTGACTACTATTTGCACTAAATGTAGCCCATCGATAGAAGTTCTGCGACTCATTTTATGTCAGGTTATATTAGGCTACTAGGTTTTTGTGTTACATTGGCTACTGTTGCCACTGTGCTTTCATATTGGGCAGGTCAAGGAAACTAAAGGACTGCTTTTTACGTATCAGAGGAACAGAGGGGTTTCATTTTTTATTTTTTTTATTTGATTTGATTTAATTTAATTTTTTTATTTTAACCTTCCCCAAAGCTACAAATATTTTTCCTTGAGCCTTCATGAGTGACTGGCAGAAAATGAATGACCCTCCCTTTATGATAAATTAGTTATTAGATTTTCAAAACTCACTCTTGGATGTTTTGAAGTTAAAAGTCAAAAGTTGGAGATGAAATCCTGGAGAAAAAAATCCTTATTATATTATATTAAGTGCAAATGTTGTTGGTTTTTTTTTGTTTGTTTGTTTGTTTTTTGATAAATTTTAAATGAGACATAGAATAAAGTGATATTAATTTCTGATTTTTCCCCCTTTTTTTCCTGACGGACGTTTTCCTCACACATGATGTGTCCAAGGACTGTCGGAAATTTGAAAATCAAATGACAATTTCTGTTCAGTTTCTAGTTATGATAAATGGTGTTATTTTGGTGATATTTAAAGAAAACATGCCATGTATTCTTTACTAATCAGCAGTTAAATAAATACAAACCACAACCATTTTAACATGCCTCCCCCTTTTTGCAGTGCCCCCTCACCTAATAAGTAATGAACAGTCCCTAAACAATAATTAAAAAATAAAAATAAAAACACAACAACAACAAGTTATGACTTTTGCTTCTTTTTTTGTTTTCTTTATTCAGGTCAAGATGTGAAATTAATTACTAAACTACAACTTGACTATGCACTGAAACTGTCTTAACAAATAGTCTCACAAAGACATATAGCCTAACTGGGACTACATATCCTAACTGGCTCCTTTGACCAATGTTACGCTAAATACTCGGCCCATGTACTAAACCAAGCGTAAAGGACAGGGGGGGAAACCTGATGAATGAATTCTCTGTATTTTTAAGATAGACTACTGAAGCATGATGCGTCATGCATAATGCTTTGGACATTAATTTTGCACTCACAGTTTCTAACTGCTTAAAGGTCAGCTTTGTAGGGTCTAGTTGCATCTAGCTGTGAGGCTGCAGAGCTGAAACTTCTTCTGTGTGCCAACCGTGTGGGAAAACTGTAGTGGCTGACACAAGAATGCAAAAGGCCTCATCTAGAGCCAGTGTTTGGTATGTCCCTTTTGGGCTACTGTAAAGTAACATGGTGGACTCTGTGGAAGAGGACTTGTTCCATGGATAAAAACAACTCACTCTTAAGTAATAAAAAGAGAAAGTCTTATTTTCAGGTGATTGTAATCTGTTGAAAGCAGAGTTATGAATATTATATTCCATTTCACACTGGCCCTTTAACACATTTATATTTAAAACATCATTAGCTGTCATTTAAAATAATAATGAGTTCCTTCTTCGCCTTCTCTGAGATCATCCACACAGAAACCATATGCAGAATAAACACTGAAAAATACCAGTAAAACCAAGTGGTTAAACGCTTTTATTTTTGAAGGTCCACACGTGTAACTTCCGGTCTCTGTCGACTGTTCCGTGTAGTTTTGACGCTGCTTGTTGGTGCGCACTCTAGTGGAGACGCCGCAAACAAATCCACATGAAAAGGAAAGCTGAAATACAGCGTTGCGCAACAAGGCGGCGGTTTGTTTCATTTGGCCTCAAGAGCGCATTTTGATGAAACTGATTGAAAAGATAATGTGAACGGAAACCCAGACTTTTCCTGTTGCTGCCCATGCTGTATATCAGGCCTGCTTCTTTAGAATAATGAACCTGCATTGTGTTGGGAAAGTTTTGCAAAGGCAGATCCTGCAGCTTGATGTGAAGTTAATTTGATAATGTGTTTCATGTAGTTTCACTGAGGTCGACACAGAGTATGAATCCGTGGAGACACGAGGTTGCATCCTGTTACTTGAGATATTGTAACAAGCCAGAAACACAGGTCAAGTGTGATGAATTATGGCGAACATCTGTTGCTGCTCACACAATCGCTGAGGGGCCTCCGCTCTTCATCTGCACCCTGCATTGTTTTCCTCATGAGAGCATGACAGCATCACAGCACACACCCAGTGCTGTTCTACATACAGACTCACTCACACGTGCACTCTCAAGGGTACATGCAAATGGTTTGGTTGGAAAACAAAAGAGCACACATGTCTGATAGCCTTGTAAGCTGTGATGGAAAGGGGAACCTATTTTGACATTTGGTTTGGTGTTGCACATGTAGCTACTTGTATATCCACCCCAATCACCAAACACACACACACACACACACACACACACACACACACACACACACACTTGTATGTTATGTCTGGGATTCTTCAAGGCTGTAAAGATAAGATAGGGGCAGACAGACAGACTGCAGAGCACATCAGTCTTGAAAAGGAACAAAAGAACCTCTGAAAGACAAGCCTGATATATGATTCTAAATATCATATGGCAAAAATGACTGAAAGGGACGTGTTATTTAGCACATTAAGACACATTACCCAACATTAAATTCATCCAGAACTTCACTTGAACTGTTTTTTTCTTTACAGCTTTCATTATCACTTAAGCCACAGACAGTCGCTGCATACTGAAGACATCATGTGTCGACCAAAGCTAAAGGGGAAGTTAGTGTCATTGATGCACTAGAGTGTACAGCATGATCTTGTTCTTTACACTGAGAAGTGTGAAAAATAGAAACAAAGGAGTGTTAATAGCGGAAGTACACTTTTGCAGTAAGTTCATTTTTAAAATTTTGAACATAATGGAGGTTTCTTGCACCAAAAAAAGTTACAAAAATGTGCATCCTAGCTCTTCATAACAGATTTGTGCCCCCTTGTTAAGGAAGAATGTCATGGACAATATCCCTACAGTCTGTGGAAAGCAGAAATTATTACATCTTTTAGAATCCATAGATGCCAACCTTAAGATCACTAGTTCCCAACCTGGGGGTCCTGACCCCCACCAGAGGTCAGCAAAGCTTCACAGAGGGTTGCAAGGCCCTCTTGATTTTAAGGAGTGTAAGAAAGCTTTTGAAAACTATACACAGTAGGTGTATATCTCAGCAGTATATTTGTTCATGTGAAGAAAACTAAATGAAATTTAGTTTAGATTATTATTCAAGATATAAAAAACACAGGACAGGACACAGTGAAGATCTGAAGACTCAAAAAAAAACAGCATGCACATCCAAGTATGATAAATACTGAGTGCTGGACAGAGGAACAAATACAAAAATACAAGAACAGGTCCACACACTAGAAACTGCTCCTTTTGGAAATTTTAATCGTATTACCACATGTCTGATGAGATACAGTGAAGACCTGAACACAAGCTACGTTCGAAGAGCCTTCACTCTCTGCTAAACAGCCTTGTCCTGCATTAGATAAAAAGAGAGCAAAGAGCTAATAAAATACACTCAATTTGTCAAAAAAAGCCTATAAGTGTGTATGATTGTTGAAAAATAAATAGATAAGAATATGGACAGAAAAGTCATATAAAAAGTTCCAAAAAATACAAGATAGGCTCATTTCTGATGTTATATTCACAGGAAATAATCAGCTCAATTTCATCCACTTAGTTAGGGCTCATCAGTTTACTCAATGATTAAAAACAGGGGTCTTTTATTGAAAAGTTTGGGAACCACTGATTTAGATACATAGGTATACACTCCCTCAATCCCATGGCATACAGTAAGTCTTTTTTATCCACTAGATGGCGCCAGAGCTAAAGCCGTCACCTCATAAATTCACTGCGCAGTGAAGGCTCAAGAAGCAATTCCGAGAAACCAGCTCAGTTTTAAGACATGAGGGCTTTCACTGAAAGCAACAGGAAAAAAAAAATGTTGGCAGGCACAAGCATCACTACAGCCACTATTAATTTATGACCTGCACAGCTGTGACCAGCAAGTGTGGTATTGTATTTTGGATTGTTCTTCAAAAACATGTAAATTATGTTCAAGAAAGGCCTGAAATTCTCACTGATCCTGCACAAACAAGACATATTGGCTTTCACTCTCTAATAAGGAATAACAGTTACTTAACTTATTGAACAGAATCAATTTTATCTTATTTAGTGACTTTAGAGTTCACATAGCCTATTCCTCATAATTAATGGTTAAACCTTCTCAGTCTTCTTTGGTGCATAAGCAACATTCAAGGATAGCCTATTAAGGGAGACTTCAATTTAATATTAATATGCAAAGTGTGAGTGACTTTAAATGTTAATATAAAGCCTCTTTGTTCCCTGGTGTCTCAATTTAGCTTCCACTGGTGTTTCTTTACAGCCATCTTCTCATTTATCCTACTTTATCAGTCCAAGGACATGTTCAGTCATCTTTCTCATTTTTGTCCACACTGCACTTCCCATTTTCCTCTGTGTTCCACGCTGTATAATGAGAGAGATGTGTCTCAGCTACTTGGAGTCTGATGCATTTTAGGTGGCTTTATTTACTCCACTACACAACTTTATAGATACATCTTTACATGTGTTTTGTTCCACCGTGTTTTACACTTTACAAAGCACAGAGCTGGTCTCAGGAGCAGCATCAGATGTGTGTTGTGTTCACTGCTCACTGGGCGGACGTAGCGCTGAGTCGCCGTTTCTGTCCTCTATTCCTGGATGCAGGACAGTGGTGTCAAGGTGTTACGTTTAAGAGGCTCATCAGCTTATGTGGGATATGGGTCAATACAGGTGGAGTCACTTTTCAGCTCCATGCGCACAATATCATAATATAATGTAATATTCCTGCAACATAATGTTTTTATGAGTGAAGGGAATATTTTTGACATGTCATGACCTCCAAACACACACACACACACACACACACACACACACACACCAGAAACAGCAGGCACCTGTAGCCTGATGTTGGTTGAAGTATTCATCTTGGTTACCTGAACATTTTTGTTACTTGCTCCCTGACTTCAAACATAATTGGTCTTTGTTGTGTTTTCCTCCCCCCTGGTTTTAACAGCCAGTAAGCATGTAAATTATTTAGGCTAAAATGTCTTATCATTTGCAGGGCCCTAAAGTAATGAGCAAATCTAAAGCCCCTTTTCCATAGCACAAAAAAACGGGCTAACACCCACTAACATCTGTTTTTTTCACGTAACAGGAACGGTTACAGTCGGCATACTCAACCAGTGAGATGCATGAACGGGCTGCAACTAAATACTGTTCATCACCGGCCAAGCTGCGCTCAAACATCAATCCAAATGACACTGAGTTTGAAAAAGATGGACTGAATAAGTAAGAGGTATATACAAAGAAGTAACCACCATGAAGTTCTCACAGGCCTCCATGCTGCTTTCTACTGTTTGCTAACCTGTTTTCCAACCTGTCCGTGAGAGGCATACTCGTCTGCTGCACAGCCGTGTACACAGCTCTGGACTACTGGTAATGGGAAAGGAGCCTATTGCCTATTTTTGTTGTATTAAAAAACCCATGTAAAAGCGCTAACTTTGGTGGAAAAGAAGTATAACATTGATAGAAGGCGTTGGTTCCCAACTGGTCCAGCCACGGGATTCAGATTTCTCCTTAGTCATTAGTTCAAGGTCCACACAGTTCAATACATTCAGCATCACACTTGCGTTTGGCTGTGTTGTCAAGCTAGTTTGCTGTCTCTGTCAAGCAGCTGTCCATTATTCACTCACTCTACAGCAAGAAATGGCACTTCACAATGAAAACTATGTGCTGGAAATTCACTGTACTTTAAAATAAAGTGTGTTTTTAACAAACTTGACATGTTTGTGAGTCACTTGCCTTGCCCTTTTGGACCATGACCCACCAGTTGGGAAACACTGATATAAGTGACAGAGGCACCTAAACTCAATTTATCCTCAGGATGATGTCTTATTTCTGACATATAAAAGCATAACGATGATGTGCTAAGTACTTCCTATTGTCATGTAAATTATTGCTTTCCTACAATAAACGCCTGATGTTGTTATTTGTTTTTGAGCTCCAGTTTAATCATTACCACTGTTATGGTTCTGTTAAGTCATCCATCCATCCAGCCCATCCTGCCTTTAACGCTGTCATCCTTGGTTGATGTTGTGGCAACCAGCTGTTCCTGGACTCATTTGCCAGGCAAGGTGGCCTCACCTGGCGGAGTCTTTTGAAAAAGAGCTGAAAAGACTGACGCAGGCAAAACACGCAGCAGAACTCAGGGGACCCACAGGGAGAGCCCTTCGTTAACTTTAATTACTGCCACTCCACCAGGGTTTACATTCATTTGAACTGTGGAACCTGCTGTACTGAGGGCATATTAGACCAATTAAACCATGGTTCAGGTGTCTTCGTGCAATATGGCTGAGGTGTCTCCATAGCAAGAAGAATGACCCCACTCTGCACACCAGGAAATGTTTACTTACTAAATATTCATGTGGAGGTCTGGGCTATGGGAACTGTTTGGTATTGTTATGATAATAACTGAATATATACTGAATAAAAATTTAAACAGACCACTTTTGTTTTTGCTCCCATTCATCACAGGTTTAAATTAAACGATCTAAGACTTTTTTCATGCACTCAGTGGATTTATTTCTCTCAAATGTTGGTCACAAATCTGTGTTAGTGAGCACTTCTCCTTTTCCAAGATAATCCATCCACCTGACAGGTGTGGCATATCAAGATGCTAATGAAATAGCATGATTGATTCACACGTGTGCCTTGGGATGGTCAGTAAATCTGATACATTTGGCAGTACATCCAGCCTCATAAACACACAAGTCAGTCACAATGACAAACTGCTGTCAGGTCAAGACCCTGGTGAGGACTATTAGAATGCATGAGCTTCCCTGAGACGGTTTTGGAAGGCTTGTGCAGAAATCTTGCATCAGCTGGTCTCAGACAAACTTACAGATGAAGACACTGGATGTGGAGGTCCCGAACTGGTGTGGTTACATGTGGTGTGTGGTTGTGAGGACGGTTGGATGCACTGCCAAATTCAGGGAAACAATAGTGGAGACATATTACAGTAAAATTAACAGGTGAAGATTCCTGCAGTAAGCATGCCAATGACACATTTCCTCAAAACTTGCAGCATCTGTGGCCTTGTGTTGTGTCGTCAAACTGGACATTATAGACTGGCCTTTTATTGTGACCATCCCAAGGCACACCTGGGTAGTAATGATGCTGTGTGATCAGCATTTTGATATGCCACACCAGTCAGGTGGATGGATTATCTTGGAAAAGGAGAAGTGCTCACTGACATGGATTTAAACAAATTTGTGACCAAAATTTGAGTGAAATATCCTCCTGAGACCCGAACTTTTGTTTGGTATGCATTTTCAATTTTTCCTAGCTATTTGAGATTAGTAGGACCTGGTAAGTATAAAAAACTACAGATTGTCAGTGACAATAAATAAATGAAGTCTGAATATCCTCAAATCAGACAACAATAAAGCCCTAATGTCCTCAAAGTCTAACTGTCTGCAAATGATTGCTTTCTAATTAACAGTGTCCTAGCTTGTTACAGTTGCTAAAATTGGTCAAATTTGTGTGGCATATCAATCTAAAAATGTTATTAATCATGAATAAACAACTTTCAACCATAGAATTTGATCAGGTTTTATACCTTGTTAACTTTTGTGTGGGGATCAGCTGCAGACTCACTTGGCAGAGATGGCTGCCATCTTGTTTTTACATGGATTAGTGTACTGTTCTCTTACTACCACTACCTGGCAAAAAAAAGTTTCTGTGAAGGGGGATGAGAGGTCTTGAGCAGAATGACAAGGACCATTAAACCCAAAATGTAATGCCCTCATATGAGTGCATAAAAACTCTTAGCTCCTAAACTTAAACATGTGAAATGTGGGAGCAAAAATTAGAGTTGCATTTGCTATATAAAAATCATGGATTTCATTGATAAAAAACAATTGTGACTTTACTTCCAGAGTATGTTAACTGATGGGGAGAGGCCTTGTTGCCTCTCCAGCCTGTATGACAACAAAGCTTTCAGAGTAGACTAAGGCCTGTTGTCAATCCTCTTATATTGCGCCTCACTGAAAATGGATTAGTGAGTAACACCTACGTTTTGGACCCGGGTCACTTTGGAGGGATTTGATTGAATGGATCTGTAGCTGACACTGACCTCCCATATTGATAATAAATCAAACAACTGAACAATTTCAAATATAATTTTGCAGGGGATGTTGTTAATTTTTGGACCAGATTTGCTTTTCATTTGGAATATGTAATTATTTTCTCTAAAGTGACATTATGAAAGAAAGGAACCCCGGGAGCCAGATGTGATTTTATTTGCCCTTCTTCAGACATTATGTCTCCCGTGAACAGAGGTGTTTGTGGAAACGCACGGGAGCCTTCAGAGGCGCTGATTGCGGGACGTAAGTAGCTCTCCAGGGTGCTGAAGTTGTCTCCAAACGCGACAGACGCAGCGCCCGAGCTCCCTGCCTGTCACCTTCAGCCCATAATCCAAACACAATGACTTGGCTGTGTCTTCTCCGAAGTGACACCGTGGATCCTCGGGGTGAATAGGTAAGATTTGGGGATGGTTAGGTGACGGTTTATGTGGATACAGAAAAGGACACCTGTAGATTGTCTCATCGGACCCTGAAGCTGTCCTGATGGCACCAAATAGATGGTAAGCGGTTTATTTGTTTGTTTAAATTCAGCCTCTATGGCCTCTTAATAATCATTTATTTAAAAAGATCAATTGCTCTTTTGCAGGTGTCATTGGTGTAATTGATAATCCAGTAGTGAAGAAAATTCACTATCTTGGACACCCTGGAAGGACAATGCAACATATTGCTCCAAATTTCAGAGGGGCGCTATGGGAGTCCAATCATCCATGTATGCCCATAATTAAAAGCAGACCCACTTTAACGACACTGCCCTTTTATAACTTTCTGTTATGGGTCCTCCTCGGTGTGTTGACGTTCCCTTGTTGTGTCCGCTGTTTAATATTCAAAGTGGGGGTCCTGGGGCCTTGGAACTGCGACCCTGTTTACTACAGGGCGCTGCCCGCTGCGGCCGCCAGGCTCGCTGTAAGCAGGATAAACGGAGACTTAAATCTGAATCTGGGCTTGAAAATGGACTTTATCATCCTCCAGGAGCCTTGTGAAACCTCCAGAGCTCTCACTGCGTTTATTTACTATGAGAAGATGGCGAATGCGTTTGTGGGCCCCACCAATCCGGGATACTGTGTTGCAGCCTCTCTGCTGGCCAAGAACTGGGATAAAGCCATCTTCTCTTACGGCTGTGTCAACTATGAGCTGGACCGAGTCATTGGATACCCGACTTTTGCCAGGACGGTGCCGTTTCCCACTGAGGTGCTGTTCACCGTGTTGAGACACTTCAGGTGGGCCAGTGTTGTGGTGGTCTCGTCCAATGAGGATATTTGGAGGGACACTGCAGTGAGAGTTGCCACAGCTCTCAGGCACACTGGGCTTCCTGTTGGGCTGGTTACGTCTATTGGTCTGAATGAGACGGAGGTAGAGAGCACGCTGAGGAAGATCCAGGACGCAGGAGAGATCAGGGGTGAGTATAAGAGCTACATTACAGTAATAAAATGTAAGATTACGATATGTACATTAAAGTGATACTAGAGGATCATAATGAATCTGCTATTAAAGTAGTGGATTTATAGAAATAGAGCTGACCCTATCCATTAAGCAATACAAGCAGTTGCTCATAGGGGCCCCTCACGAAACAATAACAAAATAAAAACTGAACTTCATATCATATCTTTCACTCCAATCTTACACATAAAGACAGGTGAGATTCAGCTCCATGTATCAACATCAACCAAAAGGCCCTGAGTGGGACCATTTATGGAGCTGGAGGGGGATTAGCAAGTACTGTATTTACTGTAGTGTATTTAAATATACAGTTACAGAAGTCCCACTGTGGGCTTAAACAATTTTTTAAAGGTCAATTTTTACAAGACAAGAGGGAGGGGGATCAAATCTTGCTTAGGCCCCCCAAGCAGGGCCTGGAAATAGATGTTGTAACACTGGTAATATAAAAACATGTATAACACACACACTGCGGTGTGTTGCAGCAGGCCTACAGGTTCTGATTTGACAACCAGTCCCTGCAAAGGCAAAAGACAACAGCACATGAAAGGTTAAAAGCTTATTTTATTATGTCAATATATCAAAACCAAATGGAGAAAATGTATTAATGAAGTCCTCTACTCTCAACTAATAAGGGTCAGTATCAGAGGAAGGGGGAGTCCCAGGTCAAGGGTCGCGGTGCCACAGGTTTCTTGCTTTTTCAGTCCTTTCACAAATCAACACACTTGGTGCAGTCCTCTCAGCCTCCAGGAAACCAACTCTGCTTTTGTCAGCAGCATTGCAGATGGACCCTTGCCTGCACAGAGAGAGCACAACCAGAATGAGAGAGGAGTTTCACTAATTAAACAGACCTCTCATGCACACCAGACCTGCACAGAGAAAGCACAAACAGAATGAGAGACAGCAGTGTTTGCAGCACAGGCTTAAACAACCTCAGTGTGAAGAGGCACATTCAAACACACCTGCCTTCAATCAGACCCAAATTCACAGCCATTAGCTCACAGCTAAGTCCCTCCATCTTCAACCAGTGTGGAGGCAGGTCAGTGTGACACTGAATGATACAGTTACCCTTTACACATGCATAGCAGATATTACATCACAGGTGAACAACTTGCAGAGCTGCAAAATATCAAACCATCAGCTGTCCTGATTTTCTCCACCAGGATTTTTCTCACATTCAAGTTGTACACATGCCATCCAGCAGGCTAATCACTCCACTAATGATCAGGAAGCCATTTTGACACTGCAGATTTCACCTTGAGTGAACTGGAGGCAGCAACATAATTTGTTTGTTTTAAACTGTAATGAATTCCATTTGGAGAGTTTTTATGCCTTTACTACAGAGCTGGCAGGAAAGAGGGATGAGGGGTAAAGGTTAAATTACAGGGCACTTCAACTTCTCATTTTTAACTTTTAATTAATTGTTGGTTTAATTTAAGCATTCAGCCAGTTTGCATCCTCTTAAACTGAACTTTTAGGAAGATATGAAATAAGATTTTGTGTCCACAAAAGCATCTGTCCGATACTGCAACTGAGTACATTTACTCTTTTGACTCAGTAATGTAGGTTTGCTGTAAATGTTTATCATACAGTCATTATGATACTGAGTTCAGTCATCTAGCAAAACCCCTCTATGTTTTTATCCTTGTCTGTCCCAGTCATCATCATGTGCATGCACTCAGTCCTGTTCGGAGGAGAGCAGCAGGCCACATTTCTCCTCAAAGCACAGAAAATGGGTCTGACTACGGGGAAGTACGTGTACATACCCTACGACACCCTCCACTACAGCGTACCCTACACCAACGTCTCCTACTTCCCGCTGCAAAACAACAGCAGGCTGAGGGAGGCCTATGACGCTGTGCTCACTATCACCATGGCCTCTGACCCTTTGTCCTTCAATGAGGCGTTCGCTGCCGCAAAGAGGAGCGAGGAAATGACGATAGCCACACAGCCAGAGCAGGTAAAACCAAGTCTGACTCAAAACTCACATGTCTATATGTACAATGAAAAGTTTTTGGTTGGTGTAATTGTCACAACTCCAGTGTAAGAGATGGGAAGCTAAACAGTCCTCATTGTGTGCACAAGAAATGCAGATGCTCAGCCAAAACTAATATGAGTCAGTGTGAACTAAACAAACCAAGCAGTTGTCTTCCAAAAGTACATACTTTTTCTTTTTAATCAAATGTACTCATTCTGTTTTCATCCCTCTGTCCCTGCTCCACAAGAAAAGACAGTATTATATGATCTGCAATTAGCAAAAAGTGTTCATCAGGGTGATTTAGAGAGGGTGATTTACAATGATTGAAATATTACACTAACACATCATGTCTTTTATTGTGCCCCTTGCAGGTTAACCCACTATTTGGGACCATCTACAACAGCATCTACCTGCTGGCAAAGTCCATCCACAATGCCAGGAAAGCAGGCATGCGGCTGTCAGGTTCAAACCTTGCATACTTCACAAAGAACACAACCTTCACCGGCTTCAACCAGAAGGTCAAAGTGGACACTGCTGGAGACGTTAAGACCAACTATGTCATCCTGGACTCTGACAACAGGGGCAGCCAGCTGTACCAGACCCATGTGGTGGATCTAACATCTGGAGTGCTTCGTTTCGCTGGGAGGTCGATTCATTTTCCAGGAGGATCACCCCCGCCGTCTGATTCCAGCTGCTGGTTTGACAAGACGGCTGTCTGCACGGGAGGTTAGCAGGAGGTCATATTTGTGTGTGAATACAGACACACAATGGATATGTGTGAATGTGTTTGCTCAAGTCTAACCATTTGAGTCTGTTGTCATCCTCAGGTGTGGAGGTCACCTACATCATAGTAGTGTTTGCTGTCATCTTCATTCTGGTTGTGGGAGGGCTCGTTATAAGTCTATATATCAGGTACAGCCTGTAAACAGATTCATCTCCTTGTGTGTTTCTCTCCTGTACGTCCCCTTTTCTTCTTTCCCAACTATTTTAAGTAGAGGGATTTTTGTATCAGATAACATGCATTCAGATATACTCCATGGTGTGATGTGCACAATAATAGTTGTTCTGTGTAAATGTCTCATCTTGTTCATCATCTGTCTTCACTCTGAAGATGATCTCTGAGATCATTTTAGGTAACCCGCTACCACTGTTTGAACTGATTTCCTTATCTTTTCTAAACTTCATTGGCAGGAGGAGACTCCAACAAATCCAGCTGGTCAAAGGTCCCAATCGGATCCTCCTGACCTTAGAGGATCTCACTTTTATCAATCCTCAGCTTAGTAAAAAGGTAAGCATTGCCATCGTCTCCCAGTCATTATCATGACATTTAACTTTAGCACATGTCAGTTCACCATATAACAAAGGTGTTCGATGTCCCACAGAAAATCACTTTAGAGGATCTGAGCGAGTCCAAGAGCGCTATAGAGGAGAAATCTGCAGAACACTCGCACTCTGTCAACAGCATGCAGACTGCAACTCATGAGTCCACCAACGTAGCTGTATACGAGGTACGTAACCATGAAAGAGTCATTGCACTTGTTGCTTCTGCCTGTATGCATACACAATAATCAAAAAGTAGCAGGTATGTTAAGTAAGGGAGGGAAGGACGTCCTTGTGAAGCACATGTCTGGGCCCTTTATTCTAATGGTATTAAACAAAACATCATGATATTTTCCAGAAAGTATGAATCCATTTTTATTACATTAGATTGAATGTGTAATTTTTGTTTTTAAGTTTATTTTGGGGGGTTAAAGTTAGGTTGAATCTTTTGTTTAAGGAAAGAGTGCAATTCACTGTTTGGCTAAAGTTAGAGTAAGGTTTTGTGTACATATTTCTTTAACTCTCTTGTTTCTGTTCGGTCTATATGGTCCAAATGTTTTTGTTTCTAATTCAGATATGTCTTTTTTTTTTATAAACAAATCTACGTTTTCTGTAAGACTTGAGGTGATCAGGGAATGGTGATGAGGTAATCATAACAGTAGGCTACCTCCCAGATACTCACGTAAAAATTGTGTTGCAGTGGATGAACAGGCAGCAATAAAATGATTATTGAAATTCAAAAACAAATGATATATGCAACAGCTTTATAGCTCTTTTAGACAGTAAAGCCATACATCCTGAAACTGCACGTACAGTAGAAGACAAAGTTCAAAACAAAGGTTTGACCCCACTGTAACAAAATGGCTTCTCCTTCAGGGCGACTGGGTGTGGCTGAAGAAATTTGAGGAGGGGCAATTCAAAGAAGTGAAGCAGAGCACAACCAAGATTTTTACAAAGGTAGAGCAACATGTCTTAACCCGTTAAAAACTGTTAAAAGTACATTGTACATCGATTTCCATTAATGATAAATAGGATGTCTTAATAAACCCTCAGTTCCTCCATCCTTCTGTCAACTTGTTTATCTTATTCCTCAGATGAAAGACCTGAGAAACGAGAACGTGAATCCGTTCCTCGGCTTCTTTTTGGACTGCTCAATGTTTGCGGTGGTGACGGAGCACTGCTCTCGGGGCAGTCTACAGGACCTGCTGAGGAACGAGGACGTCAAATTAGACTGGATGTTCAAGTCCTCGCTTGTGCTCGACCTCATCAAGGTGACCACTGATCTACTGAAGCCGCACAACATAACATGAATTATCCACTGGGTGTTACCAATATCCCCATTGGCACATTGATGTTTCCTGTATGATTAACCACACCGTTGAACATACTGTGCTTCCAGGGTATGAAATACCTTCACCACAGAGATTTCCCCCACGGCAGACTAAAATCTCGTAACTGTGTGGTAGACGGGCGTTTTGTCCTCAAGATTACTGACTACGGCTTCAATGAGTTGCTGGAGTCTCAGAAAGCTGTTATAGAAGAACCTCCACCTGAAGGTACCTTCAACCCTTCAACTAAAGATAAAGGTTTTATGTTGTGTTCAGTATCACACACACACATGCAAAGCTATTGATTATGACAGTCGGTAATGACTGGGATCATGTCCCCCCCCTAAATCTCAATCTCGTCTCTTTTTCACTCAGATTTATTTTGGACAGCTCCAGAGTTTTTGAGGGACCTTGCGAGCTCACGTAAAGGCACCTATAAGGGAGACGTGTACAGCTTTTCTATCATCCTTCAAGAGGTGGTGGTCAGAGGGCCACCTTACTGCATGCTGGGCCTACCGCCCGAGGGTGTGTATCATAATGTCACCAATATTTACAGCATTTTGATGTGACATTTGATTGACATGTCCCACATCTGCCTCCTCTCCAGAGATCATCCGTAAGGTGAAGAAGCCTCCTCCCATGTGTCGCCCCACTGTGGCCCCAGACCAGGCTCCTTTGGAGTGCATCCAACTGATGAAGCAGTGTTGGAGTGAGCTGCCGGACCGCAGGCCAAATTTTGATGAGATCTTTGACAGGGTACATTTTTGGAGACTCCCATGTGACCTTACAGTTCTCATCTCACTCTAATAACCTAGTTTAAATAATATTTTACATATCATTTGATGCGATTCTGTATTTTTTATGAGTAGTTCAAGCTCATCAACAAGGGTAAGAAGACTAACATCATCGACTCCATGCTGAGGATGCTGGAGCAGTACAGCTCCAACCTGGAGGACCTCATCAGAGAGAGAACAGAGGAGCTGGAGGTGGAAAAACAGAGGACAGAAAAACTACTGTCAGAGATGCTCCCACTGTGAGTTTGCATACACAAAAACAACAAAATCTATTAATTTAGTCACATTTACCCAATAAACTTCTCGGCTATCTGCTTCCTGTAACGTTTCTGCTTCTCCATATGCAGTTCTGTGGCTGAGGCCCTGAAGACTGGTGCCACAGTGGAGCCAGAGTACTTTGACCAGGTGACAATCTACTTCAGTGACATTGTGGGTTTCACTACCATCTCCTCGCTCAGTGATCCCATCGAGGTGGTCGACCTCCTCAATGACCTCTACTCTCTGTTCGATGCCGTGCTCTGTAACCACGATGTCTACAAGGTAAGAGAGCATGCTCAGTGTAAATAACTCTCCTTTTCTGCCAGTGCTTTCAAAAATGACGGATGGGTTTACTGGGTTTAAATTAACAAGGACTGTTTTGAGTTTTGAATTCTAAAAAAAATCTTATGTCTCCAAGATAACGCTTAATTTTGACATGTTATTCAGCAGCATGTTTCTACAGTACACAGAAACACACAGTGATGTGCCCATAACTGTATAAATTCATTTACATTATTTAGGTGGAGACCATTGGTGATGCTTACATGGTAGCATCGGGTCTTCCCAAGAGAAACGGCAACAAGCACGCTGCCGAGATTGCCAACATGTCTCTGAACATCCTCAGCTCAGTAGGAACCTTTCATATGCGGCACATGCCAGGCGTGCCCGTCAGGATACGCATAGGAATCCACTCAGGTAAGATGATGCAAAATCTGCATCACACTTTTTACATTATTAACATTCAGCTTCAGTTGAACAGGTGTGCAGCTCTTTGCAGATGATAAAAAATATATATATTTCACCACAGGTATCAGTGATTTTCTATTAATATTTGTCCGAGTGACCAGAAGTGTCTAATAGCTTGTACATTCTGAGATTATACTGATAAGTTCTAATGTTTTACTGTCAGTGACAGTGCTGATGCATGCTGGGAAAGACTGTGGCTACTGATCTTGTACTGGGAATGTGTCCTACTGAGCTTAGCTTCCTTCCTCAGGCTTTAACCCCTAACCCTTAACCCAAAGTTTAAGGTCCTAACCCTTAACCCTAGGGTTGAGGGTAAGGGGTTAGGACCAGATTAGATGAAATTGTTTTTTATTTTGTTTTTCTTGTCAAGCATGATGGGACTACAACTGCATTTTATGGTGAAACCCAGTGCTGTAGAATGACAAAAAAATAACCTTGTGACCACACTAAGTAGATTGTATATACACTGATGACAGACCAACACAGTTACAGCCTGGGTATTAAATTAGACTTTGTAATGTTTTTAGTCTCACTCAGTGCTGGACAAACTCTGGTCTTGGGCTTGACTTGTTTAGTTGGCCTTTTTAGACTTGTGCACAGCTACAACACAGCAGACAGTCAAGCGCATACGAATGATTGATCGATGTGTCTGATGCAGTCCCCACACAGTACATCAGATCAATTCGTCACTGTTATTCTTGTATTTTCAGGGCCCTGTGTTGCGGGGGTGGTAGGTCTGACCATGCCTCGGTACTGCCTTTTTGGAGACACCGTCAACACTGCCTCTCGTATGGAATCCACTGGGCTGCGTGAGTTTCCTGCACACACATATACCCACCACATTTTGCTGTGTTGTTTTGTGTTTGCTTTAGGTTAATGTCTCTGTCTTCTCTTTGTCCCTCAGCTTACAGAATCCATGTAAATATGAGCACTGTGAAGATCCTCCATTCTCTTAATGAGGGTTATAAAATAGAAGTCAGAGGCAAGACAGAACTGAAGGTAACAGTCTACAATAATATAACTGCAGTATTACTTAATTAAAAACAATTACTATTCTACGACAGGCAATGACACACAGCTGTCCAAATAATCATTAGACAATGTAATTATAATCATAAACAAACTTAACCGATTGCCAAGTGGTGTTGCCATACCACAGAGGAACGTGGCTCACAGGCGTATTCAACTAACATTAATGTCGTTATGATGTTATATTTGTCAGATAGCCCATGTGAAGTCTGAGAAAAGTGTCAGTCATGTTGCACTGCATGTATAATTTATGTAGATAGAAGTAACTTTCATTTACTGCATATTTTTATGGTATTTTTAAGGTTATATTTGCTTATGATAAATAATTTTGAAGTGTTTTCCAGACCTCCCAACAGATTTGGTTCACCCCCAAATGTTGACTCCATGGCTAAAGCCTTGAAATGAGACACATGTTTTAGAGGAGACAGTCTCAAGTTCATTTATTCTTTTTTTTTTTTTTTTTTCAGGGTAAAGGTATTGAGGAGACATACTGGCTTGTAGGGAAAACGGACTTTACAAAGCCTTTGCCAAAACCACCTGAGATCAAACCAGGGTAAGAGCTTCAAACTGTTTTTGTACTGTTGAATCCTAAGATAGTGACTAAATTTGTATAACTTCTTTAATATGTAGTGATTATGAAAGTTGGACCAGAAATTATCACCTGTTCTCATAGTTTACTTTGCAGATGCGTTTAAAGTACTGTTAGTGTTGTCAACATGTAACTGCCGCCTGCCACTGATACACTTTTGACTCATGCAAATCACAACTGTCTGAACTTCAGGGAAGACAATCACGGGCTGAGCCCTGAGGATATAGCTGCGTACAAGAGAAAGAAAGCCGAGAAAAAGGCTTGACCTTCTTAGTCCAAACACAGGAGGTAGAGACCTGCATGGCAGCTGGTGTTGTGTTGTGGACGTGTTGCTGTGGCTGTCAGTTTGATGTGACCAAATGTGACCTCTGAGTTTGACCTCTCTCAATGATTCCTGCTCTGTGATCTACTCGTCTCATTAATCTCCTGATCTTATCACCTTCTACATCTTCTTAAGCAGATTGGGGAAAGCCCTCTTTGTTTAGTTCATTCACTTTTACTGCAGCTGGCTGGCACAATTTCATAATTAGCTCTTGTTTATTTTACTGTAGTTGTGGCAGCATTTGGTTTGCTTTATGTGTGCTTTGCAGCATGCTGTGATTGTAATCTCATGTATCTGAATACTAGAGTTCTGCTTAAATATAAATATCCTTGTGAAATAAAATCCTGGTCTTAATTTCACCCTTTGTACTTACTAGGGACAACTGGCAGGAAATGGTGACTGAGGAGATCAAGGACATTTTTCGCAAGGCCCACAGGCAGGTGGACAAAAAGCTCTGAACGAGAAGAGGGTGAAAGATGTGACAGAAGCTAAACCAGAGGAGAGAAAGAGAGAAGGACACATCCAAAGCTGGGGGCAGGCAGAGGACAGAAAACACCACCCAGCCTCTCACTGTGGCTTAATGCAGACTTGTTTAAGAGGATTGTACATCGACTGGCTAATCTGCCTGCAGCCAGCGCAGCACAACACCAAAGTGCTAATGTAATGAGAGTCTTCGCATTACCTGCCTACGTACCTGCAGCCAGCAGCGCAGGGAAGCTGCACCGCTCCTTAATGATGGATGCATTCATTCACTCTTCTCTGCACTCACCGGCCACTGAGTGGTCACCTATTTCAGGGCAACCAGAGGTTCACACATCGGAAGATTGAACGCCCCAAACGCCTATTTCAAAATGAAATGTTATCTTTTTGGTGGTAATGTCTGTTTTTAGTTTGCCTTGATAGAGCTGTGGGGCCGATGATGTTACTTAGCTATGGCTGAATATTATATGTTATTAGCCCTCGGAAGTCAGAGGCAAAGGCTGCTATTGTATATAATTATCATCACTTTTATGTTTACCACTTTTATCTCTACTCTGTTAGAGCACACTGACAGGGAAAAATCAGTCCATTTGAGCGCATTTATATAAAGTATATATATAAATAAATATATTTTTGAGCTGTCACCCTTTTGTTTACACTAATAAAAGGGTGACAGCACTAGGAAAGTCATGACAATACAGTTTTAAGGTCATTTAATGAAACACGTTGCTGTTTCCAAAGTGCAAAGTGATCTTTGAGGCAATCTTTTCAACAGTTTAGCATTTTAACAACTTCAAATATCACTTCTTTTCCATCATTACAAGTTTACAACCCTTCTTTAGTGTGTCAACATGAGGACATGATCTCTCACACAGCAATTTTATCTATCACACCAATAGCTTCCTCAAAAAAAGAATTTTACTTTGTAATGTCTAAGTATCTTTTGTACACAATTCTATAGAGCAAACTGTGTGTACAACCCTAAATACATCTGGAAGTGTTACAGCTGGTCTCTAAACAGCTTATGTTGCACTTTATTAATGTTCTACTGTTGTATATTTAGAGACTTTGGTGTCCCTCACAGATTCATGATGTGTCTGAGAGCTGAAGAGCCCCATCTTGTGTTCAAATTAAGACATTTTCTAAAGAGCATTATACTAAGGTCACTGCTGTTTATTAAAAAAGACCTGTAAGCATGGGGTAATACCTGAGAGCACACACTAAAGATAATAAAACTAAACACATAATCATATTGCCATGTGTTATTTGATGGAAGTGTATTTGTGAAAATATTGTTTTGAACTAAACCCCAAATTTGAAGTCACCTCTCAACCAAACCAAGCAATTTCTATATTTTTTAATAACATTTAGACAGTTAACTAATCCCCTGCATCTCATCATCTTGATATTGACTATAGGAGCAGCTTCATTGATGCTTGGTGTGCAAAACAACAGCAGAGTCAGTCAGAAACATGTATATTGTGTAATTTATATGTTGTTATTTGTCTTGTATATTATTGTTGCAATGTTAAGTATAAGTTGTATGTAAATATGACATCATTAAGTAATTAAATCATTTATTTGTAACACCTTCATTGTCTGGCCCTCCTTACAGTGCGCGGGGGGGAGTGGGTGGATTTGAAACTGTGGGGAAGTTTGGCTGCCCCTTGTTTCTAGGCGGCCATAGACAAAACTGGTCATAGAGTCATTTTACTATCCTGTGATGGAGAGAGATCACTCAAAAAAATCTAACAGGTTAGTGCTGTAGGACGTTACAGTATGAGGCTATACTGTTAGCATGACGTTAGCTTTAATCATCTGGAAGGTGAGGGTTTGTTAAAATGGAGGGGGTGGGATACTTCGAGCCAAAAGGCCCGTGGGACTTTGAGCCAGTGTCTCACTTATGATTATGATTAAAGTATTATTTCACTGTAATTCTACATTGCAGTGCTACATTTTGTCACTGAAATGATGTGACATTTGGAATTTTAGACCAAAAACCACCATGCCACGTTTCTATAAACAGAAGACAGCCAGGGCTTTAATTCCTCTTGTGGATTTGGACAGAGCAGTAGGAGAAATACTGAGTGGAAAGTCCATACAAGCCAGATGGCAAGATCGACAAGATGACTTAAGATGATACTTGGATATAAAACAGCTAGGAGAAGATTAGAAGAAGAGGGTATAACATTTAACCTCTTGTTGCTCAGGTTACCCCTCAACGGGGGCAAGTTGAGCCAAGTAACCACTGCTTTAGGAAAATTCAAATTTTCCAAATTTTTCAAAGTTTGTGTTAGATCCAAAGTGATTATTGCCAGGGATGCACCACGTTCTCAAATATATGTACATGTTTTAGTTGGAGATATTACCGCCATCCCCATCTCATCCCCTCTCCCCTAACCAGTGCTTTTCCTCTTTCCAACCAAAGGGTGGCACTACATCTCTTACACTGGAATCCATAAGGCCTTCATTTCTCACAAAGGGACTGCATCACTTTTTAAAAGAGAGATAAGTATACAAGACCAGGTTCTTTGACAGATGTTTGTGACAATATGTGACAATATGTGGAAAAAAAGATCTTAAGATAATTCTTAAGATGAATGAAAGGCACCTTTGAAACTATAGATTTTTATTGTTTAATCAGTCTGCTTCACCTTTTCATTGGCTGTGCTCAAATTGCAGGAGATTCCCGCTCACCATGGGAGCCCTGCCCTCCAGTTTTTGCCCCACAGAGTCTGCTCTGTTTGGGATGTCTCAACAAGCCTGGCTTTATAATATAGGCTACTGAGAGTAAGTGAATGAACCATGAAATTCTCTGGATAGTTATCTAAGGGAGATTAGCAATAACCTCTACATTCCAGACCTGGGAGGATTGTTCGACCTCCAGCCAACTGGAAAGATTGTTATCCTTTCCCTTTGAGATGTTAACTCTAGTGAGCTCACATTCTTCTGTTCAGCACTCCAGAGGACTGTTTCAACTGTGTCTGGATGGTGTTCAGACATGCTTTGCAAAAATAGGACACACATAAAGATTCTTTGTTATTTTTTATTGAAAAATGAACACATTATTACATAATCTCACAATTCAACAGCTTCTTTGTGGAAAAAAAACCCTACAGCAACAAAATGACACAGTATGGTTGGTGAGCATAAATTAAGCACCAAACGTTCGCCACCTTTCCTCTGCAACTTCAGCTCATGCAGGGGAAGAGTTCAGTGCATACTGGATGCAAAAAAAATTTAAAAACTGAGCATGTGAAGGGATGGAGTGAAGCAAAGCTTTAAGACAATTTTGTGCAAGGATCTTTTTTTTCTTTAAACATTAAAGATGATACAAGAAAACGCACATGGACCATCAAAAGCAAGGTATTAAGAAAACCTGCTTAATATAAGCATGTTGTCTGCCGTCTGTTTGTGGAGATCTCAAATGATGTACGTTTTTGTAACTGAAAACATTATTCAATGCAAGGGGGCTTAAGGCTGAGACCTAACATTTCTATAGAATGTTCCCTGGGAAGGTTTAGTGTGTCTAAAAAACAGCGAGCTCAGTCCACAGGTCGCGTATTGGAATGTGCTCATGAGGTAACAGTCAGACCAAAAATACACACAGATTCCTGCCATTTTTTCACAAAGAACAAAACTATCCACCACAATTCACAACATTATAGCTCATCACGCATCTTGTCTCCTTTAGGTCTAACAACTCTGCCGATGTAGAGGATGGAGTTGGTCTTGTTGTCCTTAACCAGGAAAATGAAGGGGTGATCTACGTAGAAAAGTTGGGGGTTCCTCAGCTTCTCGGAGCCGTAGATGCTGGTGTCAAATGGATTTCCGCCCACATCCAGCTCAAGAGCTGACGCATGGAAGACGTTGGAAAGGTAGAGTTCCTTCTTTCCAGAGATGTTGGATAGGTCCGCCTTGGCTTTGTCCACAGCCTCTGTCAGGCCGAGCTCAGCCAGATGTTTCTAGAAAAGACGAAGAATTGCTCAATTCAAAGGAATGGTGACTTGTTTTTACTTACATAATGCAACTTTATTGTTATAACAATTGGTCCATCAAATTGCCACCATTTACCTGCAGGTTGTGGCTGACTTCCAGTTCGATTTTGGGGAGGGAAATAGCCACGGCCCTGTTCTCCAGCTTGCTGATCCAGGTGTCCACCTGCTTCCTAGTCAGGAGTTTCTCCAAGCGGTCTAGGGGCTCCAGGTGGTAGGGCATGATAAAGATCATAGAGGCCTGCTTCTGGCCCAAAGGCATGTTCAGCACAAAGATCCGGTTCTCTTTATCTTCGTAGAAGTCATACAGACCTACAAAGTGCAGACAAATTGAATGTCTTGTATGCATTCTTGTCGGCTGAAAGAATTTTGAAGACATTATAAGATAATATCAGAAGTAGAGGCCATGGAGAAACTCACCTGTGCGATGCATCATTGGAACTGCAACGGTGAATGAGCGGGTAACCAGGAAACCACGTTTGTCCACCATTTTGTCATGGAATTTCTCATCCCAGTGAGCTACAGGAAAAAACGCATTCGACACAGTTGACACATCTGCACCATATTTTGGCATCTCCATGTGTCACAACAATCAGAAAAGAAAAAGAAATATGAATAAAAGAAATTATTTTTACTCACGCTTGAAGAACATAGCATTGACAATCATGGCTCCATCTGGGTTCTGCACATCCTTGGTGATCTCAGGCAGCTTGCCATCTGTGGACTTGGCTGCCCACTCGTTGATGGAGTTCACCGCACTCCTCTTGTCTCGGAAGTTTATTTTCGAGTGGTCGTAGTTGTAGTGCTTCTTGCTGCTTTTCACGAACTCATCAGCAAAAGAGACAGAGCTGGGGCCGTAGAGACGGTTGTTGATCTTCCAGGTGGTGTTGCGTTTCTTGGCATCGCTCACCTGGGAAGAAGCAACGTATAAACAGTGACAAATGAGCAATGTGTAGAAAGCACTGAATGTCTAGTTTGAAGCTGGCTCCACTTGTGATACCAGAATACAATAATGAAGATTGCATAACAAAGACTCATATACAGTATATTGTCGCACTTACTTCAGTGAGCAGCTCGGACAGGCCTGCATGCAGATGCTCATCCTTCAGTTTGTCAGCACTGAGGACGGTTTTGACCTGGGAGGCAGTGGAGGCCTTAGCACCAAGAGCCACCATGCCCAGAGAGGAGGCCACCACCACAGGAGAGATCAGGATGTTCTCTGTATCCTTCTCCTTTGCCATGTTGTGGTAGAGGCTGAATTAACAAAGACAAGAAAGATTATTTGCTTGTGTTCCTAAGAGGAAAAATGCAACAAAGAATGCTTAAGCAAAACCTAGTGCACCATTATAATATACACTAAATTATATATAAAGATGTCTGACCTGAAGGCCAGGTTGGCGCTGTTATCAGCCAGCGTGGTGGCATGGCTGCTCAGCTTCTTGTCCTCTGCACAGGCAACGAGGCCCAGCAGACAAAGAGCTACGACATTTGTCATCCACATCCTGTCTGTGTCCAAAAGCAGCTGCTGCAGCCTGTGCAAAAGGAACAAAAGACAAATATCTGGGTTAACATCTCTTAATCTGAGTTGGTTACTTGAGGTCTACAATACAACAGTGTATTGAATTCGAGATGGAAGACACACGTCTCCTCAGAGGGAGTTTGTGGGATGAATGGATATTCAAAAGTGTTCTCATTTATCACAATTATATATCTTTAAATCAAAATGCAACGACACAGACTATGATTGGGATGTGGCACGAGAGGGCTGGCTCAGCCCACACAGAAGCTTGGGAACGCCTCCACTTCCAGGCAGACATGTTCCTTGCCACGTAAGCAGCAGCTGAGGCCTAGCTGTGCAGCTGGAGCCACTGTCCACACAGAGTGACGTTCTGTGCTGACTCCACACTAAAACATGATCTCTCTCTCCTCTCTACATTTATTGTAATCAATGAAAACTGTTACACGTCTGCACTTTGACGTCTTTAACGATTTCTTTTGAGCCAGAAGAAGTCAGGATCAGAAATCACAACACTTCACTGTATAGACATGCAGTCTTCAGTTCTTTTACATGCTCTCTGCAGCAGCCATTTTTTTCTCAGAGGAAGGGCGTTGCCTGCAGGCTATATCTAACTCATCTCATAACTTGTTCAGACAAAAAAAAACAATGCACAAAGCTGTGATTAACCCGCTGCAGCAGCATCTCATAACGTGTTTCTCATCCACCTCCACAATTCTGAGTGCAGAGATATGTTGTCTGCCTCTCTGTATTTGCATATTTGTGATGTGACAGAAATGATTTTGCATCATCATTGGATACCTTGAGATGTTTTGAGGTCTGTCATTTTCATTCTGAAAGACAAGAGGTGTATGTAGTAATAGGTGTATGTAATAATCTCTACAGAGCAGGCAGTAAAACAGTATACAGGCTCAGATGCAGACATATTCTGATTTGTCTAATTTCTACATTTTATATCCTACTTTTCAGCCTTTGGACTAACAACATTTCAGTTAAAGTTATGATGCAAGTTAGTCATCCATTGGCTGTTGTGACCCAAAAGAATACTTTTATCTGGTCAGCTGTGCCACAAATGGGCAGCACTGATTTCTAGAGTACAGATTTTAACCTCTCTTCATCAAACAGAGATGGACTAAAGCCAGATTGGGTGCATACAGTACTTTCCTTCATTGCATTGCACCTAATGCATTTCAATGGACCTTAAAGAAGTGTCATGCAAGAAGCAAAAAGCTTCAGTATCATCATGCTGGGATAAGATGCACGAAAACTTTTTTTCTTTTTACATTTCAGATAAACTTTAATATTCTGTGTGCAGGTCAGACAGCCAGAGAGGAAGAAGAGATTTGAAGAGAAAGGGTTAAAGTCGAACAAAAGCTGCACTGTTACTTTAAACCATAAAAAACAAAGCACCCCATTCTCCCTCTGCATTCCTCTCTGAAAACAAAGGCAGCTATCTTTTAATCCTTACCTGGTGAGGATTTGCAGGGTCTCTCTTCTAAGTTGTGTCCTGTGGATAGTGTAGCTGTAACACACTTCTCCTGCTTTTTATATCCTGTGAGAGAACTTTCTAGAAGTGGGAATGGGATATTAAAATGAGGGCGTATGTGAGTCCTCAGGAAGCCGGGAGCTGGGACGTCCCCCTTGAAACCACAGGCTGGAATGAGAGGGGTCGGCTGAAGTGAACTGCTAAGCTCTGATCTGGGCTCAGCTTTCAAGTTTTCCTTCGTGTGGTTGTAGACAGAATAGCAGAGAACATCTGATTCTGGATCAGTCTTAGCTGCTGAGGAGCACAAAGTTCAGGTTCTGCTCTGCTTTCTGACTCAATTTCTAACACTGGTTTCATCACATGAAAAATATGTGTTTAATATGAATTGAATCAACCTTATGCATTAAAAGATGTGGTGTGTAATAGTGTTCATGCAGTTGTTGTAACTTGGACTGTATGAGCCTCTGTGGGCCACAACTCTTCTGCAATCTCAGCTGACAAGACAACTCACTGAAAAGCACAGAGGAGAAGCAGTGATTTGACTCCTGGTAACCTTATTACACAGATTCCTAATTTCACATGGACATGTCCAGAACTTTAAAAGCTTCATTCAGTAGTGTTCACGCTTTACAGAAGATCTGCAGCCCTGCCCCCACCCCCACAGTGCCACGTCTGTCCAACTCAGCTGCTGATTGCAGGGTGGTGGAAGGAAGGGGGTTAAGGAGGATAACTGTTGTAAAAACTGCCAACAAACAAGACAAAAAGAAGTTATAAATGCTTGTCTAAACCTGCTCAGACTTCACACATCAGCTTGATATCACTGTCAGCTCTATGATCTCAATGTTGAACAATGTATTTGATTTGATTTGGAAAAAACAAATACATTAAAGGTCATACATACATCACATTAAATACATATTGAATTAAAATGCAAAGGAAAAGACATTGAAGTAATGCATAAAACTACACAGCTTTTTCATCGTTATTTGATTTTTGTAGTGTTTTTTTTACAATACTTTCACAATATTGTCAGTTTTATTTGTTCTGATGTTATGCGCCAATACTCCAAAGCAAATCCCTTGTATGTGAAAACCTACTTTTCGATAAACCAGATTCTGCATCTTTTCTTTAATAATCTGTGCAAAGATGTTACAGAAATGAATGAAACATTTGCCCTAATTAAACCAACTGTAGACATACAAAGCAAGACATTTGATAGATGATCACTTTTTACTGTGTATGACATAAACTATTTTCCAACCAGAGGAATTCCATCAGTCTGTTAATCCCCCAGGCTCCTCCTTTATTTGCAGCTTCCTGCCCTGACCTGCCAACTGATGAGCAGCTTGTATTCTTTTGATTACTTGTTTCATCCAGAAAGTTTCATGAAATTTTGATGGAGAAAAAATAGCCCCCAAATCCTAACGCCACAACTCTTTCATTTAATTTTAAATATTACATTATTTACACATTGTAGACAGTGTGACCCAGCTACATGTAACAATCTCTCCTTTGAAACATTTGACCCAGGAGCAGGATTGCAGTCCCTTCCCTTCCCTCAGGGGGTGTTTGTCATTCTGAAGAAGCCCCTCACACAACAGTTTACACTGAAATTCCTCAGCATGTGCAGAGTGAGGGTAACACAAGGGTCAAACAAGCCTGGTCAAATCTCCTAATACACAAAATCTCCATTAAAATAACAACCTTTCATTGCTTTCCTGAGGTGGCAAAGGCATGGGAGGTCAGCAGATTTAAAAAGTGTGAAGAAAAGGAGGCTCACAGGGGCATTTAAAAATTTAAAAATAAGATCACATTTGTAAGAGGGGCACTGTTATTTTTTTTCATCAGTACATAATCTAAAGCATAATCTTAGGTCACACAAAAGGTTTAAAAGTGCTTTTTAATGCTTGAGAGGCTGGCAAAACAAGTCTGTTTTACTACGGTCCCTGGTTCTGCAGGCCAAGCTCAAACTCAAGCACCTTATCTCTTTAATGACCTACGTCTGTTGAATTTTAAGGTACAATTTGGTGCCATTTCTGCATCCATTTATAGTGTAAATGTCTTTAATTTTGTCAAAATAAAAGCCCTCTGCCACTTGAATGATTTTACTGGGGAAGAAAACTGCACATTATATTAATTGTGTCCCCCCTAAAATCTCCACCTGTGCATGTTTGTGACACTAAAGTATCATGAGTGATTAACAGAAAATGCAAAATGGTGTTATTTAAGGATGTGTTGGAAGAGGTCATCCAACGTGTTACCTCACAGTGCCTCCTGTATAATGTTTGAATATATACTGTGTATGTGTGTGTTCATGTGCCAGTGTGAGCATACAGAAGCTTCTAGTACTTTCCTGAGCCACAACCACCACCACATGCAAACATCTGAAATCCTGTGAAACTTTTACGCTCAGCCTATGGAGAGGGAACGTTCTACAGAACAAGCTTTAGGCACGTCACTAAGTGATGCAATATTTCAGCACCAACCAAGAGCAGGAATAACAGACTTGGAGGGTGGAGTGACAGATTGCTTTTTTAGAACAGGAGGAGGTTGAACATCTGGAGATCATTACACTAACCTCAGCACCAGTCTCGCTCAGCTGCATCTATCAATAGAGTTTTTTCTTGCTGGATTTCAGTTCGTCAGTCTTTTTCATCTACATTTGGATTTCAGTGATTAATCGTGTTTATGGTTGACAGAATACCAACACTTTCACAAACAATATCATCAGTATTTTATAAGTATTGATCAGGCAATATGACCGTAGGTAGGCCTCATCATACAGGCTGTAAGTCTTTCCTCTTTATCAGGTTATAAGGCACATAATTGTAAGGAATAAAAAGCAACCAAATCAGACTCAAACAGCTCCTCATGCAGTTGCATTGCAGCTAAGTGGAGGTACCCACTGTGAAAGACCAGAGAGCTATATGGGGGTGGCAAACAAACAGAAGAGTTCAGTCACTCTCCCATCATACCATCTGTGTTAATCCTTCAAACAAAAACACTAACAGGATTTTGGCAGCCTCTTGCAACTGTTTAGGGGGGTTCTAAACAACAACTCTCTTTCTGCTTATCTCCTCCAGGCGGATCAGCATTTGGTTTCCTCTTTAATAGACTTTCCAGATGGGCTGCAAAATTGTTGTTTACTGATTCCAATGCTAGAGTCTCCCCAGGTGTGGCAGACACAGTCTGAAGTAATAATCTCGACTTAAAAAAGTTTTCATTGTCATTAAAAGTTTTCAAAGGACAAACGTTCTCTAACAGTCTTATAAATTATGCATACTATTGCTATGTCTATCTATCTGTCTGCCATTCAGTGACAAACGGCTACGACCCCGACACACTGAGGAAATGCTGAACACAAAGACTCCACTGAAGGAAGTAGAGCAGCTGCCAAGTAGACCATGACGCAAGACACGAGAAAAGTTTCAGCTCTGCTGTATGATGTAACTTTCTGAAGTTTTTGGTCTATGAATGCAGCGAGCTGTTTCATCATGTACAGTTTATAATCTACGTGCACTGTCATTCTAAACCAGACTCACATTAGCTGTGATGAGGTGGCGATAAACTGAGGACGCAAGCTGTGTAGTAACTGCATTAAACAACTGCAGCTTCACAATTACTTCAATTCAATTACTTCTCCCTGACAGACAATATTGTACACTAATTTTTCTGTAGATTTATGACAGAAAGTTTTATCATCACACCACTGACTTTATCCTATCACTAATTACATTTATTACAACATTCAAAAAAGGCCAACATATCGAATCAATTACTTTTTTGGGCTGATGAATAATATTCCATCAAAATTATGAGGCTTTGAAGAAAGATGAAAAGTGGTTGAGATAAAAGACGATGTTCCCCTTGATCTTTGGTTATATGACAGCTGAAGTATTGACACTGATAGCATAGAAGTGTTTTCTTGTTCTTTATCATTCACAATACATATGGGTAACTATGTGTACATGTTTGGGCACACACACACACACATTCATTTTTTTGTTTTGTTTTTTGGGGAGTTTTTCCTTATCCACTGTGAGGATCCAAAAGACAGAGGGATGTCGTATGCTGTAAAGCCCTCTGAGGCAAATTGTTATTTGTGATAATGGGCTTTATAAATAAAATTGATTAACTGATGGGTGCGAGCATGTGGGTATCATGTGTGTTAGTATCTATGTGTACCCGTGGTAAACCTAGTTGTATATTATGTATCCTCTAACTTAAATTTAAATGTATGGGTTTATATAAGTACATCCTGTGAAATAATGAATGAGTAATCTGCTTTTTTTTTTTTGCTGTTTTTCATTTCTTACATTTTTTATCATTATATTATTGCTGCTTATTTCCTGATTTTACTACCACTTTTGTTTGTTTATGTTTTATGTTTGTATCTTTGTATTTTTTTTCACTTTCACGAAATCTATTTCAGTCTCTACATATGTTAAATAATTCTCAAAAATGCAAATTAAAAAAAAATGAGGCTGGCCATATTGACCACATGTACATATCTGTTCATCAACAAAAGAATGATAGTTGGATAATTCAGGGAAAATTTGCTGGACATTTTGTGCAAGAGTTGCAGTCTATTTTGGATCTAACTTCATAATGACAGGGCACCACTCAGGTTAATTTGTAATGGTTTTAAAAATGACCAAACATGCCCCCTGGTGGGAAAAGTTTGAGGACTTCCTACAAAGCAATCAAAGTTTTCTTTGTAGTAATTAAAGTCTTAATTAAGGTCACATTATTCTTTGTAATCTTTCTTTCATTTGAGAAATGTTTTCAAATTTAATTCGCTTGAGAAAAATGCAAAAAGTAGAACTTTTGCGAAGATACTAAAGACATACCCCAACCCTTATGATCTTAAGATATAAAGCCTGTATGTCAACTAAATTAGTATAACCAGTGGAAATAATTTTTAATTGTTTAATTGACACTACAGATACATTATTTGCTGCTGCACTGCATTGTGCACAAATAACCACTAGATGGGGTGCAAAGCAACCAAATAAACTACACCCACTTTGCCAGAGAAAGTATTTGTTGATGTCAATAAGAAGAGTTTAAGTCACTTTCTGTTTAGGGCCCACTGACAAATCTTTCTGTTTTTATATTTCCAGTGTGGCAAAATTAAACACAATTAAAATGCTCAATCAGGTTCAGTGAATGTGGGATGGCTCTTGACATCAGCAGTTGATTCTGGCTTCTACCTGGGGGTCAGCTGTCACATATATTGAATAAACTATAAGTGTTTCATACCAACTCCCTGTAGAGATCTATAGAGTATCATATTAAGGCAGTGCTGTTTCAGTCCCTCCAAACTTGATGCAGTCTAGTCTCCAAATAAATCTTACCTTACTGTGAAATTCCAGCAGGCCATCAAAGTCATAACAAGCTGTTGAACTGGCATTTAGACAATACAGCCTGCAAGAGTCTGTGTTCTCATTATTTCGTCTGTCTTCCCCCTCTCCCAGCACCAGTCACGTTCTGTGCCCTTTCAGACAGCAGCCAGTCACAAACTCTTCACGCTGCTGTAACACCACCTGCAGAGGAGACCCCTACCAGCTGTCCTACCCTTCCTGCCTGTGGATTCTGGTTGCCATTTTAAAATGGGTGGAGATCATAACAAAGCACAGCAGCTGGAGCTGCAGACTAATGCCTACCTGTGGAGAGAGGAGCAGGGAGGCCTGGGTCTGCCACATCAAATAGATATATGCCACAGGAAATCATCCTGAGAAGAACATTTCCCTTTATCCCCCACCTGTAGAGATGCTCATGGAGAGATAATATGTGTGTTTCTATGAGTGGCTGCATGAGTGTGAGGGTGGTGATATAATCTCAATTAATGGAATTATGCGGTTTGAAGTAGCAGTAAATAGTAAGAGCATTAAGTGGCTGTTAAGTTGCTGTTTGATCTGAATATAGTCTTATGCAACACATCTTGCACACAAACACACACAAACCCCTCATGTCCATCAATATGATGCTAATTTATCTCTCAACATTACTGCACTGACTGTTTCCTTGGTGATACATCTGATCCGTTACTCCTTTTAACCACAAATCCTCCTCCACTTGACACAGAAGTGCTCATAGTTCAGGTTAACCATTTAAATGCAATCTGAAAGTGGTTGAAAACGTCAAACATTGTATCTGTATCTGCTGATGAGTCACTTCACATGCTTGAGACCTGCTGACTACCTGTCATTGTCGAGAACGATCAACACAGTCTGAATAAGTTTCACTGTGTCCTCTGGAACGATGAATACTGGAGTTTATCTGTGTAGTTTTAGTTTAGTTTTTACTTACACGGTTATCCCACAGAATACATAATAACCTGATGGCACAAGTAAAACAGGAAAATATGAAATTAACACATCATCTTATACTGTATTTAATGAATTCATTGTATTAGGGTTTTTTTTTACCTTATGAATGATGATCTCTGATGTCATGGTCCCCACGAGAACAGTACATCTAATCAGACCAGAGTCATTGTAATTAAACATCTTTTTTTATGTTGCCAGCTGTCACTTTTGGAGAGCACAGCACCGTCTGGATTTCCAACTTAACAAGGGGTGAAATTTCATCTATGCAGGCAGTACAATGTGTTTCTTGATGTTTTGATAACCAGCGATGGCAGTGTCAGCAGCCAGTCGGGCCACTCGGGCAACTGGACGCTGTCAGACTTATTTCTTCCCGTGTGCCAAGTTTAGGCAGATGCTGGGCCGGGACATTTTTTAATAACAGCCCAGTGATGGCAGCCGGGTTCGGGCCAGTTTATTTGGTCCGATTCTGGGGCGTCATTCATCCCGAGTCTCTGCCAGGTTGTGCAACTGGACACGGCCTGACTTCTTTCTTCCAGCATGCCGAGTTTGGGCCCATGTTAGGCCAGGTCATTTTTGAGGATGGCCCAGTGATGGCAGTGTCAGCAGCCGGTCGGGCTGTCAGGCAACCGGACGCGGCCAAGTCGGGCCTCCGGCCCTCCAAGCTTGGGCTGGTGCTGGACCGGGTCATTTTTTAGTAACGGCCCAGTGATGGCAGTGTTGGCAGCCGTATTCTGGCTAGTTTATTTGGTTGAATTCTGGGGCGTCATTCATCCCGAGTCTTAGCTAGGTCATGCAACTGGATGGGACCTGAGTTATTTCTTCTAGCGGGATAGGTGTGGGTCAATGCTGGGCCAGGACATTTTTTAATAATGGTCCAGTGATGGCAGTGTCGGCAGCTGGAGTTGGGCCAGTTTATGTAGCCTGATTCTAGGGAGTCAGCCAAGCTGGAGCAACAAGACGCGGCCTGACTTTTTACTCCAGCTTGCCAAGTTTGGGTCGATGCTGGGCCAGGTCATTTTGGCTACCTGGGTATGTTAAATTGGGGTTAAATGTAGTTTCTAATGTCAGTATTGATTCTATTAACAAAAATCTTTTTTGAGGCAAACCCAGTCTTGATTCATTTCCTGAAAATCATTCCCACATGCAAGAGGTCAACATTTAAAATGTGTCATAGTGTAACATGGTGGTTAATTGTGAGACCCTACTGACATTACACGTCTCTGATTATGACTGTGCTCTTGTGACAAAAAATCAATGAATCACTTTCGTTTAATGAGTCATCTAGTATGTGTCAATAAGATCGAAGGTCAGTGAAATCTGAACCTGCAAAACACTTGAGTGTGGAGGTGGTTTGATTGTTTACTGTGTTTATTTGCCTGGTGGATAACATTATTCAATTTATCAAATGCAGTGGTCTCCAATGATACTCGAAAGTGACCTAATTACTTGTTAAAGTAGACAACAATCACACAAAAAGGGGATAGTAAAACATGCAGTGCAAATGAGTAATCTGACTAATAGGCAAAGCATGTTTTTATATGCAGAGAGAATGAAAAGATAAAAAATGAAGTGGTGGGAGCAGTTCGATGTGTGCAAAATAAAATAAAATAAAAACAAAATAAATAAATAAAAACACAAGGTTGTTTATCCTTTTAAGTGTCAACAAGCAAAAATGCATTTCCATAATTTTCCCTCATTACAAGCAAAGTGTATTAAGTTATTGTTTAGATAATAAACAAATAAATAAAATGCCTTTCAGCTTAAATGTGTTTGCACGTTGTTGCGTTCAAGGCACATCAGGATTTTTGCCTGCTCACGGTCTGTCCACTAAGGATGGTAGTTTAGCAGCGATTTCTCTCACTGAGGGTGTTCACACTGACAAGGAATTATGACAGTGACATTTAAAATCTTATCATCGTCATTTGAATTATCTAAGTTTTGATAATACAACGAGGTGTGTGGTTTTAAAGTGTAACAACAGGACAGAAAACCGGGCCGGCGGTTACTTTGGCTGCGACGTGAACGCGCAGAGCAGGAGTAAAGTCAGCTCGGTGTGTGACGCTCTCTGTCTGTACAGGAGGGCTGGGGTGGGGATAAAAAGACCGACACACACTCCTCCCACTATTCAGTACATTGAATTACTCAGCCGGCTCATGTACCGCTGCTCCCACAGAGACGAGGACACACGCGTTATCTTCAGAGGACCAAAAACCACAGAGGACGGAGTAACTGAGAATATGAACCGGGACCTTTTTCAACTAGACCGAAGCCACTGACCCGGTGTGGAGCAGTTACTCACCCGGCTCTTCTCTCCTTTGTTTTCGGTGTAAACTTCAGCGCAGTCAGCATTTAACGTTACCGACCACCCACCTCTCTCACGCTACCTTTGACACGGGCTGTCCCCGTCTGACTGTCGGGGGGAGAGACGCTTTTGAGGGGAGGAATAAAAAGGAAAACGACAACTTCACCGTGAGCGAACTGTGAAATCAAAGAAAAGTGGTGGCAGCCCGCAGACAGGTGAGTGTGTAACGTTAACACACGATTTGTGTGAGGTGTTAATCACATTTACCTGTGATGTGAGCCAGGTGAGTTTTATAGCAGCATCTGTGTCCGGTTACATTATGTGAGAACACTTTTCAAGTTACATACCTCATAACCATGTGTTAAGAAATGTTGTTAATGAGTTTTTACCATGGTAACACTCAGGGGCGTAGCACCAAATTCTTGGCCCCTATGTATAAGCAGTCCATGTGGGCCCCCCGCCCATCCTCTCCTGGGGAGCTTTCAGATTTAGGGCTGTTTCCTTTGTATGGAGATATATTTGTTTCATAATTATGTGTGTGAACAGATCGAAAATCTGTGTGTAAATGTGTAATCTTTATATAAAACACCCTCCGCAAATACAAAAAAGATTTGTAAACTCACAATAATATTTTGCAAGTATAAAACGGATCTGCAAATACAGAAAACACTTTCCACAAATAAAAAAAAAATATCTGTGAATACATTAAATTAATTTGCAAATAAATGAAAAGCATTTGTGAATATCTTCCTAACATTTACAACTTTCGAACAGGCATTTGTGAACTCCGTTTTTATTTGTGAATCGAAAAAACATTTGTTGATCTCAGTTACGCGTGTGGATTTGCTTTTTACACACACAGAGTTTTGAAACAAACTTTGCGCCATTCCAAACGAAAATGCATTCGTATCACTCGGCCATTTTTGGATAGCATGTGATCACCCAGCTGATGACGTCATCTCCGCATGTCAAAGTAAGAGCATGCAGTGAACCGCACCGTGTATAGTTAGGTTACATCATTTCAGTGAGGTTACGTCAACTGTTGTAAGATATGACAAGTGGCAACACCCTGGTTGAGGTCTTTGATAGAACAGCTGTTGGTGCTGGTGGCTGTTTTTGTTTAGAAATGTCGTATTGTAGTTTTATTGTTCATTGTTAATATGTAGGTTGCGCTAAGCTAACGTTAGCTACTGAAACGGCAACATTCATGTTGCGGGCTGGGTGGACGAAAGCAGGGTGCTGGAAGATATTCACAAATGCTTTTCATTTATTTGCAAATTAATTTAATGTATTCACAGGTATTTTTTTTATTTGTGGAATGTGTTTTCTGTATTTGCAGATCTGTTTTATACTTGCAAAATATTTTTGTAAGTTTACAAATCTTTTTTTGTATTTGTGGAAAGTGTTTTATGTTTACAGATTACACATTTACACACAGATTGTCAATCTGTTCACACACATAATTATGAAACAAATCTATCTCCATAACTTTGGTCCAAATCGGGGATTAATTTTGTTATAAAGTTGCATAATTGCCTAGAGTTGGTTTGTGTTTTCACGGCAGCATTTACAAGCGGACCAGATCAAATGCCTTGCATGTGAAAGTTGCTCTTGATTGGTCAGAATTTCCATGTGGGAAAAATCCAGGAAGTTAACAAAACGAAGAAGAGTACACTTGCAAGATAAATACAACACTTTCTAATGTCACAATGGAGGGACAACTACGCAGGTTGATTTTAGCGTTGGTCATCGTGGACTATATTGCTGTCATTGTTCATTTTAGTCAAACCGTATAGTTTGAAAACGAGGCGCGGCACCAACTCGAAAACAATGTTTTGATGCATTGGATGCGCCGAATGCGCATATTAAGGCAGTACAGGAGGAGGCGCTCATGTGCTGTTTAACCCAAACAATGGGTAATGCGACTGCACTTGGTTCGGATTGAGGTCTGAACACGTTGTCACCACAAATGAACCGCACGAGAAGGTCTTCAAGAAGGTCTCGGGCCGGTAGTGCGACTGCTGTGTTCACGCCTGCCCAAACAAACTTGAATTTGATTGAACAGAGCCAAACACGGCAGGTGTGAAAGCACCCTTAGTCCATGTCTCTCATGCACCTTTTTATTTTTCATTTCTTAAGTCAATTTTATTTTATTTTCTGGGACCCCGACATCTCTTTCTTGGGGAAAGATATGAGAAGCTTAAGCAGTCACTCTCTCCGCTCCACCTAGTGCAGGGTTGGACTAAACCATTTTGCGCCTCTTAAGGGGTGAGAGAAGGGATGGCGATCTTCAGGCACCTCACGTTTCGATTCTATTAGGATTTAGAGGGCTATGATTTGATTGTAAAACGATAATCTCTGTGCACCAAAAATTTTGATGTCTATGTGACTTGCTACTTTTAAAACGACAAGATGCTGAGCGGGCCGGACGAAGGGGTTTTGAGGTGAAACAGACTGAGCTCAGAGTTATTTTCTTCACAATAGAGTTGGTTTAAGTTTTTTAATACTGCAGTGTGTGTTGGTCAGCCGGTCTCATTTGTTTATGTAACTTCTGATCGCTGCTCCACTCTGTTAACACTACTCTCAGGGTGATGGCGTAGAAAGTATTAACAATGCACTTCATGTTTGCCTCATGAATGTAATTATTTAGACATTAAATTGTTTAGACATTAGATTAAAACAAGCCTTTTGTGAAAACGACTGATGAGTTATTCTGGTGTGCTCTCACTTTTGTTCTGTCAACATCACATTAGTAATAAACATTTAGATATTTGATTATTGACATTTGTGAATTGATGCCAAGTCTTCCACATCTGCATTGCGATGCATCTAAGAATTGTTTTTTTTCCCCTACCCCCAGGTAAGAGGGGCCTCAGAGATTCCACATTTTAATACAAAGTTCAGTTTTTCAACCAACGTATTCAGATAATCTTAGTTTAGTAATGACACAAATTGTTTACAATTTAAAGGAAAATGCAAACAAAACCAAACTTTACACTTCAGGCTTTTTGAGGCCCCCCACTATTGGGTAATCAGTCCTCCTTTTACTCCCACTTTGACGCCTCCTAGCAAACATTATTGTAACATGCCTACAGTCAAATACAAGCTAATATCACTCACAAGTTATTAGGATTTACATTTTGTTCCTGTTTTCATGTTTTGTAGAGGCTGGGTCCTTTGGCATCTTCACCTACAGGGCTATTTAGTGTATTAGCCAAAATCATGTGTTTTTACCATCACGGGCTTTCTCAGTACACCAATGCTCGCTGGTGGTTTCATGTGCACCCAAAGACATGGGACATACCCATGACGCTGTATCCCATAAAAGCAAGGCTTTCCCTTTTTATAGTGAAACTATGGATTGATTTACACACCTGAGATGTCCATCCTCAGCTTATCTCTATCACAAAATAGTGAATGCATACTGTGGCATGATGCCAGTGAAGCTACAGTGCCTGAACTCCTTCATCTATATGCACAGTGTGCATTTGTGTTTACTCATGCACAGCACTCTTCCCATTTACTTGCATAATTCATGACGCCATTCATTTTTCTTTTGGAGTTGAAAGATTGTCATTTGGGTGGTCCTGGTATGTTGGTCATCCAAGACCTATCTCATAGTGTCTTATCAGATCTGTGTTACGTAGCACTTCATCAGAGGGAGTTTAATCCAGTAATCTTGTAGACATGTAGGAGTTTCATTATCTTAAAGGGGAACTAATGTTTTTTTTCAACCTGGGCCCTATTTTCCAATCTAATTTTGTCTAAATGAGTGATAGGATGTTCAATATGTGACATTTCTCCAGTACGAAGCTCGGGCTGACCTGCCTGCAGCCCGTGAGCGCGCGCTATATTAAATAATAGGGCACTCAGACAGCGTCAAACTACGTCAAAATACGTCCACTAAAAGTGCATTTTTTTCACACAGATAGGCTCGGATTGTTAGTATAATTATCTGACAACATAACGGAAAGGAGAAATGAGTGTCTGTGTTTACCTTTTAGCTGGATTCGGACATGTTCCTCTGCCTGTTGCTGCTCCCTCTCTCTCCTCGTCCACTCTTCAATTTCAATGAGCTCTGTGTCCGTGTATGTCCATGTACGGGCATGTACCCGATTTTGACCAACTGGATCTAGATGAGCCATTTGAATTTGATGACCGCCTGCCGCATTTATTTGAACACGGAGTACGCGGATGCAGAGCTTATTGAAATTGAAGAGCGGACGAGGAGAGAGAGGGAGCAGTGTTACTTCGGTAGCTCATATACTAAAATTGCAACAGGCAGAGGAACATGTCCGATTCCAGCTAAAGGTAAATAGACGTTCATTTCTCCTTTCCGTTATGTTTTCGGTTAATTATACTAACAATCTTAGCCTATCTGTGTGGAAAAAAATGCACTTTTCGTACATGTATTTTGACGTTGTTTGACGCTGTCTGAGTGCCCTATTATTTAATATAGCGCGCGCTCACGGGCTGCAGGCAGGTCAGCCCTAGCTTCATACTGGAGAAATTTCAAATATTGAACATCCTATCACTCATTTAGACAAAAGTAGATCGGAAAATAGGGTTCAGGTTGAAAAAAGCATTAGTTCCCCTTTAAAGCTTTGGCTATTGGCTCTATTTGGCACATTGTCTCTTTGTGTTAGGCCTTTCTTGACCGTGTTAACGCTTCCCCATCTGTCACTACTACAGTTCCAGTAAAAACAGCTTATACTTGTTTGCCTTTGGTAAGGCTTCCAGATGACAAATGACATTTATTTGCATCCTCTAGGCATGTCAATAATTACTTTTTAGGGATTTAGAACCTGTTTGGTTTCAACAGACGGATGACTCAGGAGGAGACAAGACTATGCAAGGCTGTTTCTCTTTTATTGCCCCTTTTTCTTTTTCTTTTTCTTTTTTTTACAACATCTATAAATGGATTGAAGGGCTTTGGAGAGGAGTGTGCTGAATACTATGTTTTTGAGCTTCTTTTTGGCTTGTACAGTACAGTTCTGTACATGCTGCTGCATAGTAAGTGGGGCCCCAGTCCTGAGGGTAGCCAGCACTATGAAAATGTTTTCAGATCATGACATTGAAACTCATATTGTAGGCCTGTTGAGAAAATAAACCTCACTCTTGACACTCAGATTGCCCCAGTTTCAGATGAGGGACGTTGACAAAATGATACAAACGCTGACATTTTGAGGTTAGCTGGAAAAACAGTTGACATAACATACACTTCTGCAGTTCTTAAAATTTACTTGGATTAGAGTGAGATGTGGGTAAGGTGTTGAAAAAATGTACAGCCATGCTGGAAAGGCTTGGGGTTGTTTGAAAAGTGCTTTAAAGATCACCCTAAAAATGTTATTTTAGGAGAATAAACAGAGAATATAGGGAGATGTAATAGGTCAGAACAGGGAGGAATGCGGTGTGCTGTGTTCACAGCAGTAATCCACTTAGTGGTTACCGACTTTTTGTACAGCATTTAAACCATGTTTTCTTTATCTAGCCTTCAAGTGTCAAAGTATCATGCATGTTGTTGCTGATTGTGTCCTGCTGATTGGACATGTATAGTTGCACTGTGCAGCAGACCCCATTGTCCATTTGAGTGAAGTATTGATTCTGTGTCCTAGACGTTCTGCTTTGCCCGCGCTGCTTATATAACTGCCACTGTGTACTTATATCTTCATGTACTGTTTCCTTAAATAGCTGCATCTAACAAGAGAAACAGAGCCATCCTACAATAGATGCAATATCCTGTAGGATATTTGCGAGCCTCATATAGGAAAAGAAACACATCTATAAGATCCGTCGAAGCTGTGCAGAATTGTCCAGGGGCAGTGCGAGTCTGACTGAAAGAAATGACCTGTTATTATCAGCTGCCCTGTAGCAGTGAGGTTCAGTCCATCCCTCTGTGTGTCTCTCTCACGTGCGCACACACACACACACACACACACACACACACACACACACACACACACACACACACACACAAGTACTCATCTTCTGTGCCTGTCCCCAGTAAGGATAATGGTCCTCTACTAAGAGCTGGCACACTTCAGAAAGCGTTTACTATTAATTTGTGGCAACCACATGGGAAAAAAAAAAAATCTGATTTCCATGTGGTACCACTCGCAGAAGCAATAGCAAACATTTAATATGAACATAATTGGTTACTAAATTGGATTTTAAGATTTGAGAAAATGAGAGAGAAAATCATGGGTACAGGCTGTGTACATAACAACCTCGACTCAGTCAAGGACTATAATTTCCACAGCACTTCATGTCACACTGCTACTTTACTGCGACCAATTTTTCTTTCTAGAAATACGTTTCTTGCCATCTTTGAATGGGGTTAATATAGACATAATGGAGCACATGCTAGCAGCAGTTGGGGCCAAATTGATACTGAGGAGTGAAGGACTTTGCAGTACAAGCTGGTCTGCCTATGCAATAGGTTGGGAATGTGTGGTTTATGAATGTTGAAGTTGTCAAAGCAAAATAGATAAATAAAAACGCTTGGTTTTTCAAAACAGATGTTGAAGCACGCAGTCAGGGACACGTAGTCACATAATGGCGCCTTGCTTTGTCATGTCTGTCCACAAGACCACGTCTGTAAACAAGATTGCACAATGCAGACTGAATATAATCGACACGTGTTTGAAGTTTGATGATTGGCTGACAAGTTGAAAATCTTTTGTCCGTCTGCACAACCAATTGACAAGTCGGCTTACTATCTGCAAGTGATGTTACATACTTAGTCAGTGTCTTTCAGTCCACAGTTTTAAATCTGTCAAAGACCATGGTGGGCTTTTGAGGACGGGAGGAGTCTTTTACACTGTACTACAGAATTGTGAGAGAGAACTGCTTTGTACCCGTTCCAGACAGCAAAAGTAAAATAGTCAGAATACTCATTTGGTAAAGCTTCATTCCCACCGTGCTCAGAGAGGTCGAAGCCCAGCTGTTACTGAGCACATCCCCTCCATGTTAAACATGCTTCATACTTGCAATGCATAGCAGATCCTGGCACTATGGACAAGTTCAGCATCCAGCAGTACATGAAATCTGTGTGAGTACACTACCTAAGGGACCTCAGTCTCTGTCAAATTGTTGTCAAATTGAAGCCCAAAATAAAAGTTGGAGAAAATAATGATTTAAAAAAAACTTCATGAGACTTTGGTTTTGCGTCTTTTACGAGTTTTAAGCTCTTTTAGAAGTCCAGATGGACAAACTGGGAGGTGCCCACTTATTTTACCAAATCTGCAGCTCCTCTTTGAAAAAAGACAAATACCTACTTGACTGTATAACAGTCTGCTTGTTTTTCTTTTATTCTTGAGAATATTCCCACAATTTGAGACCCACTGTCACAGAGATCACACAAAGACTAACTTAGAAAATGTAAAACTTTGTCATGTTGTCAGTGCCACAGGTGTGTCTGCATCAACTCTTGTGTGTGAGAAGTGGTTAAGGTTATGTTTTTATAGATGATCTAATCCTCTTATCTGGAGAAGAAAGTAGTTTTTCTGGTTATTTCATGATCTGAGTTTATTTCAGACATATTCACTATTGATACAGTTTTGTTGCTGTCGTGTAATCCCTGTAATAGAATTAAAGACCAAATGCAAAATGCCAAATCAAAGCCAAATGTTCATGATCATATAAGGACAAAGCTCAGTTTCCCTTTCAGAATGCCAAGTTCACCATAGCGGCACCTGCTCGTCTGGCACTGCCTCCTGGGCTCAGACAGCAAGTCACAGCAGAGGACAGGACTCGGTGTGATGTCAACACACAGATGGTGGTGAAGAGCCCTCACGTAGACATACAGATGGCACCTTGATAAAACATGCTAGTCCGCACACAAAGTCAGACTGAAGAGGCCGGTGTGAACTAAGCCAATGGAGTTGTCCATTTGCCACACGCAGCACAACAATGGTTCTCACCATGATTCTGCATGACACGGATGACTGTATCAGCTGTTTGCTTTTCAGGCCACAGTATCAACACAGCAGTATCACCTATGATTAGGAACCAACCTCAGAATACTTTCTCTCAACTCTAACAGGCAGACAGGCCAGGAGGGGTCACAACATAACTTGTTCTGCCATTGTTTAATATTTCTTTAAGCCTCACAGCAGACAACAGGGGACATTGGGTCATAGCAAATGAGTCAGGCAGCATTGCTCCAGGTTGGAACAGTGATGTATTGAAAGCAGCTTCAACATTTTCTGCCTGGGCCAGCAGCTCTCCGTGTGCCATGAAGTGCCAAGCACACAGTTTTCATACCCGTCCAAAGAGTACAGTCGCTGATTTCACTGATTACTGAAACAAGTGGAATGCTCTCTGCGTCCAGGAAACGTGATTGCACTTCTTTACTGTTGAAGGTTAGCAATTCTCAGCAATGGACAGTGATTTCGACTGGTCAGGGGCCCCACACCCTCCTCTCTGTTGGCTGGAATTCTATGGCAAAAGCAGCTATGAAAGCAGAAACATTTGTTGAATAATATACTGCAGGTTTAACTATATGGGGGACCTGTAAAAAAGTACTCGGAGCCTTGGTTGAAAAGCATTAAGTAGGCCGAAGAGCTCTGACAAGTGGTTGTAATAGACTCTATACCATTGCCGTTACAGTGTTTCACACAGTGCGTTTTGTAGACATGTAAAATGGCCCATTAATTTTACAAAGAGCCATCAGTAGAAAGTATCCAAAAATATCTGCCTACGTTTTTCTGTGTCATTACCAAATACATGGACCATTTTATGAACAGTTTGGTGAATTAACAATTACATGCTCGGATAGCTGGGGCAGGCTGTTAAATTGTAGCTGCTGATATTCTAGGGGAGCCGGGCCTGGAAGCTTAATGCTTTGTTCTCTCTCAGTATCAAAGCTGTAATAATCAGAAGGATCATCAAATCCAGATCAAAGTGTGATTATAAAGCTGTTTTTAAAAGAAGAAACCTCTTCATATAAGGCTTGAATATAAGATCCAGATGTCGTACACCTGCTGCTGGTTATAACACCAACACACTCAAGATGATTTGACAAAAGAGGCAAAGTGCCCATCCTCTTAACCCCTCTCCCACTTAAACACCGAACGAATGTTTTATTACTGTAAGGTAAACTTGAAACCATTTTGTTAATGGAAGTATGTGTAAAAAGCCTCCTTGTTGAAAATAACTAAAATAAAGTGGGGATTCAGGGTCCATTTATTTATTTTTCAATATTGATAAGAAAGCATATATGATATGATAACCTTCAACTTTTTTATCACGGCATACCTTGAAACACCTACAATGAGTGCGTTTACATGGACAGTTTAATTCCCTTTTCATTTGGAATTAAAGTTCATTCCTATTAAATGTGATCTTGTAAACACCTAATTCAGAATGAAAATGGCCAATGCTGGGGCTGGAATATTCCGTTTCTAATTCCGAATGAAAGAATTTCTCGCACTTGTATACACTCATTCCTCTTAAAGTTCATTCCGGTCAAGCACGGTCTTCTGTCTCCCTTCTGCGACCTTCTACCTCTCTTCTCCTCCTCAACAGACGAAGCATTAGCAGAACAAGGTTGTTGTCGTACTGCTGCTTCAAGAATAAAAGCAAAACAAGCCCGAAAAAGGCACTAAGAAAGGCGTCATCAAGCATCTTGTTATCCGGAAACAAGGACTACAGTGTTTTCTTCCGGTAAACGTAAATACATAACATCCGCCCCCTATCCAATCAGAAACCTTCCCTGCCCAAAACCTTGTGCGGACCCGAATACAGGTGATTTAAAAGGCGATTAAACTGATCTCCCATGTAAACCCTCATTGGGAATGAATATTTCTCATGTAAACTACCTGGAAAAACTTTAATTCCAAATGATTTCGTTCAGATTTATTTCATTGTAACCCCAATGTGTCTCTTTTCGACATTTGCTTTTGTCACCTTCGGCTTCTAAGTGCTTTTGCATTATTAGCCATTCTAGCAGCATGGCTCTGTGGAGTCTGTACAATTCTCAAATGCTTCGGTCCAGACTGAAATAATCTTAAAAAATACTGAATTAATTGAAATTTGGTGAAGACAATCATGATTTCCTGAGGAAGAATCCTACTGACTTTTTCCCCTAACGTTTCTTATGGTGCTTTTCCAGTGAAATATCCCAACAACTTGATCTATTGAAACAATCTTTGGTACATACACTCATATTTTTTTTGTCTAGAGCCATCTCATCAGGTCAAAATTTCAGTTTATTCATCAGTTTAATTAATGACTAAATGCTTGCATAACTAATAACATCCCCGTTATCCTCAGCAGTACTTTTATGTGTGTTTTATGCTAACATGCAGCATGTTAACATTGTCATTGTGAGTATATTAACAAGCTGATGGTAGCATTTAGTTTGAAGTACTACAGTGCTTAAGAGCAGCCTCAGAGAGCTGCAGCATGACCGAGTGACACCGGAGCATTTAGCTCTAATTCTCGTTAGCTTGAAAAGTTGTATCGGCAGCATGGACACAGACATTCAGCTGTGGTCTCCGCATACACGTCAGAAGTACTGCTTCTTCATAGCCTGCACTCTTCTCTGTGGGATCCACCTCCTGTCCTGAGGGCTTTCCTTTTGCTTTTCTTCCAGGCATCCAAAATCACAGGCTGTGCTTAAGTTAAACAGCTCAGTGTGGTGCAAATATACATTAAGCTGACTCAGTGTCAACCAGTCTTTAAGGTGATAATTACTTAGCCAGTGAGCGAGTTAGCTCTGTCACCTCACAGCAGGAAGAAGCTGGGCTCAGACTTCACAAAGTCGACTGGGGCGTTTTTTTTTTGTGAAGTTGTTTTTCCATTCTGCCTCTGCACCAAAACATGTGTCTGGGTGGTCTATTACGGCATGCTCCAAAAAACATTGATGTTAGCCATCAGGAGTACTCCCACCTCCAGCCTCGAGACCTAGTAAATGAAACCACAAAGTCTGTTGCTCAAAACTGTTGATATGTGTTTTCATGGTGCATCTGTTGAAGCCTCAGGGGAAATTCACAGCATTTACACTATCTGAAACACTCAAATCAGTAATGACCAAGCCCTCCATCCTCATAGCTCTGCAAAAAACTGCTAATATTACTCTGTTTTCCACTGTAACTACATTGCTTTGTCACGCACCGTCCCTGTAGCATCAAGCCAGCTCACTCTTTAGGAGTTACCTTTACCTCCAGATGAAAAATGAGAGCAATATCTCCACACGTCACTTGACCTACTTACACCTCCATTGTTTTGTCCGCACAGAAATGAGTGGGTGGATTTCTTTCCCTTCTCTGAGTTATTTTTCATTTTGTTTTGCTCTAATAATGTAAATGAGTGACTGTAATGACACTTCCTCTTCCCACTGTCACTGTTCTAATTTGAAGATACTGATGGACTGTGATTAGATTAATTTTTCCCTCAGATTATCTCTGACCCATATTTTTTCAGATTGATGAGCTGTCAGTTTGATGAGTTAAGTGTCAGATTGTCTGCTCTAACATACCCTTCCCATTTTATTAAGTCTGTTGCAGATTGCTTTTTGCTAAAAATGCAGGACACAGATTTTCAGTCATCATTTCATGATGTTGGTCAGTTTAAAAAGTATCTCCCCTCGCAAAAATTCAGGTTTCTCAGCTGGCTTGAGCTGCACTTCTCACTACCTTGTATGGCACAGCCCTGGAGTCTTTTAAATCTCAGGTTTAATGTGCGACTTTCATATTGTAAGCTGCTGTGTAGACTGCTCGGCTCAGTTGGTCAGACAAAGACACGAATCATTCTCTAACAGTGAGCTGTTGTTTGTGCTCCATCAAGCTGTCGTGTCCCTTATGTTGTCTGTTTTATGGTTATATTAACATGGTGCCATTTTCTGAAGCTTTCCTAATGTCCTGGAGAATTAATTTATTCAGGATTATTGGTGTAAATGGACCCGTCAGAGTCAGTAATAATTAAATGCAAGTGATGACCTGTCCAATATCATGTGCACAGGAGGGAAATTACCACGCAAGAGCTATTATGTAAGCATTTTGCAATACCCCTCTATTCTCAATTGTCCGGCCAGAATGTTCTGGCACCAGCGCCTCGCAACAAGTATGTGTTGAATACTTGATTATATTTCATCTCGATGTCATAAGCTTGAGAGTGCTAGTAAAACGTTAACATTGATGTTACTGAAAATTCAACATGCCTCAGGTAGTGTATGCTTAGAAATAAATCTGCGTTCATTCTCATCAATATCCTAAAGGAGCATGTCAAGGAGTTTTAAGGTCACCAAGCTGACTTCAAAGTTGAAAGGATTTAACAAGGCATGCAAATAGCCTTTCAGGTTTGATCACAGTATTTAATTAATGATTATTTGTCAATGATGAATCTGAGTCAATAGCAAAAACAAAAGTAACATAGACATCTTCTCATCCCCAACTTGTTAAATCCAGCAAAACATTTGTAGTTGAATCTCGAGAAAAACATCTAGAACTCACGCTTGTTTTGCCGTCTGCATCCAGTGTTGAAAATGACCTTGGGAGAAATTTTCCTGACATCGACATTTCCTAACATCAGCGCAAACCGCTTGTTAGACAGGATGCACTTAATGCTGCATTGTCAGTGCCTATTAAGTTGCTTTTTGCTTACCTGCAGCTACTTAATCAGTATCCCATTGCTTCATCTTCCAATATTGCTTGAAAGCAGGCTGCTAATTGTAACACCCTCCTACCTGTAGATGCACGGACACCCTTGGTGGCGCTAACCAAGTGGAATCATGGCTGCGATTGATTCTACAATCAGCCATTTCTCTTTCGAAGCTATGAAATGCCAAGTTAATCCTAACACCTTAACACCAGATGTTAAAATAAAAGGGATACATGCTTTGATGGAAAACTTTGAGCAGGCTGTGATTCTTTTTTTCCCTCCTCAGCTTCACTTTCACCCTATGAACTTATGATTGAAAGGCCTGAAGAAGATGATGTTTTCATCACTATCACAAATCGGCTTCCCTTCAGTTGTCGCTAACTAGCACAGCTGACTTGACAATTTGAGAGTGGTTTGTGGCGGGGCGTAATGTCAGACTGGGGATGAACGGGAGCTCTTGGTCAGAGGCTGTGGCCATTAAATCTTTAACTTCCACCACACTGACTCATGGGAGTGATCTCTGTGAGGGTTTGGTTGGAATTATGTTGATAGCTTGTGTTGCGCTAATGATATTTATGGTTGCATCTGAGATTAGATGAAAACAAGTCAAACATTGTTTTTTTGGGTAAGGCAGAGGCTTTAAGCTTAAATTTACATAAACAAATTACAGCACTAGTTGAAAATGCACCATTTGTGTATTGCACTGCATTGCCAGTGCTTTACATGCAACACCTTGCGACTAACAGAAGGATGTTAAATGCTTCTTTCCTGCAACCTCGTCAACCTCGTCTAGATAGTTTTCACAGGTTTGTGTTTACATTGTGTCTCATTGTCAAGTGGTCTTCACATCATGATGATGGCAAGGAGAAAAATGTGCTCGTTCTTCAACCCTGTGAGCAAACTGTTTGTTTAGCAAATGAGCAAACGCTGCAGGGTCCGGTGGTGCCTCAACCAAAACGTGCATGCATTTGTTTGTGTTCCCACAAAGATAGTCTTGTAACGTGCCGACCCATTTTTGTTTACGAGTGTTGTTGTCTTCAAATGAGCACACTCTTGTTACATCAGGATGATCATTATCTTAAGGAAATAGGAGGTTTCTTTGGACAAAACGTCTTTCGGGGAGGTTATGCTCTCACATATTGAGCAACTCAGGTGGTGTTTTAGGGTTGAATGCTCTGCTTATAAACTCCATGGTTATCAAGGGATGTTAGTCAAGATGATGATGCGTACAGCTTGTTCGGCTGGTTATTTTCATCATAAAAACAAAATGAAAGTGATGCTTTGAGGGTCTCAAAAGTCATTTTGCATGAAGCCAATTGACATGGTGGACACAAGCCTATCAAATCAGCTTTTATAGTGCTTGCTACATGATTAACTTTGAGATGTGTGGAAACATAGTTGTGATTTCCCGGTCTGTTCTTTATGATGCAGATGACTGTGTGCAGTCTTAACAGTTTATCCTGAGGTGTTTCGCTGGCATTCTTACAAAGATCGGATCGTTAAATGGGATACATTATAAGTAGTCCGCATTAAGGGCCAAAAGTAATATTAAGGGAGTATTAAATTAGATATAGGGTGAGAGAAAGAAATGAACTAAACAGAAAAGCTTTTCCTCCTCCTTCATCCACTGCTCTTCTTTTAATTTAACAGTATTGTGATAGTATAGTGACAGTGTTCCCCTTGCCTCACCTGAGTGGTTATCAGAGTTATAATTTGTACAGCGTGCACACTCATACACATACTGTGTATTCCACGCCTAGCAAGTTAGAACACGTCTCCAGATTTTTGGTTTCGTGAGAAAGCTCGCCTGGCTTTGTCACATGCAGAGAAGAATTAAAAAAAGCAGTGTGAAGCTTAACCTGCATTAGTGTTTATCTGTTTTTATTATCTGTGCTCACCTCTGTTTACAAAAGCTGATGATCTGCTGTTGTTTTTATGTTATTTTTTTATTTGATCAGAGATTTGCAGAGGCGATAACTAGAGTACAATAGAAAGTGGCCTTGTCTCGTCTTTTATGCTTTAAGGTAAACAATAAACTAAAAAAAGTTTCATTTTCTTTACATGGATGAACTGAACATGGATGAACTGATACAGCACAAAAAATGAATAAACAAACGCACAGAAAGTGATAGGGTTTACAGAAAGCAGCAACAGTGGTTGGCTTAAACAGAAGATCTGATGGGCTCCCAGTACCAAGACTATTCCCTGAGCAGCTACGATCTTTCATGACTTAATTTTAAAAGTTGCCAAGAGTCTGTATATCTTCCACAGCACTAGACTGTCAGGGCTCAGCCAGCTTTAACAGCTCTGATGTAATGACTCCCAGTGCTTGTTATAGCGGGTTTTATGACCCATGTGTCACTAACCAACTCCCTCACAGGCATCTTTTGATGCGGCATGGTTCAGCCAAGTCTCCATGGTGCTTTGTTACTTGGTAGCCATTGCACATCTCAATAAGCAATTCAGATTATTCAAACATGACGGGGATCAAATGGAGGCCCATTTGCTGAAGGCTTAAAGGATTCCTTAATGTAATGCAGGAAGATATTTGTGTGTTGCACTCATAAATTTGTGAAGATTTACTGTAGTGTCTCTCAGTGTGACCAAGGCATTCACATCCAGCCTAATGTTGTCTTTGTGCCTGCAAAATTCGAAAATACAATTTTTTTTTTTTTGGCCTTTGCAACCAAGTGAGTTGATTCTTCTGACTGCAATATTTAACTTTGACATTAAGTTGTCACTGTATCATGCAAAAGTGTACTTTGTCGTGCATGTTTACCTCTTTGTGGGACAGGTAAAGATGCTCTTAGACAAGAGTTTTGACTCACATTAGAGTCATTCAGCTACAGAAAAAAGGGTTATGTTACAGCAATTTTTCTTTTGCCATTTTTGAGACTCACTTAAAATATAAAAGTTAAGTTACAGTTGTTGGTTCAACTCTATAGTGATGTGTGATCAAGAACACCTTACAGAACAATACACCTCCTGGTATATTAACAAAAAAACACCATTTGAATAAAGTTCGGAAAAGTAAGATTTGCTTAATAATACCTCTCTCAGTAATTGAACATTAAAAGCTTTATAGCGTTATTAAAAATTACCAGTCACACTGAAAGGGTAATATTGCATCTTGTCCACTCTCTGTACATTACAGTGGTGTTTTGTGTGAGGTTGTGCTGGTTACGAAAGCATAATTTGTCCCTTTCTTGGTGAACTGCTCTTATTCGAAGGAGATTTTCCTTCTCATTAGGGGGTTGGCCTTCAATCCCGTAGTCCTCTGGAGCTTGGCCTCTCCCTCAGTCCCCTGGTCAGGAGAAGACCCTGTTTTTTGCTGGGAAACTGCTGAAGCATTTCCTCCCCTGCAGACAGTTTTCCTTCGCTGTGCCTTTAATTGGAGGAAATGAGGCAGCAGAAAAGGGGATGACGACAGCCTTTTAGGGGGTTTTCATGCAACCCTCATATCTTCTTGTTCACTCAAGTTCAAACAACTTCTGATGGACACGTGAATGTTAGAAAAGCTGCGACTCCTGTGATGGAAAGGATTAATCACTTGTTGATGTCCCCTGCTAAATTTATCTATTAAGTATTTATGTACCTGACAGGATCTGGAATTATGTTTTAAAGGCATAGCAAAGTAGATTTATTCATTAGAAATTTTAATGTTAAACTAAGCAAAAGGGAGTTGGTCTTTTGTTATTTTGTGCTCAGTCATTTCAGCTTTTGTGTTTTTGTGACACAGTGAGTAATTGTGACAGTGCAGCCCGCATGGTGGTCACACCTCTGCACCTACTATGGTCTGAGGTGTCACATCCATGTTGGCAAAATATGGCTGAATGTCATTTCTTCCTGAGACTGAAGTGCAGAGCATTACTGTTCATGCTGTATTTAACTTAGCTTTGCCAGTTCATTGCAGTTTATTGAGGATTTAATTGTCTCCACTGGGTCACATTTAGCTGATGAGTTTCTGGTAAGACATCATGCTGATAAAGGGATTAATTGCCGCACTGTTCCCTCTGTCTTTATCCAGCTCGGATGAGGGTTGGGGCACATTAACTCAGAAGTAAAAAATGGATGAGCCTGCCATCTGAAGGTGACAAATGTGGCCTCAGTGCTGCCCTGCCTAATTATGATAATATCCTACATCAAATAGTTGGAATTAAAGGGCTGTTTGATGTTCGGCTCAGTTGAAGTAGCAGCGATGTGTGTGTGATATTTTTGACTCTGAGGATCCAAGTGGCTGCCACGCTGGTGTGAATGGAAGCTTTTGGAGGTAAACATGTTGCGACATAAACCGCATGAGCCACTTTGCTGCAACAACATGGAGACATTGCTGTAGATACAGCAGGTTTGAACATTATCATTTGTCAACAAGTGGCAGCATGACATGCAGAAAGTGGCTGTTACTTTGCCTTCATGAACACACCAACGGGCTTTTACTGTGTCAGCTGCATGATTGTTTTGCTTAAGGCTTGGTCGGCATGCCCAGACACATATCCAATATTTGTCTTTTGTTGAGGATGTTAGGCACTGTTGATCACATGCCAACGTCATTGACGTTCAGGCCTGTCAATATTGATATGAAATAACTTAATCCAATTAACATGTCATTTGGTATTTGTGTGTGCATGATGCAAGACAAAATGTTAGTTAAAAATCACATTTTCAATTTCATACGAATTTGTCAGTGGGTTTATTTTAATGTTCAGTGTTACCAAGGTAAATTTAGTTGTTCCTATATGCTGAATAAATGAAGAATGAAACAATTTCCAGCACAATAAAGTAAGCGTAACCCTAGTGATTGTGGACAGTGAATGTCAATCAAAGAATTGCACACCATGATTTATTCAGAAATAACATCAGACAAGCATAATTGCTCATCAAGCACTTCCTGATCTGATCAAGGTCTAAGTCCGTGGTCAGTTGCATGGCAGCTCGATGGGGATTAAGCAGTGCAGACTCCCAAGTAGATAAGGTGATTATTGATAACACATTGGCTTATATTGTGTTTGGCCCCTGGCAGAGAAGACAGCGATTCTCTGCATGCATCCGGTCCGTGCCTGGTTTTCCTTGACACTGTCTGTCCTGTATCAGTCAGTGGGTAGAGCACAGCATTAACCATGTCAGCATCAGGGGTTTGATTCTCGTTGCCACCCCTCAGCTTCATAGTAGTGTTGTTTCTTTGGCTATATTAAGATTTGTACTAGCAGCTGTGATATTTGGTTGATTGAAGTGTATCACTATCAGTTTGAAGGCATGGAGCAGCATTGCCAGTCAAGACCCTTGTGGTCCTGCTGGGGTGGGCCAGGTTCAATATACCCTAGGGTCAGGCCCGCCCTCGTCAGAGCAGTCTTACTAATAACAGGAAGCATGGCCACTGCAGCAGATGCTAATGAGCAGCTGCCCAGAGCCTGAGACAGCCTGATTACAGCAGGAAGAGTGTAGTTAACATGCAGAAATGCTCTGAAACATCAGATGGGACTTAGCCATATGCTGCGAGGAAAGAGGAATATCACCGGTTAAAATGCTTCAGGGATACATGTTTGTGTGTGTTTGTGTGTGTGTGTATACACTTTTAATCACTCTGACTCTCATCAGCAGAAAGATGCCATTAATTATGCACAGTTTATTTATGCTTTTGATACCATCAGGATGCACTTTCCACCCCAGATTGATCTGATGCAGCACAACAGGCTCCATCATGTCCCAGGAGAGTGAGGTAAACTTGTGATAACAGCCAGCACTGCTGTAATATCATTATTGTTATTACAGCTGATTGCAGAGTCTCCGTGCTGAATCAGCAGCAGCTCTACTGGAGGACCGAGTTATAACTCTGATTATTTACGAGCAACACAGCCTGGTGCTCCTACCATGGTCACTAACACACTACAACAACACTAGACAGGCATGAAAGGAGTGCTGGCTTTTTTTTTTGTAAAGTGTGATGGTGCTCTGCTGCTCCTCCACATTGAGAGAGGGTCGTGACGCTGGTTGGGTTCACTGCAACACAGAATTAGTGTTGTTCTGCCTGCTAGGTTAACTTGCCATGTTGACTATTGCTGTACAAAAGTTTTTTTTTAATACTGTACGTTGAGGGCTTTTGCTATAATACCACTGTTACATTACATCCTTGTTACACCTGCTGGCCTTTTCTTTGCCTGGCCTTTTTCTGGGCTTGACATAAAAGGCAGAGATGGGGCCTGCATGCTGTCTTTTGACCCAGATATGTAGTGACTGCGTGATATATTCATGGTCACTGTAATTTAATGTGATGTTCAATAGACAGTGGGCTCGCAAGCTCTTTTCAATTTCATTTTCTTTTTTTTCCTTGATCATATTGATGAAAGCTCCTCGCAGTCTCAGTTGTCATTGGAAACGGCAGCTGGGAAACAAGGTCTTAATTTTAGGCTGGGCTTTGTATCAAAGCACGGTGCTTTTCAGGTCAGCATGTGTTTTCTATCAAAGAGCCAGACAGGTTACTGTAGTAACTGTTTGTTCCTCGGATTGTTCAATGTGCTCTTCTTCAGCTCCACCTTTTTATAATCATGTTGTTTGCATCAACATTAAAGCAAACATTTCATGTTGTGTTTTTTTATTTTCTTACAGGACACTTGGTAGTCAGTGGGATGTTAGAGCTCTGGAAGCAGGACTGACTGAAGGAGCATGGTGAAGCACCAACCCCTCCAGGTCTATGAGCGCCAGCTGTGTTTGTCATGTATCACTGGGATCTACGGTTGCCGCTGGAAACGCTATCAACGTTCCCATGATGACACCACAAAGGTGAGAGGGGGTGGAAGCCTCTTTTGTGGGTGAACTGCATCAATAAGGGTTGCTGTAAATCAGGCTGTCGGCTATTTAAAAAACACACACAATAACTTTTTTCCCCAGAACACAGTCACGTGTTGGTGCAAGATACAGAACATGTATATGGTGGTTACTACATGAAACACATCACCTGTGTGCCAGTCACTTATTATGACCTTACAGCATTATACTGCAAGTCTGAATCTTTAACGTCCTACAGATTTACTTAACATTTACACCCAGGAGATCATAGATAACATTTTTTCTTTTCTCACTTTAATCATATCACAAGATCATTGTAAGCGGTATACACGCTCATATTGTGCACATGTGCACACATGAGGTTGGCAGTGAATGAGATCTGATCATCTCATTCTCTGTGTAATTCATCTTGTCAAGGTCATTTTCAATAACTGTACAGTCCAGAGAGACTGATGTAGAATGATATCAATTTTCAGCTTGAAAAATGTGAATTTCTATTAGATTTAATTTGATGTCACTGTTTTTCACGCCGGTTTTCTACATCTGTCAGAGACCTAGCACCAAAAAAATCTGGTGTTCCTCCACTTGATTTTTAGCTGCTGAATTTAAAAGACATTATCATAGCTGTTACATTAATGTGAGTATTTTCACAGCTCTGAATAACAAGATGGCTGTGTAGGAGGTGGGATGTTATCACGTATTCTGTTACTGTACCAAGGGAAAAACCATATCACACCCATAGATCTGTCTGTGTTCATCATCCGTAGCAGTGTGCTCCTACACCGTATGGTCTCTAGATACCTTTGTCTCTCATCATTGATTTACAATGAACAATTATCTTTGAGCAAATATGTCCTTGCGGGCTTATCCTTCATTCAGTAACCTTGAGCTTTCCACATAGAGGTTCATTTGGTATCACAATACTCCACTGTTTCCAATAGTCTGTCATCTCCTTCACTCTGCACATTTTGTATGAGTTTAATCAGATTTTGTTATTCGTATTATCCTCCAAGTGTTGTTTTTTGTTTGTTTGTGGGTTTCTTATAGAGCCTGGCTATTGTTTAATGCATCTGAATAAGAGTCACATGTATTATAGTCTGGAAAGGCTACGAGTTAAATAAGTTTTAAACATTCAAATGTATGCTGGTAAGTGGTTACTCACACTCTTGATTATGCTGTTTTTCAAATCAATGTTTCATCACCGCATGCAGCTCCCAAACAAAGATTATTGCTGTGCTTTTTGTACTTTTATTATTATGCCCATAATACAGCCTACACAAGATGAGCAATTTATCCTGACCTTTTCCCTTTTATCTCCTCTACCCTGTATTAAGGAAGGACACACCGCTTATGTTGCTGCAACAAACTGAAACACACAGCACATTCCCATGTGTGCACTCACACGCGCTCAGACACTAGGCTGTATAATTTATTTATGTCCACATACCATAGGCTACTGTAGACAAGCAGGAACCCAGGATACAGACAATAGACTCATGCTACTCAGCACGCAGATGCCAAAGAAATTATGTAGTGTGAATTTAACCTGCATTAGGTGTGTAAACAAACAGATAAAAATAACACAAGCATGACTGGGTGGTTATATTTTAATAGCTCTTGGATCATATAAAAAGCATTGCAAAACTAAATAAAGACATATAGATTTTTTTCCCCTCCTGTTTGCAGGAAACTGGACACCGTGTAGCTCTGTTTCCTGTGGCAAGTGGCTGTCTTTCAGTCCAGCTGATAGCATAGTGCTGAGTCAGCATTCTGTGTTCACAGTGCTCATCCTTTGTTTTGACCGTGTGGTGGTGGATAGCACTAGTCTTGACCTCGGTGTAAGAAGCACACAGCTGGGAACATGCACTCTGCAGGCTGCAGTCAGTTTCCATTCAGTTGATTCAGGATGTGGATATTTTCCCCTCAACATTCCTTTAATGTGATTATATAGCGAGTGATTGAGCCATAATGATCCGTTCTACTACAATTGTAAATGTAGACAACTACTAAGGGTGCCTCTTTGCTGTCAATAGTTGTTAAGCATAGAGGAATAGATTTGTATACTCTGCTATTTATTTGTCTGTATTCATTTGAGTGAGCAGAGAGCTGTCATGTCCATCAAGGATGCTTCCTCGCATAGGTCAAGGTGATGTTATAAGACTGCATATTTAACGATCCCAGTAAACAAACTGTGACCAATCAAGGACAGGTATCAGCTACACGTAACTGGACCCGAGCGAATCACAGAAGCGTGAGAACTGAGAATCTCATGTTGAAACAACTGTAGACTCATTCATAATCTACAAGCGGATCATGGTATTTCTCCCCTTTTTCATCTTTGTCCACTGTAATGAGCCGTTCAGGCTGACTGGCTGGCCCAGTGCAGTTGTCTTTGTCTGTGTTCAAGGTGCTTTGTAGGAAGACAGCCCACGTCATGAAGTGCAAGGCGATCTGGCCTCTCAGTAATAATTGAAAGTATTTCCATTTAGCCAGTCTTTACCATTCAGTCACACAAAAGGCTTCAAAAATAGAAGCAAAGCTGCTCCGCCTGTATTTATCAGTGTTCTTGCCGTCTTCATTAGCCCTGGCCTGTGAAATAATGGACAAATAAGAGAACAGAATTACCCATGGCAAGCAGCTCTACTAATGGTGACTCCACTAAATGGCATATTGTTGTTTCATTTGCTTTGGAAAGCAACAGTTTCAAGAGAACATCAAATCAGCAGAATCAAAAAGTTGTTGTGATGTTGATAAGGGGTGTGAAAATACCAGAGGCCACAAGGTACGATATCATCGGGATGCAATACGATACAATGAGATTGCAAGTATTGCAATAACATATAATGCCCAAAGGAAAACTTTGTCAACATTTGTTTTATCTAATCAGATAAAGTTTTAAAAATAATGTCTCAATCATTTTATTCCAGCAAAATGTGTCTCGTGGACTGAAAAAGTAATGAATTTTATTATGCTAGTAAGCTGTAATTATTATAATAAGAATATCTATACTTGTAGTCCATGTATTGATACAATATTGACACACAAAATATCACAATACTATGCTGTATTGATTTCACCCACCCCTAATGTTGATCATGAAATTATTTTTTGCCTTTTTCTTGCATGCCTGTGAAATTTAGTCTCTGTATTATTTCAATTTTTGGACGGGTGACTCATTCATTTCTGAAGGACCTCAACATTTCAGCTCATTTTCCTTCATTCTGTGTGCCTGATCACATACTTGTCCACTTGTCCCTCTAGCAGGCAGACTGAAAGGTCATCAACTCCAATAAATCAGATGTGAGGTGACTTAATGATGAGGCTGAGGGCATGATGGATGATCTCTGATGTGTTTTAATGTGGTGAATGGCAATACTTCATATGGATTTTGGCTTGTCAGTTAGCCACTATACATGTGTTGTATGCATTTTAATCAATACGTAGTTGTTACCACGTTATTTGGTTTTGGCATCCTCTGAACGTTTCTTACTTTTGCGAACAGAGTGAGAGATCATGCTGTTTCAGTTGGTCTTAAAACACCTCTCCATAACTCCCATCTTCTCCAGGGCATCTGTCATCTTTGTTCTTCTGTAATTTTTTGAATTTTATCGGTATGAAATATGATAGTCACACAGGGCAAAGTCTACATTTGGTTTTGTTGTGCTTCGGGATATTTTAATCAATATTATTGATAGAAAACATTTATCTTTTTTTCACCAATGGCTTTCACGTGTTTACTTAAAGGTTTGCCTACTTTATTTGATGACACTAATTTGTAGGATGTGATTTAAATTCAAAGACGCTTCATCAAATGCTAAATTAATATGTTAATAACACCTTTTTATTTTTAACTGCATTGCTGTATGTACCTAACTAGAGCTGAAACAGCTAGTTGAGTAATTGTTAAGGCGATTCACTGAATAGTAACTGATAGCTATTTACCTGATTACTTGTTAGAGTCCAACTAGCATTACCTTTTGATAGCTTCTCTGTTGTGAGTGTAAAGTGATGGCATCTCAATATCTGTTAGTCAGACAAAACAAGAAGTTTGAAGACGTCAATTTGGGCTCTAGGAATTGGGATCAGGTTTTCACTATAAAAAATGAAAATGATCAGGAGATTAATCATAAAAGAAAGTTAGTTTCAGCCTTACACCTGCACTCTTACTGTAATGTAAATCAGTTAATAATGACTGTCTGATAATAAAAAGATTATATGGAAGCATCAATGTAAATGTGATAAATACACGTCGGGTGATCTGCTGTTTCCCCCACTTTGCCTGCAAAGATGCAGCCAGTCACTCAGCAGTACACACTCACATGTTCCACATAGTGAAACCAAGGCCCTGAAGGGTGAGAGAATAATTTGTAGATTTCAAAAATGTGGCAGAGGCTACAGTTTTATTGTTAAGAATAGGAGTAATTTTTTAGAAACTTTAAATTAGTGCCTCTAGTTTCAGGGCCGTCACCAAGGTGTATTGGCAGCCTTGCAAATGTAACACACTGCAGAAGAATCAAAGCAGCCGTCACTAAGGGACTAAAAGAAACTTGAGTCTAAAATACCCAGCTGTTAACGCCTAAGTGCTCTGATAACTTCTGCGGTTGCTGAACAACATATTTACTTTATCCGCTGTAATTAGAAAATCCCCAAGATACCTCCTGGTGTGTGACTGTTTAGCCTGTGATGAATACCGTGCATGACCTGTGCTTTGTGCTCTGCCTTAAGCATCCATTCAATGCAAAACATATACAATGTGAAATCGGTAGAATGATATTTCAATGACACAGAGTCTGTGGATGGAGGTCTCATCCTGAGTTCAGTTTAGAGCCAGAGTATTGATCTCACAAGAGGGGCTGACAAGAACCACAAATACTGGGACAAAAAAAAAGGTGATGCTCTCACAGTAGGGCCTCAGTCAGATTTATGGGGGTTTAAAAGGGAGAAGCTTTGCAGGGTCAGCCAGCCATGTCGCGCTTGTTCTGCTTATTGGCTGGAATGGTAGCATGATTTCCTGTTTTAGGAATTAAATATAAGAAAATGAATAACTTTTGCTGTCGACAGTGTGTAATTTTTTTCTATGCTAAAATGAGGAGGATAATTTCACTTTCATTGTTCAGTTATCAGGACCACAATCGCATGTTTGCACACACTTTTACATTGTATGCATGGCCGTGTTAGTATGGCTACATTATAAAGCAGTGCACACCCCTGTGTGAAATGCCAGGGACTTATCTGGATATGCTCAGGAATGTGACAAGGGACTGAGGTGTTAAATCCGGTGAAGATCGAGGCATGTGAGGCTGTGCCTGCGCCTCACTGGGAAAGAAGCATCGTCAGCGAAAGCGTAACTATGAAAGCAACTTTATCATTTTTTCCTGCTTTGTGTGAGCTGAAAAATGTCTCTCTGTCAGTCTTCAGGTTTATCCACAACATGTATGGGTTTGTTTGTATCTGTCTGTATTTATCTTTGGCTGCAAATTGATTCAGGACTATCCCACAGCATATTTTCTCTCCACAGTGTTGGCATGTTAGATGGCAGCACACTGAGTCAGGCTGTCAGAACTAATTGAATGCATCATTTCATTGTGTGTTGTTGGCTATCGGAACACTGTATATGGGATTTGGATGCATATTACATAGTATCTATAGCTGAACAATTAAAATAGATAATGATACTGATGTACTCTCTAAGCTTAGTGCTACTACAGACAGCATCTCTCAGTAAATTGCTTATACAGTAGCTGCTGTTTGTCTTCCCTCTGACTATTCTTGTCATATAGCCAATATGTACTGTAGCCCACATAGACTGAGTTTGCAATTTCCAGAGTTACATCACAGCCAGAAGCACATAATCATCCGAGCACAAAAAGTGTTCAGAAAGTTGTCCTGTGCTATCGCTGTAGAGAACTTCCAGTGTGTCACTGTACATGGTGACGCGCTGTACATGTACAAGGACAGTTTCTTCATGTAGTTCTTTTTTCCCCTGTTGGCTAGTATGTACAGTATCTCTACAAAAAATGTTCTGGTGTGCAGTTATTAATAATCCACATGCTTGTCTGTGTGATTCATAAGCTCTTGGGCTATCTTCTCTCTGTGTACATGCTGTTAAGGGGGTCAGAGTTAAGCACAGAAAGCTACTGGGGCTTCACTGTTGGTAGGAAAGTTTGCATAAATTTCCACACATACATGGCAATTCCCAACTTGATTTGTGAATCTGCAGAATGACTAGTTTTTGTGTATGAATGTATACATTGCATCCAGGATCTGCATTTGCTCCGAGGTTGACTTGCAAATCAGATCATCAATCAAAACAAGTATATTAATTGCCATTTGCTTTGTTTAAATAACTATACAGCATGTGTATTTGTTTTCTTATGTGTATCTGAGTAAGTAAGCAAGTGTGTGTTTGCTCGACTGCACAGGTTTTTCATGCATGGGCAGTCGCTGAGCATGAATATTGACCATCCTATGGGTATGACACTATATTGTAGCCTAAATCCTGTTTGACATACAGTATTGAAGCATTCTTAGAGGGATAAGAGAGAGCACATGGTCAGTCAGTCATGTTGGTATTATCATTAGCAGATGCTCCTACAGGGAAAAGAAGGGCAGATAAATATCAGAGAAATCTCTGTAACCGTCAGGCTAAAGAATCACTGACTGGGTTTGTCCCAGAGGACCACATTAAAAGTGCCAAAAAGTCTACACAAATATTAAGTATTTAGAGGTAAGATTATTACATATCTCCGTACTCTAATCTACTATAACTACAGTAAATAGTCATGGTAAACTCCACCCTCCTGGCACCACAATCATTCACCACACGCCAAGGAGGATACTTCCCACAAACTACCATCAGGGCTGGAAAATTCTGGTCACAATATAGTTTTAGTTTAGCTAGATTTACTAAAATTAGTTACTCAAATGACCTGATGCTGAGCTATTTAAGACAGATCTTGCACATGTGGAAAGCAGCTGAGCACAGTAACGTTTGTGTGCTACAGGCTTTAAAATAAAGAGAAAATACATTTGTGGAGCTGTGATCTCGCAACATAGCTAGTGTGATGGTGTCAATTCAACAAGAAAATATGTTATATAATAAGAAGGCCTCCCAGAATTACAGGAGACATGAACGCAAAAAGGTAAAATTGCATTGGCTGTTATTGCAAAGCTGCTCGCTTGTCCTGGACTGCAATGGTTCTGAACCACAGCACCTGTGAAGGGATTTTAAATGCACCCCCTTTTAATATTCTACAACATTCTTTGCTACGTGTCTTTTAATAATTCTGAGCAAAGCCCAAAGTTGTCTGCTCTCTCTCTCTCTCTCTCTCTCTCGCCACACCTGCTTTTCTCAGATGTTAAATCACTGATGCAATTTCCTCTGACGCAGCAGTGAGTCAGCGATAATATATCAGTTTCATACTATTTTTAGTGATTTTAGCAGGCCTTCTCTGTAATTTCACCAGGGCAACACTCTATTTGGCTCACAAACACCTAAAAAGGGCAGTGGATCCATATCAGATATAATCCTAAGAGTTGTATGTTCATAGCATTTATGCAGAGGCTCCAGTGACTTAAGTGCAAGCATATTCTTTTTTAGGTTTTAAAATGAGTGTTTACATACTGCAGTGATTTTCTCCTTGATCTATTTGATCCCTTTGTTATTAGCAGTGGGGTTTGTTCTCTAAGGCCTATTCTACGGCTTTCATCCTTTTAATATCTCTGGTTTAAAAATCAAATTTGTTCACTATTTTAGAAATATATTTAATCTTACCCCTTGCAGCTGTCTGTAGAACATTACTTCGAGTAGCTACAGAGAGAGTCCTTGGTAGTTTCTGAAAGACATTCCAGTATTTTTTAAATTACGTTTTAATTACAGCACACCACATCATTTGATCTGAATGACAGCTAATTCAATAGATTGGACGTTTCACAAGGAGAACTTGTCCTCTTTGTCCTTTATGATTTCTCCAAGGGGCGAACAGCATAACACCAGTCAGAATAATTATCAGAACAAAGCACGGATGGCTGTTAGTGTACACTACTCTTTAAACACTCCCAAGTGATTGTTGCGTTCTGATAGACTTCTGTTGCCGCACTGTCAGTCCGTGCCATGGGGTGTTGTGCCTGGATAAAATGCCAGCCATGCAGAATGGTAATGTGATGTCACCAGGGCAGGCCAAGTACTGTCAGGCTGGACGAGCTCTGCTGCTGAGTTAGCTAGCAAACAGGAAGAGAACATCAGAGCTAACGAGATCAGTTATTCTTCAATGCAGGATTGTTTTGTTACAGTTTGTGCAGGAATTCAAGTCAAATTTAAAAGACACAAAAGGAGGACTGTATGTTAAACATACTACATACATACTATAAAGAGCTAATAAACTGCACTGCATGCTGGTTGACACACAAGATCTCCTCCCCTTGTCCCAGCTGATTCAGAACAAAGATAAACGGTGATGGTTGCAGTATCATTTGGATGCAGTTTTTATTGTGTGCATGAAAGTAATCGGAGAGATTGGCATAAATTCACACTGCTTTAAGAGATATATAATTGCTTCATTTAAGCCAATATAGCAGTGTGAGTTATGGTAGATAATAAAATCCCATTTAGCATCAGCTCTCAGAAATGACGTTGGGATTCAGTTTATTAGGTGATCCAATTAATTTAAGAGACCTTCAGTGTGGGTAACATATTCACCACACCATCGCAGCTCTCACAGGGTCCCGTCCATCATAATCTAGAGAGGAGGAGGAGGAGGAAGGGAGTGAAGGGGGGATGAAAGGGGGTGGTGAACAATGTCCTCTCTCAGCAGCAAGGTCAGATCTCCCAGGTGTTTTCAGGTAATCGTTAAGGACCATGGGAACCAGGGTTGCTGCTTTCTCATCACTGAGCTGCCTCTCACAGAGGCCATGGTAACCTATTTGTTACTGGAATTGATTTGCTGTGCTCTTTGTCAGAAGACATATCCGAATGTAGGTACAAGTGTGAAGGTTAAACATTGTTTTTTTGTAGTGGGTGTTTTATAATAAAGCTGAAAAACACTTGAAGGGTCAAACAGTACTTGCTTTATTTGCTTTAGAAAAAGAAGTGTTTTTCTGGGAAGACTGCTTTTACTTTTTAGTGCCATTTTCCTCCTGTAAAGACAGACATGTGCATCCAAACCTATCTGGTGCCCTTGTTATATGATGTAAGCGGGGCTTCTTACATAATAAAGTTTTTTCCTTACATGTTTTTTTCTTGCACGTCTGAGATGTACTTCAGAAGTCATGTCCAAATATGAGAGGGGATTGAATTAGATATCCCTCGGGCTTGTTTCCCTTTTTTGTACAGCTGATCTCTGTAATGCCATAAAACCATGCCCAAAAATTGAATAATAAATCTTCATACCATTGTGATTTCCACATTAAGTCTGACCTCAGGTCTGAATGTTGATGTGTGGGAAAGCTCTTAAAACAAACTTGAGGTCAAAACTTGACCTTCACATTCTGCACTGTTTGAAATAATTCCAGGTTGTATCATGTTTCAAAACTTCCTTACTTAACGTTAGCGAGCATTTTGATTTTGTCCAAATGAAAAAACAAAGGGAAAAACACCGGGGATGAGAGCAGATACAAGCAGGTCAGGCAGGCTGTCTTACCTGTGTGTCGCATCAGCTGGTCGCAGCGATAATAATCTGATCCTCTGCACACACAACAATGGTGTATGCAAGTTGGTATGCCAAGGTTGCTGAGCTTAGTGTCTTTATCTTGACACCACAGTGCACACAATGCACATATACATGATATTTTTCAAAGGATGGCAACTAACAAATATAGATTGGCCTTGTGTTTTTATTTTCTCCATTTATTTCATTCTATAAAATGCCCATCATTGAGTTCCTGGAGCTCAAAGTAGTGTCTCAAAGTGGCTTGTTTTGTCTGATCACCAGTCCAAACTCCAAAGATACTCAATTTAAAGTGACAGAGAAAAGACAAAATGAGCAAATCTTCACATTTGAGGAGCTGGAACCACCAGATAAATTAAATACATCTTTACTGTTCATGCAAATGTATTCATGTATTTGGCCGAAATCTCTAGCCCTCCTAAGGACTTGCTACAGTAGACACTTGACCTCTATAATTGTCACAATACAGTCGACCTTTTGATGTGATGTGACCTTTTTCCCCGGAGGGAGATCAGATTTTTTTTTTTTTTTGCAGTTTGTCCAGATTACAAAGAACTCAAGTCACTGAGCAAGCCTAACTACTGTCTAACAATGTGATTAAAATGTGTGTAGTTTTCTCACGCCCTATCACCTCATGTGATCACTGGTGTCAGATGAGTCAACGTCCTATTACTCTTTAACCTACGGTCTTAATCCATTCACCACTGTGTGTGTTACCCAATCAACACCATTTAAATTCCACTATGGCTGCTCAGTTCCTACAGGTGCACCAAGTTATCTTTAATTAAGAGCAACTTTCTGTGCTTTATCAAAAGATCATAAGGTTCCTGCCTGAGTCACAGCAAAAATTAGCTTTGTTTAAAGTACGCTGACAGAGACAGATGAACATGCCTGCTTGCACATATCCTCCTGAGAATGGCCTCAAGGTGTGTTTCTGTCTGTGTGTATCTTAAGATGTAGCCAATTTAATATTTGCCATAATACAAAAGTGCGCGGCAGATGAGGACAGTAATTAGTTGGCTTGCCTGTGAAGTTATTAAAAGTCATTCCTTGATGATGAGCAAAGTGTATAAGGGAATACTCCCTGCAGAGGTCAGCAGCCAGTTTGATTCTATGTGCTCCGCGTAGGTAAGTTTGTAGAAAGTGTACTTCTAATGAGCTCTGCTCTGAGGACCATCTGGAAAAGCGGAAGTCGAAGTGGTTGTCAAAATAATCATCCATACAAAATCATCCCACGTAAATTTGTCATAACGGCTTTGTGCTCACAACAGTATAATTCAATAATTATATATTATTCATTTGTTTTGGCAGCATTCAGAGCTGTTCTGCATTAAATGGACTTAAGCCATGTTTCTTTTGTCAATGCTAATTAAATTATAATTAAACATAGTGGGTCGACAGAAATAATTAACTGTATTTATGCGTGTGTGTGTGTGTGTGTGTATGTGTGTATGTGTGTATGTGTGTGTGTGTGTGTGTGTGTGTGTGTGTGTGTGTGTGCGCGCGCGCAGTGGGAGCTGCTGTGGTCCCTCATCCTCCTCTTCACCTTCTGTCTGCTGCTGGTCTGGTTCTACTTCTGGTGGGAGGCGCATAACGACTACAATGAGTTCAACTGGTGAGTACGTAGTCAGATTGAGAGCTCCTGTGTGCCTGTCAGGTCGAGCTGAAGGCACACCTGTCACCATATTGTTTCAGCTATCCATGCTCGCCTGTTTGTTGATTTCCTAATCGTCAGTGCAATCTGTCCTCTGCCTTAATCTGAGTGGAGACCACCCAGCCCCCCCACAGATTACACCATTACATAATGGGGATGGCTCACCCAACATTTCCTATACTGTAGATGACTCACCCCCGCGCCACTTTTACATGACGACAAGGTTATGTGACTAAAAATATTGTAATCTACCAAAGTAGGACTAATTTCAAACTTGTAAGGAGCATTCATCTGTTTTCACTTGCATGTTTTAAGCAAAACCTCACCTAAGATTTTCCTTTTAAGCGCATAATTCTTACAAAGAGTGCTGCCGAAATTCAAATTTAGATACTTGATTGCCAGTCTACAAGGTGAAAGTACAAACAAATAATTGAAACACCCTTCAGAGCATTGATGGACAGTTTCATCATCCCTCTAGATGTCAATGAAACAGCTCTTTTAAGACATTTTTTCTCCAAAGTATGTTTAATTTAACAGTAAAATCTGATGTTGATTGTAGTTTTTTGTTCTGCATGTTCTTGTACATGCTGTAATTCACTGCTGTTGTGTCCTATAATGTCACATACCCAGGTCTTTCTCTCCAACTACCTTTCCCTTCCCCCTCTCCACCTGCTCCCAGTAACCTCTACAATGTCACCTTTTCCTCTTGTTATCGTCTGTTGCTACTTCCTCTTCTCACAGTCCTTTCCCAATACAGTTTTTCTGTGATATCCCAGCCCCATTTTCCTCTCCTTTATCCCTTTTACATTTACAGCCTTTTTCTCAACAGCTTTTCCTCCCTGTATACACTATTCCTCACCCTGACCCTTTTTTATCAGCAATCTGACCAGTGTTTATTTATCTCTGGATGTCAGTTGTGGCATACAAACATTCGCCATTCCTGTTTAATAGGAAATGTACAAATTTCCTGCATTTTCCTTCCTTCCTTCCTTTTTGGCTTCCACAGATAATCACTCAGATGACATTCCTGCCCTCATGTGCTCCAGTGATTTAGCAACAGGGAGTGTCCGAGTCCATCTGCAGTATAAATTTATTCACAAAGGGCTAGGAGCAGCAGCACTAAGTGACCCTGCTGTGGCTCTGTGCCACTGGAATTACTGATAAGGCTTTGAAAGTAATTAGTGCTGTGGGCCCTGGCTGTCATGTCAGAACACACATGTGCACATGCATACACTTGTCTTTGCTCTGCAGACGAGAAGCTATTGATACACCCAGTGTCATTCTTTTGAGCAATACAGCTCAGAGCGACATCGATATATTAGTATATTTGTGTGTATGTGTCTGTAGAACTATGTTTGGCTGCATCTATCTATAAAAAGAAAATATGACAAGCAGTAAACGCAGCAACAAAGATAACCAGCCTGCGCTTGTTTCCCTACCGAAGCTCTGAGACAGAAACCAGCAGTCAGTAATTTACTGCCCAAACATTAATAAAACAATCGCATAATCTCTTTGGTCTGAATTCCCCCTGCAGCCCAACAATTGTGTCTGTGGTCACTGAGGCTGCCGTCTTTGCTGTATCTTTATTGCAACAATAAAGCATTAAGCTTGAGGGTGCTTGATTTGTATCTGCATGCAAAGCAAAGATCTTTGGAGACAGCAACAGTCTAGTCACTCACAAGGCTTGTATCTTTTTTTTTGTGTGTGTGTCCTTGTTTTTCAACTCTCCACTTACCTGCCCTGCAGATCTGTTGTGAACTGATAATGCCACAGGCCCTTAAACTCATATTACCCTGCTATTTATCTGTGAGAGAAAGCCTTCAAATAACTCCAGGCTGTCATTGTCAATATGACATATGTGTCATCATTTACATTATTGTGAGTCAACTTAAGCTTTGTTTATACCAGCGGGTGACACAGTGGCGCTGGCTTCTTTAGATGTCACATGAGCTACGAGCATGCTCAACATGTTGTTCGTTGCAATGTGCTCCAAAACACCAGGCAGCATAGAAACAAAAATTCTGTGCATAAGCAAGAAGTCAGCGAGTAATAACAAAAGATCATTGCATTGGAAGAACACTGCCTGGCAACTGTAGTAAACACCAACGTAGGGCAAAACATTGCGTGTGTGTGCTGTAATATTTACTGTCACTTACCTCCAAGTCAAAATTATTGTAAACCTAACTCTAAGCTAAGCTCTCATATTCTTTCACACCCTGCTGCAAAAAGTCTCTGCTTTCCTCAGTCTGATGGGCTGTTTTTTTCCCAAAATTCAAGGCCACTGACTGTCCTTGTGGTCTCTAAATGAGGAGTCGTAAAGATGTGTGTGCAGGTGAACGTGCTCGGCCAGTCTGCCCTCAAAGGCGTCCATGTTTAACTGAAAAGCACAGCTCACGATTAGGCACCCAGTTACAAAATTCAGTGCACGATCAAGCTACACAACAACCTTGGGAGCCTTCGTTCGTGAAGTAAAAGAAGTGATAACACAATTTTTTAGTGCGCCGGCACACTACAGCAAGCATAAACCCAGCTTTACAAGGCATGGTTGGTTCAAAGAAAGTAAAAATGACAAGAAACTCACACAAATAGACTCAGCTCTCCCAGGCCTTCACACCTGTTGATGATGATTAAGTAAAGGTGAGCTCTCTGTATGAGTAGTGTTGTTCACTCCCTTGTTCCTGCAGGTTCCTCTACAACCGCTCTGGGGAGTGGAGTGATGGCACTGTTCCCATCCTGGCCACCACCGCTGCTGGCTTCACCTACATTGCATTTTTAATGGTCAGTCCTACATCAAATATTCACTGTGGAGTTGTTTAACATGTTGTGTTTTTCTTTGTGCCTTAGTCTTGATTTAGCAGCTTTTGAATTGTTTTCCATGTCGCCAGACATGGTAACCGCCGGTCACGTGGTGATGTTGTGCAAGTTGAGATCTGTGCAGCAGTGAACTTGTTTTTGAAACTTGTACTCTTTTGTGTGCATTTCTCTTTTCAGGTTTTAGCACTTTGCCACATTGCACTTGGGCAACAGTTGAATTTGCACTGGCTCCATAAGGTAATGTGCCAAGTATGTGCGTGTGTGTGTGTGGTGGGGGTGTTTACACACTAATCTGTTGGCTTTGTGTCTGCATGTGTGCTCATTCATTGCCGATCAGCTGAACTTTTCCTGAACTTATAGTTTGGATCGCATTGTCCCAGGAGGGTTGTGAAAGCCCAGTAAATGACCTGGTCTAAATTGCTATCAGCAAATCAAACACAACCTCCAAACACTGTGTGGGGTGTGAAAGGGCTATTTGGGGTTATTCAGTGTTGTGTGTGTGTGTGTGTCTGTGTGCTGTCAGTCCAAAGTGACAGCCTCCCTGATTTTCTGTATCTCCCCCTCTCTGTCTACACAGATAGGAGTGACTGCTGCTCTGCTCACCACCATTGTTGGGGTGATATCTGTCAATCAAACATGGGGGCAAGAGTGGGATGTCATACCCATCTCCCTGCAGGTCAGCACAAACACTGAGACACAGGAAAAACCCCAAAGCCACTTTTGATGGCTTGATGTCAGGTTTGAGTACTAAACTAAGTGTTGCGATACACAGAGTGGAGGCAGTCTTATTTTTACATAACCTAGAGTTTGACCATTGGCTTTTGGGCACTGGATAAAATAATTTAGCTAAATTTTTCTTTTTTGGACAAGGAAGTTTATTAAGAAACTCTGCACTTGTTTGCGCTACAGGTGTAAATCACAACTTTCATTATGATACAATATTAATTGGATAATGTTACAATATTTGCTGATATCACAAAGTCTGTCACGATACGATTTTAATCCTGTTCAGTTCACGTTCCTGCGATGAGAGGCTGCCTGTCACTAGGCCACTAGTACTGTACTCAAAAATGACGATATGTATAATGTTTCTACATTGCATCAATAATATTGAATCACTGATCACTGAATCGATATTTCAATTCAGATCGATATATAGTCGCACCCTTAGTATGAGCCTGGTATCAACCTGATATCCATAGACCAGTATCTATAGTACATTTTTTTTCTTCTCTTACAAAAAGCATACTGTGTGTATAATTTACAAGCATGTCATGAATTATGAATGTGATTAAAGTTCCATTTTTGGCATTGCTTTACAGAGAAAAAGTGTAATGATTTTAACTGCACATACTGCGGTGACACAACACTGAAGCCACATTTATCCTCCTAACACTTCACAGCTAAACGACGTCCAAGGAGTTGTGAGAAGCTTATAATTAGTGTGTCCCTGTGAGGTTATTGCACCACTATGAATGTGTGATTGAAGTGGACCCGCAATTCCACTGAAACTGATGCCATTCAAATTGAGCGCCTCTTCAAATTATAGCTATTATCTCTGAATAGCGTCGCCATTGTCTTAACCCCAGATAATGTCTGTTATCCGTGGCAGTCTGTCTTTATCTTTGTTTTCCTTCTCTTTTGCTCATTGTCATCTCTCTTAAACTGTGATTCTCTTTCCCTTACCTTCCTTTGTCTCTATTTCTCTACATCCTTTTTCTCTGTGTCCTGCCTTCTTTCTCCTCACTCTGTCCAGGCCACAGGTCCCTTCCTGCACATAGGGGCTCTTGCTGCGGTCACAGCGCTGTCTTGGATTGTGGCTGGACAAGTCGCCCGCGCAGAAAAAACAGGTACGCTCACTTCTGCAACGCAGAGGACAAGTTACCTGCCTTAAGCGTCTGCCGCGCACACATACACGCACGGGAAGAGTGGTGAATGATTAACACTGTGTAGACAGAGGCCAGGACCTCCACACAGGGTGTCGAAGATAACGAACATTCCTAAGGGCTCATGTGATGTTTTCCAACCAGGACACCTTGGATTGTTTTCTCCTTGAGTGCAGGAGTCTCTCTGGGGATAAGCAGCTCTTAGTGTGTAGTCTGACTCTCACTGCCATTGGTGTCTGTAGAATAGAGTTGAGAGTCAGTCACTTACGTACCAGTTCTATTGTCTTCTAAAGAAATTACACCCAGAGAGCAATATCACTTATATAAATGCACTCAGTCAGTGAATCATACAATTTCTTCAGAAGTAATCCTCTGAATCGATCTGAAGGTACGCTCACTTCGAAGAAGATTTTACTTCCAGTGGGTTGTATAACTGTCTGACTCCTCAATTTGGACAAGGCAGTTTGTACTGTGACAGACATTTAAATCTAAAAAAAAAGACCTCGGCTACATTTTATGATCAGTTTTTGGAAAGCCTTGATGAGGTGGAAAGGTCTAGGCCCATTTAAATGTCTCTGCTGTACTGCAGAGTGGAGTATGAATACCACAGAGGATGTGAGGGTGTGTTTGTATGTGTGGATGAAGGCTGTGAGTCTCCTGTGTGTAACAAGAGTTGTCTACTCAACCCCACCCCAGAGCTGACCTTGAAACAAATACATTCCCCTGTGTGTGTGCGTTTGTGTGTGCGTGCCCACACATCATCGCTCACTTACACTGAGGTAGATGCGGGGGAAAGTGTATCTCCTTGCCCCCGATGTCAATGTTGTTGGCCGCTGCACCGAGCCAACGGTACTGAACATTACCCACATTCACTGTAACTACTTACATCACACATCCTTGAAAGATGAGACAAGAAATTGCTCAGAAATGTTGTCATGGGTTTAAATCATAACAAGCCACATCTAAAATCGTCTGATCTAATTAAATAAGGGTATTTCCCTAACTTTCAAACTATTCCCTCAACCTCTAAAGATACATTCTCATCTGCTTTCTCCCAGTGTTCCAGGTGGTGGTCGTGCTGCTGTATCTCAGTGTGTTATTGGGACTCTACGTGGTGCCGCTTTACATCACCTCCCCTTGCATCATGGACCCCACCACCCTGAAGCAACGCCCTGATGTCATTGGCCACCAGGGAGCACCCATGGTGAGTCAGCTGACCTCTATCATGCAATCCAAATGTAGTAATGAAACAGGCCACTCAAAATAAATAGTATTACATGTGCTTTCACACTGCTGCGCAATTCTGGCTACTCTATATTGGCTTCACAGAGGGCCAAACAGCTCACATCGGCAGTGCTGATGACGCAGAGCCACTCAGGATATGAAGCTGTTAATCCAGAATGTCAACGACCACTTGATTCTGATTTAGAGAAGTGGGAGAAAAAACTGCGCTGTCCTTATAGATATTTATGCTCCTTGTTTTTCATTCATTTTTCCTCTCCTGTATTTCCCAGGACTATTCTAGTCCTTTAATGACCTTGTGGTCGCACGCCTGAAAATAGGCCTTAAACATAACCCAGTAAGGGGCCAAGCTCTCGCTGGCTGAAGTATGGCCAGGATATATTCTCTGATGGATTTTGTGTAGCTCTGCCTGGCAAAGAAAAAGAATTGGCAGCTTGTTGTGAATCGATTAGAGATTGCTTATGATCAGATTCACTGCTGTCGCTTTGGCTGTTTGCTGTTACTCCATCTTTCACAGATCTGATGTTCAACTCCACTATAGTGTTAAAAAGCCTGTTAGAGCCTGCTTGTGAGGTATGCATCAGATTTATGCACACCAAAGCACTTTTTTTTCCATTTCATATTTGATTTATGTGCTGGGATTAATGCTATTGCCTCTGAACGTTACCTGAAGAAGGATTCATGCCCTTGGCACCAAGTGTGGCTGTGGGGTATTACGCAACACTTGGAGGGAAAACGAACATGGATTCCTGGTTATTCATAACAGTTACTCACACGATCTAAAACACACCCTGCTTTTTTTGTGGTATTTTTCTAAAGCGATCGATCCTCACAGTGGAATCTAAAATTAGGAGTGGCTCTGCGAGGCTGTGAGAAACTCACAGTCACATGACTAGACTGTGTTTCCCAGAAGGACTCTGTATTGATTACAGCATCTTTCCTACCCTGCGTTTCCCAGTCATAAGCTTTACTCACGGGGTCTCACAGGAGGATGCTTTTCTAGTAAGTGATGTTTAACCTCTGGACTATTATTAGTCATAACCTTCACTTGAAAACTTGAAGAGTGGGAGAGCAATCCACAACACTGCCTATTTCATTTCACAACATTGCCTTTTGCTCAGAGGGATCAGTCTTTTTCCTCACACAGCTGTGATGCACTACATTGATGGTCATTCTTGACTTTTTAAAATACTCTACTTGATAGATGAACATATATTATTATCAATTAACATGTTGTCTGTGGGCTTCCAGTAAAGTCATTGTTACAGGACTACATGCAATGATTGTGTGTACATGTGTTTCCAGCTTGCACCTGAGAACACACTGTGGTCCTTCCAGCGAGCTCTGCAGATGAACGTCACCGGGTTGGAGGCTGACGTGGCTATCAGGTACACACACAAAAGCGCACGATCAATACAGCAGAGTGACAAAGCCAAACAAATGAAGGGTCATTTAGTCTCTGTCTATGTTCTGCCTCGCTGTTTGGTTTCCTTTCACACATTATGAAATCAGAGCTCCATATCACCAGTCACAACAAAAAACAAAAGTATGTTGTTATGTAAGTTTCATGTAAAAGGAAACAACAAAATAAACTCATATTTGGACTCCCAAGAGTCACAGGACTGCGGCTACAGTGATGCAACAGCAGATCAGGCTATGAGCAGGCAGTGAATAGAAGCCAGGCATCAACAATATAATGAGAGGTGACACGCTGCGTTCACAGAGACACACTTGGGAGGAGAAGGGAAGAGGTGCGGGGATGTTGGAGGGTGGAGACTATATGGCCATGGTATATGATGGATAGTCGGTATACATGTGTGCTCATGCATGTGTAGTGATGGAGGATGGGTGATTGTGTTGAGGTGGAGGAGTGTTGCTTTGCCGGTGCAGGGAGTGTGTTTGTGGGTCGGAGCTTTATGTTGTAGTAGAATGTGTTTTATGGTAATTGTAAATTACTGTTGAATATTAATTAGCTGCAGACTTTTTCTGCTGTAGTAGCAACTGCTTTGGCAGACTGTGTGTGTGTGTGTGTGTGTGTGTGTGTGCGCGCTCACTGTGCTCCCTGCACAGTCCTGAGAGAGGTGAATGGGTGTATGATTGGTGCAGCCTGCTGACAGGTAAGCTCCTGACTGTGCTGCGTAATTAGAGTTGATGACAGCCAGAGCGACAGTGAGACTCCACTCCTGCAGCAGATCTCACACACATACACATACACACACACACACACACACACACACAAACACACATACACATATTGTTTATGCACTACCTATGTATATATCCACATCGGAAAGGCATTGTTTTTCAGCAAAGAATTTGAAAAGCAAATATTGAGAAATGGGAGGGCTTTTTCTTTAGTCTTGGTTTTGTCTTGTTTCTACTAGATAACAAAAAAGAAAAGTCATTTGGTATTTAAATATTTAGCAGCAAAAAAACCCCACCTTATGACTTGGGCAAGCACTTGTTTGTGTTGTCCCTTTCTCTTTTGTTCTTGTTCGACATGATTTTATGTTTTTTGCCTCTTGCCTAATAACTATATAGTGTTATGATGAGAGCTTTTATTCCTCTACTGGGAATGAACTGAATATAAGATTACCTTTGGTGAGTCTTTCTGAGACCTTTTTGAGTGTAAACTGTTGCTCAGTTTCCAGACCACTGAGTGATAGTGGTTGTGAAACGTCGCTTTTCTATTTTATACATACATTTATACAGATACACGCTGTTGTATATAACTCTACACGCCCTTCTCTGTTCATCAGTGTGGATGGAGTGCCATTCCTGATGCGTGACCGCACCCTTCGGAGGACCACAGATGTAGCGAGGGTATTCCCAGGCAGACAAATGGAAGATGCTTCATCCTTCAACTGGACAGATCTGCAGCAGCTCAACGCAGGACAGTGGTTCCTTAAGGTAGTTCTCGGTTGCTAATGAAGCGGTTTCCGCTTGAAAGCGTGATGTTGTACAATTATGTGAGATAAAGGTCAGGAGCTTGTTGAGCTATGAGTACTCTGGTTTCATCTAAACACTGAGATCTAGTAATGCTTAAGAGATGCTCTCCTGTATGCAGAGTGGATCAAGGTCAACTAGTGCTTCAAAATGTTTTTTTGTTTAAACCTGCTTGAAGTACTAGTGGGCTAAACATGATGGAAACACACAGACTAACAAGCCACGTGAAAAGCTGCCTGTTCTGATACCGAATTATTCTTTCATATGATATTGCACTGTGTACAAGAATTGGAGAAATGACCTCCTCCATTGTTGTGTTCTTGTTTAACCATTAGCTGCAGATTATGTAAATGCATTAATCTTCATATTGTGCTACTAAGCAAGAGAATCAGTATAAATTTGGGGCAGATGCAGTGATGTAGATACATTGCTTTTTGTGCCCTGTGCTACTTTGCAGCGTTCCACTTTATTTCCTCTACAGTACCCTCCAGTCAAGCATTATTCTCTATATTTGTCTAGTTGCTCCAAAACTGCTGTGGCAAGCGTTTCTGCTTTTTTGCAGATTTTTTAATATATACACTCATTGTGTATTTTTAAGGGGGGCTTTAACACATACATACATACATGTGTTTGGATATATTTTTATTTTCTTATGAGGCTTCTATTTTCTGATATCTGGTTGCTGTGCAGAGACACTTGGCTGTGGTGGCTCTGCTATGTCAGTATTTGTTTGAATCTGCGGTCCCTCTCAGTCTCTCTTCATTGCATGTGAACACAGTGTGTCTAAGGACTGCATTCCAAGAAAAGCCCAGCTCCATCTGTGCATATTAATTATGACAATTCACTGTCATAGTCTGATTTCTATGTGCCCAAAGATGTCCTAATCCGTCCTGCTTGTGTAATAAAAACATTTGTCATTTTAACGACAGTGTATTTTCATCAGTAAAGTGAAGTGAAGCACATCATGGAAGACTCAAAAAGGAAGCATCTGATCTTCTGCGTGTGATTTGGCAAGGAGCGACGGAGCAGTGAAGCAAAAAAGGATGTAAAGGAAATGGGGGAAAATATTTCTTTCTTTCTTTCTTTCTTTTTTTTTGCTGTAGGCTTTGTCTAAACACTCTACATGAAATGGATGGATGTTTTTATTCCAATTAATCGTCAGGATTATGAACACATGTATATTTTTGTGCACATTTCCAAAACACAATTTAATCTCAAGGGGGAGCCGGTGGCAGCAATGCAGCAGTACAAGTATTTGGGCACTGTCTTAGGTGACAAGTTGAATTTTGATGTGAACACTGAGGGCGTCTGTATGAGGAGAGCGTCCCCTCTAAAGCTCAGTCTGCTATCTCAGACCCTCAATATCCCCTCCATGTTGAGTTTCAGATATTTCCATCAGGGCGGAGGTTTTGCCTCCCTAAATGTGGCACCAAGTGTTACAGATTGTCCTTTGTCCCGTCTGTGATTGCTTATCTTAACCAGCAGCGACCACTAACTGTCCGTGATTTACCCCTCAGTGTGTGATACTGGATTCTGTGTGTCATATATTGTACTGTTTGTTTTATTGTACTCATGACCACTGTCTGTATTTTAAATTGCCCCTCGGGGACATTAAAGCTTTACCTTACTTTACTTTATCTTACAAAGCAGCAGAAATATTATTACCATGTTGTAATTGTATTTTAAACCCTAAAACTAGTGATATTACAACCATGATAAGGACATCTGTGATCTACATCCTCATGCTGTTCTGTCCCTGTGTTTCAGGATGACCCCTTTTGGACGGTGCACTCCCTGTCCCAACATGAGAAGAATCTGATTGCCAACCAGAGTGTGTGCAGCCTGAAGCAGCTTCTAAAGCTGGCTTCCTATCATAACAGCACAGTGGTCTTCCGGCTAAGGAGGCCTCCTCCGGAGCACCCCTGCTACGACAGCTGGATCAATGATACACTGCAGGTTGTGCAGCAATCTGGGCTTCCTCAGAGCCTGGTAAGTATATAAGAGCTGAATGCTGAGAAACACCTAATCCACATTGTGTTTAGGTGTATCTCAGCAAAATGTATTCTGAACATATTTATGCAAATGAGTGGATAAAATGTGAATTAGATAAATATTTATCAGTTACTTTGCAAATATTTATCAGCCAACAATCCACATGACCCACTCTCTACATCGGCATAAATTACATTCACCGCACAGCACGAATCTAACAAGAAAATAGGTCACTTTTAAAGTCAGTTCTCCTGTTACTACTGTTACTTCCTGCAGCAATGAGGGCAAAAATAGATCACCAATGTGTTTTAAATGAGTATTCTCTGGTCTAGCTCAAATAAAAACACATATTTGGCATTTAAAAACGTTTTTCCCCCCGTTGGCCTGGCTGCCAGATAAATCCGTACAGTTATATGGGAATCACTGCACAATGTCACTGAGACGAGCGTAACTGTTTTCCTGTGTAGGTGATGTGGACTCCAGATGAACACAGAGCTCAGGTGAGACAGCTTGCGCCCGGTCTGATCCAGACCTCAGTGGAGAAACGGAGTCCTCAAAGTCTCCATCAGTACGGCATCAGCAGGCTGCTGCTCAGATACAACCAGGCCAGCACATGGGAAATCAGGTAGAAACACACACAAACCTGACAGGTTATCAGGCTGGCACCTTAACTCACTGATACATACTTAAAGACATGTCTGAATGTGTGATTGCTTTCAGAAACTTCTCCCAGAGCAACATCAACCTCACCCTTTACACCGTCAACGAGCCCTGGCTGTACTCGGTGCTCTGGTGCAGTGGGGTGTCTTCAGTCTCTTCAGAGGCCTCACATATCCTCAAAAAGGTGCCTTACCCCATCTGGCTCATGGTAAGGACGCATCACATACTGTTTGGCTTTTTCTTCTTCTTTGCGTCGAACTTCTCAGGTATCATTTTGCAAACAATGACCTCTTTCTTTCTGGCCTCCTTTCTGGATAAATTTTGAGTTTCTCTGCGTGGCTCAGCCTTGAAAAGATCTGCTTGGTAACAGATTTTTAAAATCAATCATAAAAAAACTTTCATAAACTGTCTAGAGGCTGAATATGTGCAGATGGTATGAGATGACAACCTGTCTCCTCTCCTTCAGCTGCATCTCCTCCGCATAACTTAACTTGATTTTAACAGGTGATACCAACAAGGGAGCCTGGCTTTCAACTGAACTCATCAAGTCTGTTTATTTCCTGCACTGAGCATGTCATCCTCATATTTCTCTACACTCATACAAGGTCCCTGAACATTAGAAAGCGAGCATCATCACTGTAGTGTATCCTGTAGTGCGTGACTCATGCTTCTCTAGTGCAGTCATCTCCTGAAACCTCTCAACATGGGTAGCACCCACACTGTGCTTCTCTGGTATCATTTCACGCGCCTCGTCTGTGCCGCGTGCCAGCCTGGTCTCCCCGTCTGTAGCACCATACGGGAACTCTGTGTGACAACATGTGGACGTGACCTTGGCCCCCTGCTGTGGTTCAGGGAGAGTTTAAGCTGCCGGGGCATCTGCAGTGTCAACTGTGAATCTAAATCAAGTCTGACATTGGATGTTGATAAAGCCAATGGAAGTGAATATTTATCCTCAAGACATCTGTTTTTTGCAGGTCTTCTTCTTATGTTACATACATGACATTGTCAGGGATTGTGTTCAAGTGCATGGCCTTATAATACATCTTCACAACAATGCCCATCTTTAAGAACTGTGCATTTACCACATTTCCCTGTTCAATACTTCTTGTGGATTTATTCAAAAAGAGAAGTGTGTGTTTCCTACTCGCATATTAGGTTGTGTTGTTGACGCATAGCACCACCTAGTGGCGGATTCTGCCAGTAACATGTGCATGTGTGTTTCCAGAGACCAGATGAATACTGCCTGATGTGGGTGTCTGTGGACCTCATCTCTTTTGCTGTAGTCATAGGAGTATTCATTTTCCAGAAGTAAGTACAGCCACTCGATGATATAACTGTAGTCAGGTTATTACAGTGAGTCCTTACCTAAGAGTTTTCTGTCTATTTTTCTGCTGGTGTATGACAAGGAAAGTAAACACTGATGATATTTTGTTTAGTGTGTCTCTCCTGTTGTGCCCTTTTACACATGTGGAGTACACACCACTAATTACTGCTAATTAACAAGCTCGACACTTTAACATCATTAACCGCTCATACATATTTGCTGTTCTCTTATGTTTTGATTACTGTTTTTAATTATTTAGCCGATCAGTGGAAGGTTGGAAAGGGCACACCGTTGTTATTTATGTGTTAAGTGATTTTATAAGCTGTTATGATGTATTTTTTCTCCCCTTGCACCTCTGTGTGGCGACAGAGAAGATGTACTTTGTATTAGCATGTCTTCTGTTGCCTAAAATGTGTAAACCATTCACACCCCTCCAGTATTTCCTCTCTCTGTCCGAGGGATTGGTTTTGTTTGACAGATGGCCTGTCCTCATGTCGTCTCTGGGATGGAGGGCAGTGATCTTTTTCCTTTTTTTTTTTTTTTTTTTTTTGGAATGGTCCAGTGCGGGTTCGCTCTGCTTAGCCGAGCTCTTCAGTAGCTTCTGCTGGCTTCTAAACTGACCTCTCTTTTCTCCCGCCTTCTTTTGTCCTTTTTTGTCCTTCCGCTCTTCCTCGTCCTCTCTCCTCTGCCTGATGTGCATGCTCTTCTCCTCCTCTGCTGCATTCTGGCATCTTCTCTCAGCTATCACATGATCAGGTAACTGGGTCACCTCTTCTGACCCAAAGTCTTCTCTCCTTTCACCGTCTTTCTGTCTTTCACTATCTTTATCCATCGTTCTTTTGTTTGACGCATTCTTCTGCCCTCTCTCTGTCCTTTTTCCCATTCTTTCTCTCTTTTGTTGCGCTCTTTATTATGACATCAAACTCCATCAGATTTTTCTCTCCACCTAAACGTCCATTGTCTTTCTATATTTATTTTCTCTTTCACCTCTCTCTATCTCACCTGAATCGTTGTACTGCACTGCTGCCACTTTCCTCTAGGGAGGAGCTCACGTCTTTATCCCTGCGGGCTAAATAAAATGAATGCTTTCCACCCACACAGCAAAAAAAATCCACATCAATAAGTCACCAATTAGATTTTAAATTTATTATCCACCTTAAGACTAAACGTCCAAACTGAAGCACGGATATGCATTCATCAGGGGAAGTGCCGCAGGACTGGCTTTTATTGATGCTGACGAACTAAAAGCTTGCTTGTTTGCATTTCTGTTTCTAAATGCCTCTGTGCATTAGTCGCAGTACATGAGACTAATGAAACTAATAGAAACAGAGGCTGTTTTCATTAGAGCAAGGATGCAGTTTTCACATAAGGGGAATGGATCCTCGGCCTTGATCGATACACAAAGCTAAGTCGAGGGAGAGATCCGCTGTGGAGCTAACAAATGTTAATTAAATGAACACATTATAGAGCAAAATGTTATGTATTAAATCGTATTTATCAATAGTTAATTCAGAAGATATTTTTAATAGGTGGCTGCAGGTTGGAAATAAAATTAGCTTCCGTTAGTTCTATTAAAAAAAACATTATTTGCATTTCTGCAAACGTGTTATAATTAGCACACACTGTTATCATGTTATGACTGATAATGTGTTACCACTTTCTATCAAGGCACCCTTTATAAAGCTGTAACCATTAGCTGTTTTCTTTTAATGGATAAATGGAACTGAAAATGACAGCAGAGGATATGGACGTAAATCCATAAATTGGCACATTATTCTGTATTTATTAATAGATTGCCTTATATTACTTTCACATATGTGGTACTATAGAATAAACACCTGCCACTGGGATTGTTAACAACCTGGCAATAAAAAGTTTTTTCACTAATAGTTTAGTTTAGCTTATGTAAGAAGGGACAGTGCAAATTAATAATTGCACATAGTATAAAAATGCCAGTATTAGTCAAAAGGGTATTTTCCATCTGTCGTCCCTGTAGGCCAAGATGTTACATAAGGAGACCTGAAATACAACAAAGCACAAAAAACAAGCAAAAAAACAGAATAAGAAACAAACAAACAAACAAATTTAAAAAAAAACACAGGAAAAAAAAAGAAAACGGTGCATACGGTTTAAAAGAAATGATTTTAACACGATTTTTTAGTGACAAGAATGTTATAATCATGAAATGTGTGATTCAGTGCTGAAACTTAATGGCTCATAAATTATTTATAACCAATCAGGAAATGTTTTATTAAACATTAACAAAGCCGTTAGTTACAACATAAACACTTAATATAGGGTGCCTTATCAGAAAGTGGTACCACCTCAATAATAAAGGATTGTCCAGGGCAAATAAAAATGCTAAGCCGGGCTAGTAAATCCAGCAACCTAAAAAGAATTATACAGTAGTTTTTTTCCGGAGCTGATGATGGAAGTAGTTAAGGAGTGAGACACTTCATTCTCATCTCTGCTGAGAATTGCACATGGACTCAGGCGCTCAAGAAAATGGTAGCAGGTAAAGACAAAGTTTATGAGCTGAATTTTAATTACCCTGGAAACTGGAGTTAAGTTGGGTGGCATTAGTGTATGGGGGCAAAACTCCAACTATGTATTGTGGAGTTTCATTTTTCAAGACATTTAGCTGTAGTCTTCTTTTTAAATATTTGATAACCCCTAATGAATACAACACTTTGTATAAGGGCGAGTAAACTATGACTTCAGGCAGGTAGAATTCTGACCCAATTGCCTGACCTGAACGCCGTATTTTAGTGCTCATCTTAAAACTCTGTACAATATACACTTCAGTGTGATAGGAAGCAAATGTGTTGTTCTGTGGCAGCCTAAACTGAACTCCACATGCTGCAATTATATAGACCAGCTTCATATAAATTGGAGGGTAAATCTCCTTTAAACCAAATCATCACATCTCACAAACAATTCAGGAATGAGTTTGCTGTAAAGAGAACTAATTAAACAGACTTGTTTCTATTAAAACAGAGTCAGGTGTGTACACTTACTCCATAACTGCTTCTAAAAATGTAGATATTATCCCAGTATCGACCATAACGTGACCCTGAGGTGCACATTGCAAGCAGAGGCAGCAGTATTTATTGATATCGTTACTGTGTTGAAGATCTCTGACCTATCATGTGACCCCGCAGGTATCGGATGAGCGGTATGCGCAGCTATAACCCTGAGCAGATCATGCTGAGCGCCGCAGTCAGGAGGTCCAGCAGAGACCTCAACGTCATGAAGGAGAAACTTATCTTCTCTGGTAAGACCCTCACACTGAGATGAGAGGGACATGTATATGTTTGTCACTCCTGGATGTTTTGTAGTGTGTTGTTGGGCTCCTGCACTCAGACATTAATTCCTCTATTTGGACTTTACATTTTAATTTGCTGATTTACAAAAAGTCTGAAATGAGGAATTGGCGTTTTGAGTTTCAGGTGCCCACCCAGCATGTCACTGCATCCCCGCATGTATCTATCTTGAGTGTCTGTGAATGTTCTTGCACCTTCTCTTCCTCTTCCTACTCTTCCTCTCTTCCCTGTTGAAGGTCAACCCCAGTAGCAGCCTGTGTGATGTGCACCACCTCTTGTCCATGCTACCACCTCCTCCACCAGCAGTGACTTCTTCCTTTATTCCATGCATCCATTACCTGCCACTTCTCTGCCTACTATGCCCTCTCCCCTTCATCCATCCATCCATCCATCCACTCATCCCTTCATGCACCAAACCTCCCCACTACCCTCCCACTGGAGACACCGACATGTGTAGGGGAGCTTATAGACGCCCCAGTCTGTCTAGACAGCCTCTAGTGCTGGGGGTCAAAGGTGAGTCATACCAGTGGCAGCAGTTTAACTCAAGTCAACTTTATTTATATAGCACCTTTTATACAAACAAGCAGCCCCAAGCAAACCAACCAAAACAGAACAAATTAGCAAAAAAGATGATTGAAACCCCATAGAATAAAAAGAGAGTAAATGAATAAATAAAATGGAATAAAAATGATCAGGAGAGGAAAAAAAGGGTAAAAACCAATGGTTAAAACTTCAAAATCAAGACTGCAATGTTACTCCACATTAAAAACCAGATTTAAAAGGTAGGTCTTTAATTTACGTTTAAAAATACCGAGAGCAGAGGTCGCTAATTCCACAGTTTAGGGGTGTAAAAACAGAAAGCGCTCTCACCAGTACTTTTATCAGACACACGAGGAACATTTAAAAGTAAAGCAGTGGAGGACCTTAGTGATCTGGCAGGAACATAAAATTATAGAAGGTCATTTAAAGCTTTATAAACAAATTAAAATAACTTTAAAATTAATTCTAAAAGATACAGTAATGACTTCAGCAGTTGGGTAATGTGATCCATTTTCCATATTTTAGTCAACACTCCGGCTGCAGCATTCTGGACTAACTGTAGTTTTCTTATTGACTTTTTGGGTAGTCAGGTGAAAAGGGAATTGTAGTATTCTGAACGGCTGGTAATAAAAGCATGAGTGGGTATTTCGGTATCTTTCTGGGTTAAAAAAGGATGTTTTGATGACCCTGTTAAAATGAGAATTCAAATTTAAATCAGAGTCTAAAACCACTCCCAAGTTACTAATATTAGTTTTAGTGTGGTTGCTAAGGCCACAAGTGCAGAGAGAGTGCAGTTTTTCTCTTGCTGCTTTTTGTCTAATTAAAAGATTGTCAGTTTAAGGCTATTCCATTCAATTTTGCCCTCAGTAACTCCTTGTCATCTTTTTTAACCAAAACTGAGTGTGAACTGTCTTGTGAAAGTGAATGTCATCACACGGTACACTGACTTCTTTTTCCTTTGGCGCCCTCCAGAGGTGGGTAATGGAGTTGGCAGTGCTGAGGAGCTGTACGTGGACAATGGCTACGACTACTACACCAATCAGGGCATCAGCCAGTGATTGGGACTCTGTGTGAATCTGCTGTAGCGAGACGGAGACGACTAAGCTCTCAGTGTTTACATCATTCCTGTTCCAGTCGGTGTGAAGTCTGATCTCCTCCTTTGTCCTACTGATAACCCGACAGACTGCTGTATCTGATGGAGAAAACAACCACCCAGTTGCTTTATGTACATTCTGTAAATACTTTTGTTTCTTGCTTGTCAGACATACTGTATATCACACAGAACTACACGCACTTTTTATTGATGGGATCCGCCAAATCTGTGGCCGCCTCCTCTCACATCTAGATGTCAGAGAGTCACCGACGCCCGCTTCTTTTTAAAGATGTGTTTCCAGATTCTTTATTATTTTAAGCTAAATTTCCAAAGCAGTTCCTTGTTTCCAAACCACTGTACATGATACTTCTCATAGCAGATGAAATTATTTTTAGCGAGGCTTTATGGCAGCATGAGACTAAACGCTAACGGCTCATTATGCTCTTGCCTTCTGTCAGCACTCCACTGTGCTGTTGTTCATAATAGTACTAGCATTAATATTTATATTTAAAGAGAAAAACAAAAAAAACATGAACAAGCTGTTTACAGAAGTCCTGCCTTCTCCTCCAAGTGAAATATTCACATGGTGTATGTAAGATAATTATTTTGATAGAGGCTGAATGCCCCTGCGGCCCCGCCCTCCTTCTGACCAGTGCATGTAACCGTAATGACCATATCAACTGATGTATGTGAGCTGTGCTCCCAGTGCACCAGAAGAACTGGTGGAAATGGTTTGGGGGTAAAGACTTGTGCTGTCTTTTTATGGTAAATGTGAATGTGTTTGGATTTTTTTTTTTTTTTTTTTTTTTAAAGATGTGAACGGTGTATTGTGTGTATATTGGCTGGGTATACATTTTTTACCCCGTGTGCAGTGCTATGTTGAGTTCATTGTATATAAAAGGTGAACCAGTGTGTGAGATGCTGCAGCCAGCCAAGCATTACATTTGAACGACATGACAGTGATGAATTATTACAATAGCAATAGCCCGGTCACGACGGAAGTCACTACACACCCTCTGTATTACAGTAACGTCGGTGGTGTTTTAGTGTTGACTGATGACATGCATCTAAGTGTTGGCTGCTGGTGTAAACCTGACTGCTGTAAGGTAAATGAAGTGGGTGCTAAATGTGAAAATAAAGCTCTGAGATAATTGAAGGGAAGCTACAGGTATCACAACAGGGTCAAGAAGTGGATTGCCTTTTGTGTTTCTATTTTTTTCTTTGGGTGTTACTGTGCCTCAGAAGTAAACATTAAAAAAAATCTTCGTTTTATATTTGAGGTTTGTTCTGTTAATTCATTGTATTTCTTCCAAGATGAACAATATTGAATCAAAGGAAAAATAATCTTCTGGTTAAACATTGGTGAAGTGCTCTCCTCATTCTTCAATAGCAGCATCTTTCATAACACCTGAAGGATACATGTGATAAATGTGAAGTGCTTTGTGTGTGCTCAGGAATACAGGACTCAAAATAAACAGTGAAGAAGGTGAGAAATTGAATTTTAATTGGCTGAAATTCAGGTCGTTACAGTTCAACTTCTCAATTTTCAGATGGCGGGACTCTGACAGTGAGTAAAACATGTTATACAAAAATAGATCCAAGTCTCATAATTGTTTTCTCCCTATTTCATTAGGGACCAATAAATGATTTGTACAGTATCAAAGGCAAACAGCACAGCCTCGCATACTTCAAACTTTAGTAAAGTCTCTTTTACATTAACAGTTCCAACATGAGAAATATAACATTTGAAAAACAAAAGTAAGTGACATAAACACACTTTCTCATGAATGACATTTGGCAAACTGTAATACTATTTTAAAGGAATGTAGGTAACTTCCTGGTTGAAAAAGGGTTATTGGACCATGTGAACTTCAGAGTTCTGGGCGTCATGTTTTCTAAATCAGACATGGAAATCATCTTTCATTCTGGATGTACAGAACCAGCCTGCTGTCCACCAGAATAAGAGCAAATTAAATGCTAAATTATTAACCAAAACTGTCAAAATTAAGGCGCTCTGACAACCACAAACCATCGGGTGCATCAAACATCCTAAATGCGACCAACACATTTCTCAAAATCAAAATACACAAGGCACCAGTAAGCATTGCTTTACTCCAGAGTTGACCACCTCTACCTGCGGCAGCAAAAGCAGGCTGATGTGCGTAACCTCTCTACGCAGCACAAATATTGTGACACTGTAAGTCAGCACAAGTCACTGCCATTTAAATAAAGCGCGCACTATTGCACAAAAAAGCGAAGTTGGCCAACAAGTGGAAGTCCTCAAAGTGCAGCACTAAGCTCCTCTTTTACTCTCTGAGGCAATAAAATGCATTCAAAGGGAGGGGAGGTGCTAATGATGTGAGGTTTTACAGCACTGTGTTAACATTAAGGCTTTATCCAATGTGCACCTTCATCTATTAGCTGGCGACTTCGCACCCCACCAGAACAACCTATCTATGAGGTGAGCAGTCAATATTGCAGTGTATTTGTATGAAATAAAATGTGCGTACATACGTCTTTACATTGAGCTCTCTCTTTGTCCAAGTGGACATAAAATCCTCTTTGGGACACCATGCAGAGCACTACAGGGACCTGAACCAGGGTCTCTAATGGAACCACTAGCTTGCAGCAGGTCATCTCTAAACTTCTACCCAAACAATATAGCAGCTTTCTGAACAGGCACAGGTGTTGACCTGCAATGGAAAGATGTAAAAGTACATTAAAGGCCTGCAAAAAACACACACATACTCTTACTCACACATACAGTTAATGGAAATAAATAAATAAATAGCTAAAGATGTACTGGCTAGTCTGTAAGTCCTTCAAAAGGTTGTTCCCTGAATTGAACACCATTACAGTATCTACCATGAGTAAGCGCCGTCAACGAAGCTGAATTAATCAGTAGATACATGAGAGGATTTAGCTTCCTAAGAAGCTCCTCCTTCACATTTTATCAGTATCTTGCTGTGTTACGTCTGCTGAAGGTCCGTGTGCAACAACAGAAGCTGTCGCTTTAAAAATTTTAACAGGGCATATACTTCTGCAGATGTTATCAGTTAATTTCTGTCGACGAGGAATGTTGCAATGTATGTAAAAAGCACATACTGTTCTGCTACCACTGCCTTTCACAAACAAGGAAACAGAAGATGAGTTGAAAAACCTGAGTACCATGTCTTCATTCAGGCGACAGTGTCTTTTATAGGTCATTTTTCTCACTTCAGCAGATTTATAATTATGCACGTAAAAGAAGCATGAACAAGATGGGATGAGTGGAAAGTCTCTGAGGCATTCCTTTGATCTCAATAAATAATAATAATGAAGATTAGCTGAAGTTCGTCTTGCGCAGGTGTCTGTTGGGGATTTCTATGGCGCTCACTTGTAAAGGCCAGGAGCCGCCCATGATGCCGGCCTGAATGGCCACGCCGGTAACCACAGCCAAGTCAGGGTCTACTGACGTGTTGGGCTCCTTCCCAAAGTACTCGCTGATCAGCCTCCTGATCCGCGGTATCCTGGTGGACCCTCCAACCAGAACGATCTCATCCACGTCTTCCTTCTCCAGGTGGCCCTCACTTAACACGGTCTCAACAGGAGCCAGAATTTTCTGGAAAAGGTCCTCGTTGAGCTCCTCAAACAGCTCGCGAGTGATTGTGGCCTGGAAAAGAACCGGAGTTGAGCCTTCAGGTGACTCAGAACTGTCATGGGTGTGAAGGTGCAGGGGCACCCTCATGGTGACACTGGGTTGAAGGGTAAGGTTGAGCTTGGCGGCTTCCACAGCCTGTCGGAGATGATGGATGTCCTCTTTGAGAGTGGGTGGGACACCAAACTCCTGTCGGACTCTCTCGGTGGTGTACTGGAGCAACCTCTGGCTGAAATCTTGACCTCCCAGCTTGTTATTCCCTGCCAAAACACACAGTTCATTTAAGATAAGGCCACTGTTCACGTCAGCAACAATGCCTCTGATATAGTTTCAGAATAAAGATACGAAAATTAAATCACGTTATTTAGACACACACTCTTTCTGTGAAACAGATTAACTAGATGAATCCAGGTAAAAGTCCTGACCCCATATTATTTTCAACTGTTGAATCCACTTCAATCATGAAGAGGAGAGCACAGAATTAAATATTTTAAGCCTTTAACTGGGACATAAACTCTGCAGCAAAAGATAAAGCTCCTTATACAGACAGCGGTGTGTTCGTGTCACCTCCTATCTCTTATTACTGAAGCAGTGAACACACTTTACCTGCCATGGCTCTGGTGAGGAACATGCCTCCCTGTTTGTTGAGCAGGGAAACATCCAGAGTTCCACCCCCGAGGTCGACCACCAGCACATTGAACACATCCACCTTGTGCAGGCCGTAGGCCATGGCTGCAGCTGTGGGCTCGTTGATCACACGCAGGATCTCCAGACCTGCAAGACAAAGGAAAGAATGTACACCTTATACTGAGTATTTCAGTTGAATGCTGCTTTTAATTAATTTTGCATGTTTTATTTGAGTGCTGTTTTTATTTCACCTTGCATGTTGTTTACGTGTGCTGTGTTTTATTCTTTTTAGCATGTTTTTACGTGTGAACTGTGCAGTGGCAGAGACACAACCCCTCCAGTCCCTGATTACAGGGTGAGCATCAGGTGTGCTAGGCGACACACCAGCTAAACAGTTTGTTGGAGACGGTGTGGTGGACAGAGACACAGAGACAAAGAGACAAAGAGCGGGGCAGGAGAGGCAGTGTGCGGTCCACAGTGTTTTTTAAAAAAGAAGCAGCCAGGGAGGAATCAAGGCAGCGGGGCCTCAGAGACTCAGCCAAGTCATCAAGGAGCAACGTGGTGGCTACGGAGCAGCCAGTGTCTGCCAACACAGTTTACCTCGGGCCTGGGTTGGCATTTGGACAGCTGCCACCGAGGAAAACCGTGAGTATATCTCAACATAACTGAACGGCGGACACAGATGCAGACCAGAGAAAGAGCTCGAGCTATAGCTAGGGGTAGCTAACGCATTGAGGAACACGCTACTGGTTGTATCTCTGCTCCTCCTCAGTTCGGACGGGTTGGTGAGCCCGGCAGCTAGCGTGGAAGAGGAGCGGAGTACATTGGAGCAGCAGTAGATGTGGATACAGTGTACGGGAGAGGAACCGCTGGGCTGGACTTGGACTTTTTGATGGGCTGCATCCCCGCTGCAAAGTGACCTTTCACTTTTTAGTATTTTTCAGTATTCAGTACTGTTTATCTGGGTGGTGCCATCCCTTGGTCTTTGACTGTAATAAATTTGGTTTTAATTGAATATACTCCTGTTTGGTTTTTAAATTCTGCTCCCCTGATTTTAAAGAACCTGTGTGCTTTTTAAGAGTCCTAGGCCCTGAGCAATTCCTAGGTGGCATTGTCAGCTCTTTTTTAACAAAAACATTTTTTAAAGGGCAGCCCTCTTAACAGAGGCTGGGCCAGGCCACAAATGCAGTGTGCACTTGAGAACTGTTTGATGCCTTTGGATAAGAAAAGCTGTTATACATCTTAGCTGAAATATATCCAAATGTATCAAACTTCTGAAACTGTCTGGTGTGCTTCTGTGTCAAATGACCCTCTGGCACTTTCAACTTCAAGGCAAAATAATCACAGTACTGACCAGCAAGGTTAGCAGCCCTGACAGTGTAGTTCCTCTGTCTTTCGTCAAACTCTGCGGGCACAGATATGACAGCCTTCTCGATGAGCACACCAAGCTGTCGCTCGGCCATCCTCCTCATCTTGAGCAGCAGCCTGGAGCCGATGAACTCCGGGCTTACAGTGAAGGAATGGTTGGTGGAGATGAGAAACTCTGCACTTCCATTATTGTTAATCACCTGGGAGAGGGACAAAGAAACAGTGTAAGTGAGGATGGAGAGAGGACAAAACTGAGAGCAAATCTCAACACTATTTGGTCAAAATTTTCACCATTAAGTGAAAAATAAACTACAGATTAGCTCAATTAATTCCTACCCTAAACATATGGTAGCCCTTATTCTGGGTATATCCGAGTCTGGGCAGTCTAAACGATGGCTCTGAGTGACGCATGATGCAAGACACCACCTGCTGCTGATGTGTCAACCAGTACGCTTGACTGACTCCTGAAAACACAACTGATCCACCGCAGAAATCACAGTCAGCCAGTTAAACCAACACCATCACCACCCACCTTAAACGGGTACCGAGCACTCTCCTGATCCAGGACTTCCGGCTCAAATATCTTCCCGATAAACCTCTTAGCATCGTAGATGGTGCTTTGAGGGTTGCTGTCAGCCAGGTCCACGGCTTCATGTCCAGCCAACACAGCTGTGGTGGTGAATGAGACGGCGCTGGGGATGCTCTTCCTCCCCTCTTCATCCGCCATCACCTCAACCTCCCCGGTGCCCGGGTGGAAGACGCCAACAGAGCAGAAGGTGGTGCCCAGATCCAGGCCGATCACCTTCGGTTTGGGGGGTGGGAGGTACTGTTGGCCCAGATAGCCGGCTAGAAACAGGGCCAGGATCACCGAACCTGTGGCATGGTGATAACACGCGTATTACCTGTTAGCTCAAGTGTTAGCATCAAGACACCAGTTAATTACCGGAAACATAACAACTGTCATTCAACTTACCAATCATAGAAATTTCTCCGGACATCGTCACACACTGTTGCGAAGTCAGCTACCGCTTAAAATCCCAAAATGTCCGTCAAATGGCTCAAGTTGCGGTGAGACGATGTCTTCCTTTGACAAGTGGATGATGCGACATAGGAGTTTTTCAGACTACCAACAAAATACACGTCAACGTTGCTTGGCTCCCTGTGTATGCTGGGTAATGTAGTCAAGGAATACGCCATTTACGCCACGGATAGCGTAGCAAACGTTAGCCATGTACTACAATTCCCATCAGTGCTGGTGACGTGTAACGTAAACGAAAGTTTCGTGACGTTTCTGTGTTCTCAGCCAATCAGGCAGAGCCAGGACACATTTCCAAAAAAAAAAAAAAAAAAAAAGAGAAAAAAAAGGCTGACGCAAAACCCGGTTAAAACAAATTATTCTAATTAAATATTACTAACATAGATATATAAATAAATACAATTTAAGTAGTTAAAATTAAAAAAAAAGTGTACATAACTAAAAAAAATGCGGACGCGAAAATCTGGTTAACACAAATTATTCTAATTAAATATTAATAAAAAGACAAAAGAATAAATAACATTTAAGTAGAAAAAGTTAAATAAAAAAGTGAAACTAAACACAAGTGTAAGTAATAAAAAAAAGCTGACACAAAAACCCAGTTAAAAATAATTATTTTAATTCAATATTAATTAAAAAATAAATAAATAAATAAATAAATGGACAAAATTTGAGTAGAAAATTTAAAATGAAAAAAGTCGAACTAAATAAAAAATAGTGACACAAAAATATGGTTAAATCAAATGATTCTTATTATTTTTTTTTAATTATTTACTTAAATTAATAATTAAAGTAGAAAAGTAAATTTTAAAAAAAGTGTAACTAATTAAAAAAAAGAAGAAGCTGGTGCAAAAACCTGGTCAAAACAAATTATTCCAATTAAAAATTCATAAAATATAAATAAATGAATACAATCTAATTTATTTTTCTAATTATCATATTTCATGTATCATTCAGGCACTGTAGTGGAGGATTAAATAAATAAGTCTGATTAACAAAAAAACATCATATTTTAATTGGTTTTCTTTAATTTTATTCACAAACAGTTGAATGCTGACTTTTGCATGAGTTCACTCGCAGGCTCTCTCTCTCTCACACACACATACACTCATTCACAAACAAACATTCAGAAAATAACATACATGTTTTCCTGTACAGTATACATTATATAGGCAAGATCTGAATATGTGCTGTTCAAACCCAGACACTACATCTCCAAAACATCCCTTCAACATCACTTCATTTACAGGGAGAGAAAAAAAAAATACACTGGATGTTGAATTGAGAATAGATTTGATGAGACAGGTGAAAATGACGCAGATGTGATAAATAAAGGCTTTATATTGGAGAGAAAAACACTAAATGATTGAGAATGCAATAAATACACGTGACATTTAATCAATGAAATGTCACTTTTTCAACAACATAAAATAAACTCAAAACTTACAACGTGATTATTATTTTGATGAAGTGACACATGGATAAGATGACATTCAGAATAGTGGTTGTTCTTCCTATTACACTTTTAAAAAGCTTTTACTAGCTTGTTGTAACAAGGGATATCCACATGACATTTTGAAAAAATAAAAGGAATAATTGTAGAAACAACAAGTCATAAGAAAAAACCCAACACTGAATTCCAAACGTCAAAGTATCCATCTGACAGGTGATCACGTTATGAGTCCACAGCATCTGTGATCTGCTCTACGTCGTCTTTGCTGTCTGAACATTCAGATGGGATGAAGCAGCCCGAGTCTCTGGGACAGTCGCTGTCTTCTTCCTGTAGACTGTGGGAGGATTTGTGCTCCTCCGCATCCTTGACATCATCACCTGCGGCCACAGAGAAAATGGAATCAGTCAAATGTCATAATATTACAAGCTTCTGTTTCCAACCACATTAGAAAAGATATAACCCGTGCCAAGTGCTTCAGTCAGTGGAAAGTAACTCGTATTCAAATGTGTAAGGCGGGTTCTCTTTGATATTTAAATGATTTATATATGTGATAGCAATATAGATAGATTAAAAGTCTTTTTTTGTAGATACAACATCTCAAATGTCCTCTTTGACTTTTATTTTCCACTCTCACTGAGTAAAAATATTCCACCATTCTTTAATATTTCTAGTTCACCGATGAAAGCGTCTAATCTTCCGGCCCAGGTTGCCAAACCACTAACCTAATGGAATTTAGCTTGATTAAATTACTGGCATCTCATGTGAGTCAATAAGCTTGGCAGGGTCATGCTGTGGCCGCTGCCATCTGTTTAGTCACACTGAACACCCCGAACAGTACATTTACACTGAGGATAATTTGGCCTTCTCTGCACATGCAGTGAAACAAAAGCAGCGAGAACAGAACTCGCCGCTGGATGTTGTTCCTTCTTCACACTGGAAAGTAGTTTTGTTTTCATTCACAGGGCGGTAATCTGCTTTCTGCTTCAAGACATCAGATTACAGGAACACCTTCTGCTCCATTAAGCACTTTCTATCTGAGTAACAGGAAGTCACTGATAAGCCTCTCAGAGTGTGCAGGATGTATTTCTGTTACGTGTGGCACAAATGCCTCAGCTTTCACCTGCTATTTTACATTCAAAAGACTGAGCACTTTTATTTACTCTCCAACAGATATGCATTTTTCTAATAATTTCCAACCAAGTGGTAATAAGCAACAGCATCAAGTACTTTACAGATACAGGATGTTCATTTTAGTGTCTTTACATTGGCTTCTCTTGCTGTTTGAATGCCACTTAAGTCATAAAAGCTTTTTGTGAAATGACATCTGTCACAGGACAGTGTCGACTACTCATTTCTGATTGGCTGATAACCAAATTTTGAAGTGCGTCAACTCACACAGGAGTGTCACATTTAATGGTTATCAAACCTGATAACCTAATTACCACCTGCTGTCACAATGACTTTACTACTTTTACTGATTGATGACTGCTGAAAAATGCTTTGCCATCCATACAGAGAGATGATTTACTCAGAGAACGTAAACATAATCACTGCTGGTAAGAAGTTGGACGGCGTTAACACCATGTTTCTCCCTCCCTACAGCTGGCATCCACCCTGCATCATACTTTGGGTTTTGCACCTTTAACACCACATGCCACACATACCTTAAATATTGTGGTGTCTGTAACTTGGCAGCTCAGTAAAGTAGCTTTGGCAGTACGTGCTACAGCTCATGCGTTGTTTGGTTTATGTGTCAGCTTTGAAACTACTTTGAAGTATGGAAGATAATTAGTGCCACATAGAATGATAGAATTCTGATGCTGCGTCCAAAATGGCATACAATGCATTACATACACTACATGTGCACTATCGTTCAACATACTTTCATGTACATAACCAAAAGTATATATCTTTTCGATGCACTGAGCTGTAATTTTCAGGTCACTTCCTGCAAGCCTCCTTACTGGATGACGACCATGCCGACGTCGCCTCAACAGGAAATTAAATTTTTTTTAAAAAATATATTACACCTGGCAAAGTGAATCTTATAGATCCACTTAAATTAAAATATTATTGTTGTTACAGAGCTGTCATGGTCACTGTCTGTTACGGATGCTCTCGTCTGCAGTATTGCATTGTGGGATATTAGTGTCCAGTGCTGTCATACTGTAATAGTATGCAGCTCACATACTATTGGTTTCATACTAATGTATTGGAGATGTTAAAAAATTTCACATACTGTTTTAAATGCCATGATAGTTTCGGACACAGCCTCAGTTTAAAGTCGGAATACTGACTTTATAAACTTTGGAACTCAAACTTAAACTTGGAACTCCAATTAGTTTTTCACATGTGGCCCTCATCCTCTTCAATAAGGAACGATTTGGTCAGACAGTGAGCCTTTGTTTTAGAGGAACATTTGGATGTGCTGGTTTAGTTAGTGGTTATTTTAATTCCAGCTTTGTCTATTTGGTCTTTGTTATCTTGGTTGGGATCTCAGAGTTCATCTTCCACTGAAAATTAGCTACACTTCTTAGCTGACGTGTCACTCTTTCAGTAAACAGTAATTATCAGTCTGTAAAATTAAGTGTGGTTAAATGTTAGTGATACAATTGTTGGTCATTGCTTGTAATGTTGCTCACCTTCTGTGTAGCGGTATTCAGCAGCAGTGAGAAGTTTGCGTCTGTGCTCGGGGTCTTTGACGTTCAGCTCTATCAGGTGTTTCTCTTGCAGGTGCAATAGGTCCTCCACCGTTTGGTAGCCATTTAGCAGCAAGGCAGAGGCGTACTCCTGCAACAACAAAGGAGTTTTCATTACCATCAACCCACACGGTGTACACATTCACCTTTCATCTCTTAAGTCTCCACATATCGAGTTTCAGATGTGCTGTAGAAGGTGTTTTCACATGTATGGAACAAGTTTCAAATTGGTGGCCACAGAGGTATTTTACCTTTACACATCTTTGAGGTTAAGATATGAAAGTACGCCAACGTTTCATGGTAGCTGAACTTTAACAAGATGTCTTTCAGGTGTTTATACTTAATAAGCAAGAAGCCAAACAGAAGAGTGAACTTATGTTTTCCTGTTATGATTTTAACTATCTGAGGAACCTCTGACACGCGACCAGACTAAATCAAGTAAGCAATCCCAGGTGAGATCCCGTCCTCACCTCGAGGTTCAGTCGCTCCAGTAACTCCAGCAGTGTTTTAGGTCGAGGTCTCTTGCACAGCTTCTGTTGTCTAATTTTAGGTGCTTCCTCTTCTTCCTCTTTCTCCACCAAAACATCTACATAGATGAACTTGAAGTTGCCGACTTTGTTGTTTAGCAAGCCTGTCCAGATGCCCATTGGAGGCTTACTGATGATGTTGATGATGTCGCCAACCTAGGAAAAAATATAGCGATATAGAATCAGGATGATTTATTAACTTATTAATAATCATTGACAGCAGAGCCTTGTCACTTCACAGCATAGCACAGTGCTGTATCTTACCTTGAGTTTGAGGGAATCTGTGTCATACGGGCTGGGAACAAAGTCTGTGTGGACGCGAGCTCTGCCGCAGAACTGTCCCTGATAGGAGCCGTCCTCCTCCAGCCTCAGACTGTCTCGCTGACCTGAACCATTAGACTCACTTGTCACACCACCTGAACCCACAAACACAACACAACACAGTATGATTACACAGTTATGGCTGTCCTGACCTGCACTGGTTTGTGCACTGGGATCAGCTGACAGTTTGTGGAATTAGTTATATAACCCTGCAAATGTATTCACTATGTGGAGCTAAAACAACTGGGGCACTCTTTGCATTGTGTGCAGATACTTACTAGAGGAGCTCTGGCCACTGTAAAGACTCTCTAAGGAGTTGCTTGACTTTGCAGGGGTTTTCTCAGTTTGTGGGCTGCTCTCTGTCTCTGCCTCTGGGTCTTTGTCTGTGTCATCACCCTTGAAAAATAGAGGAGATATACAGTTTTGATTTAAAAAAAATGTCATAGAATACAGACAGTTTTATAATCCCCAATCCATCACAGACTAAATGCATAAAAGTGTACAAACTCCAGCTAACTGATCGAGTAAGTCTACGTGAAAGTGAAAGACAGCAAAGAAACTAAAACAGCCTCAGGTAGAGAAGTAGGTTGTGAGAGTTGGAAAGCAACTCATGTTATCGCTCATCTGTATTACAGTAAAACAGAAAACTGCAAGGAAGCGCTTTTCGCTGTAGGTCAGAGCAAAGTGCGTCATTCAAATATTGCCAGCAAGAGCGTTGTATTTGAGGATGTGGGTTTATAAGTGATGAAAGTGATAAAGCTCTTGAGAAAAACATCACACGCTTGATGTTACTGAGGTCATTGTTGATGGGGTTTGGACTTTTACTGGATATGACAGGTATCAAGGGATTTTTTTAAATAAGTTGTGCTCACATATTGTTGATTGATGCACATAAACTAGTAATTTGTACCCTCTGAATGATCAAAAGCTTGTACCTGATGGTAATTAAATAAAAAGTGGGGTATGCTTGAGTATGTGTGTGCATATTTCCATATTTTCCAGTGACTCACCGTCTCCTCAGAAAAAGACTTTGCATGTTTTTTGCCCATTTTTCTGCGCATGGTCAGTGAGATCGCCTTCATCTTCTTCCCAAGTCCAGCTGATTTATGTGGGTCCAAAGTCTCACATTCCTCTGTGAGCTGTGTAAAGACAGCTGGTTTAGTACATATACAGTAGTCATAGGTGTAGATTTCGGGGGGGGGGGGTCATCAGCTACTTTCATGTTTTTAATGAGGGGGGAGTGTCCTCTGCACCCCCCTCCCATTAAAAACATGAAAGTAGCTGATGACTTTTTTTTGACAAAATGAAAGACATTTCTATTATGAACTGATGCAGGAAAGACAAAAACGAATGCATAAAAACCAGAATGCAGGAAATTTAGGGGTTGATGCTCAAGATTTCCTGGGAGAGGACCGCAAATCCCCACTTTCATATGTGTACCCGAGTTTTGAAATGACACCTACTGTACGCCCCTGACAGTGCTACTGTGACCTTGGCTCCTCATACTTCTTTCATCCACTAGTTTTTTGTCCAAACAATTCAGAAAATGCATCACTTCCTGTGCAGCAAAGGGCTTTCCCCAGCATGAACCTTGTTTCCAATGTCCCATTTTTTAATACAAAACACACCACAGCACTATGGCTGTGCAAAAGGGAAATTTCCTCAATGTAAATGTTTCTGTCAAACCACTTGGGTATGTCACATTCATGTCATGTCACACATATGTCACTAATCCTGCTACTGTGTGACATCTGTTTTGCTGTAATGCTCATAAAAATGAAGTAAAAACAAATCTACACACCATAGTTGTTCCATTCTCCTCTGGTTTGGCTGGTGACGAGTGATGTCTGAGACCCTCAAACCTGCCGAAGCTGGTAGAGCGCTGCGGGGAGGATTAGAGGACAAAGACAAAGGATGTCATACAGACAACTGGCACAAATGCTTTGTGTAGCGAGAGGTTTAACAGTATTACATAACATTAAGTAATTGCACATGTGAGTCCTCGTCCCAGATGTCTCAAGACTCAAAAACCCGCAGCATCTTCACTTTGTGACCCAAGTGGATTTCACTAATGAAATATGACTGAAGCTCTCCAGTGGATCTAACTGTCTGTATCTACTTTATATACTGTCTCTTAAAGGAAAGTGTTCCTAATTTTTTGCTCATAAAAGCAAAGGCACCTACACTCTATAGATGTCAGTATATGTGGCTAATATTCGGTCTGTTCTGAGAGTGCTTCGAAATGAGAGGTGGTAACATATGTGGTGCATTTGTGGTCATGTATTAAATCATGTAGCAACTCATATGGCAGCAGAGGGAATCGTGGTCTTTATACAGCTGCACCCAGTATTCAAAATGAACACATGAATTAAACTGCTGTGTCCTCACAGCGCCAGCAACATGTACTCACATTTGCGTTTTTCTGGCTCAGTTTTAATTCTTTCCTCCCCTTTTTTTCATTTTTTTCATAAAACTAAAAGTCATTATAATCTCTCCCAACTCCCCATCATCTCCAAAAATAATTATATAAATGAGTAATCCCTGGAAATCCTGGTTAAATATGAGCTGCGTACTCCTAGACAGCCCTCTGTGGATTGATTTAATGCAGCGTCGCCTGACAGGCCAACACTTTACTCCACTGTCTGCAAATGCAGCGGCAGAATTGAATTTTAAAGCAATGTTCTTCATCCTAATTGTATTATTGTGCTTTTATATTGTTTAGATTTTATTGCCATTGTTTGTCTATTTTACATTATACAGATTCACTTGGGAAATTTAGCTTATTGTATTTGAAGAAAAACATCACACTTCTGTCAACTAGTCATTCTTTACAAATAAAACTTTTCCATTTTCAGATTTTAGTGTTTATCTAAATGGTGTTATACATTAAATCAGCTACAACTCGTCTACACTTATAGCTGACCTGTACATAGGTAATTTCTGTAGTGACCATGTCAAAAGTGACATTTGAACATCTTCCCAATAAATATCACATCTTGCCTCACTGACTCATATTTGATTTACACCTACCTTTGGCTTCATGCTCTTTGTTTTGTCTGACACATTGGATGCCGTTCGCTGTAGCATTTTTTCCTGTTTTAAGGTTATTGTCAAATCTTAGTCCTTGCTCTTCTCTTGTCTTCCACCCGCTCTCCTGACAGTGAAGTGTTAACTAACACCGAGGCTGTCTGTCTGATGGGCTGGCTGGCCCACTTCCTTACAACACACAGGATGTGAGGCAATTGACACAGTGTCTCTCTTCACAGTATCGCTTTGAAAGGGGAAAAATACAAGTGCTTGAGTTTGCATTTAGTGGCCCGCTCGACGAAAACATTGAGAACCACTTCCAGGAACAACTGCGTTTAGGTTTTATAATTGTGGTATTTGTTTTTCATGAGATCTGAGATATTCTGGGGAGGATGAGCTTCTGTTGAATCTGCCTACTGTGTTGCATTACTGTGGTTGATCTGCTCAGAGTTGGGCTGTAATGTCAGCAAAGTATAACTCAGTTAAAAACCACTGGAGTGAGTTATGGCTGACATCCACAAACTATAAAATTATTCTATTAAACTTAATTTCATTAATAAAATGGACGACATGAAAATGAAAAAATGCTTGAATATTCCTCAAAAAATCCTTTTAATAGCAATGGGGAACTTGATTTTGGTAAATGATGCTGGAGCAACTATTCTATGTGGTCATTTCTTAATGTGGGGTGAATTCTTTTGAGGAAGTGCTGACGTATGACAGAGGAACAGCTGAAAGTGGCAACTCAGTTGTGTCGAAACACTTTCCTGTTCATCTCTGCTCTCAGTATGGAAGTGAATATATTTTATTTTACGTCTTAGAAGCAACAAGGCGTGACAATGAGATGTGTCTACAGCAGATCATTGTATTTGGCAAAGGTTGAAAATCAGTAATAACCACCAGTAACCTTCTAACAAAACACAGCCTCCCCCGCTGGATCCAAGAATCAGTTTGACTCCACAGCATCCCACATTACTGTTAGTCATAGCTGTGGTGCAGCCATGTGGGGATATGCCGCTGTGTTTACATTGTTGGGGGGGTTTCAATCGGTCAGTTGCAGAAAAGGGAATTCTACAGACAAAACCGTTGCCTAATCCCACTGCCTGCAATCAGCCGTAAACTCCTGTTAATCCAGATTAAGGCTTCTAATCTATTACTTCAGAGGCTCTTGACTCCCTGGAGAGGCAGTTGTTCTTCTGGAGAGTTCAAAATTAGACATCTACCATTTTAAAAAAGTCACCTGATCTTTGCTGAAATATTTTAAAGCACTGTTAGGGAAGATCCTCTGAATTTTGGCCAGAATCATTCATTTGATTCATTTTTAAATACATTTTTGACATGATTTTCTAAAATACAACATAGTAAATTGTAAAATTATGGTATGTTTAGAATCTTATACCATTGAAAAATGAGCATATGGTACGGGCCAAAAGGTACATTTAAAAGGGAGCAGAGAAAATGGACTTGTACGACTGGTAGAAGAGCTACGAGAATTCCAATATGTTATTACCATGGCTTAGAAAAGTGCAATCAATATTTGTGAATATAAGATACTCTCTCTTAAAGCCAGAAACCAGAAGAGTAAAGACGAGAATACACCAGCAACAACACTGTGCGTCAAAACAGCTGCCACTCATTATTTTCAATGTACAACACCACACTGGTGGCACTTTAGCATGCAGCCCAGTGTCACTCCAAAGTCGTCAACATCTGGCATTTGGGCAGTGACTTGCAGCGTCAGATGCCAAAGAAAAAAGCTGTCCTTTGACATGAACAAAACCGAAAGTTAAGGCAGCAAAAGTTTGAGTAGGGTGGGTGTAACTGGTGGTGGATGCGTCTAACAAGGACAGACGTTCACCTGGGAGAGTGTTGTGTTTACCTTGTAAGATTCTAAAGCCCAAACCCTGCTCTTTGTCCCTAAACCTAACCATGTGTATTTGTTGTTGAAGGAAAAAAGCATTGCGGTGTTGTACCGACGTAGTGCGTTTATTTTGAAAGAGACTGTACGTAAACATTAAATTTCCTGTGAAAACGGAAGTGTATTTTGAAAGAAGACAATGCATGTAACAGGCATGTCATATTTGGACGTGGAAAGTCCATGACCAAACGTTGATATGTGACGAGGTCGGAGTGAGAGCATGTTGTGGCATGAGACTTTACACCACTGCCCTATTTACAGCCTCATCACCCCTGAATTACATTTTTCCCCCATACATTCTCTGCTTGTACACACTGGCCCCCATAGCAGCTCGACACCTCCCCTCACCATGTATGTATAAATAAAAACTCTAGCTGACTCTCATGTGTGTCAAAAAAAAGATGAGTAAAGACTTGTTGTTGAGAGTCAAGAAATACCCCAAGCTATATGACCAACAATCCCGACAATGGCAAAAAGATATTGCCTGGCAGGCTGTAGCTCTAAAAATTGTCTTGTCTCTTTGGTGACAATTCAAGTTTAATAAGTGGGTGTCCACGCATGATTTTGGGCTAATACATAGCTGGAAGGAGTACAGATCTTTAAGTAAAAGTAGTGATATCTTTGTGTGGTCTTCTGTTGAAATGCTGCAGCACAACGTGTCCTGTTTGTGCTAGAGGTGACACTTGATGGGCATCATATAACAAGTAAATTAAGGCTATAAAATGGGGATTTTGCAACATGGTGGACAACTGTGTGTGCCAGTCAGTGGGCTCACATTCAGTGGCACAGCTTGAGATTGGTGTATGGGCGGGAAACTTGATACCAGGGAGGTCGCTACTACGCAGACTCCGAATGAGCAAGACACAGCACTCATATTTTAGCTTCACTTCTGACCAGCAGGGGTAAGTGGAGATGTGTCATCCATTTTTATATACAGTCTATGTTTTATACCCAAACAGCTTAATTCTATTGTAATATTCTTAGATGTTAAGCAGAAAATGCACTGTTGTACTCAGATCATCCCCCTGGATGCTCTCAATGTCATCTAGAACATCTTTCACCATTCATTGTCTATGGAGTGGCTACAGACTTTATAACTGATGACATCACAAATTTGAGTTTCAGCATTCTAGGTTTTGGATTAGGGAAAGCTGCTCATATTTACTAATAGTTTTGGACTGTCTTAGAACATAGGAATAACATGTATTAAGTTATACAGGCTTGCTCTATGTAAGTTTCCCTTTAAAGAGGGAGTGCAAAGAGAGGTCTTAACCTCTACACCATATCCTCTATAATCTTAAGAGGCTTCATGTCCACTGAAATGACATATTACCTCTAAGAATCAATGACACTACAGATCCATAGGGATTTTGTAATCTCTACACCAGATCATCCGTTCATCGTAGATAATTTTCTCCCAAGTGATGTTAAGCTTTAAATTCTTTGTGTCACGCCGGCTCACACTGCACGTGCTCTCTGGGCATCAGCAGAGGTCTTACGCAGAGAGATGTCAAGTACACGCAAAGACATTGACCTTTGAGGTCAATCTGCTCTATTGTGGTATTAGCATTGCGTGACCATTGAACTTGATGTATTGAACAGCAACTAGGCCAAATGAAAGAATCCCAATGGGAGAGACTAAGATTCATTTAGAAATTAAATACCAACTGGTTCCTCAAAATTTGTCCTTCAGATGACCCCAAAACATAGACCTGCCACTGAGTCTGTATGTTTAAGAGGTTAAATTATGATACCAATCTGCTGTGGTGCCATTCAGGCACACTGCATCAGTATATGAGTGCAACAAGTGCATCACAAGAAAAGGTGAGGCTACTTTAAGCTTCATTAGAGCTGCTTGGTGACTCGCACTGTGAAACTGAAGTTATTATAAGCAGTTCTGAGGTGTAAATGTGCATCAGTTTCTTTATAGCAGTGACTCAGAGCATGCTCAGATCACTTTCAAGGACTAACTACTGGTTTCAAAAGCACAGAACGACCAGCAGAAACTCACATTTGGTTCTGATAGATCCACATCTGTGATAGATCGCGGCACCTTTGGGGGAATCTGGGGTTTACAGTCCTTTGTCAAGCTGTCATTGGGGGCCGGCACCTGCTGCTGTCTCCCCTCCCACTCCTTAGCAGGGGACGTGCTGAAGTCATGGGAGTACGCGCGATACTCTGTGAGCGGCCTGCGGCAGGTGTGCTGGATGTTCCCCCAGGCGGGACTGCTGTCACCTGGGTTGCTCCAGCGCTGGTGGTGGGTGTGGGTGGGCGTCGCTCCACCAGGGAGGGTGGCTACGTCTGTGAATCGGCCCGGGGTTGTGTTCTCCTGAGCAGGGAGGGTGGAGGCTTTGCCCAGGTAAGGTCTCCTGTCTGATCTGTATGGCACATCCAGATAGTGGGGTCCCATGGGTGGGCTCATAGCGCATGATGGGGGGTGCACTGAGAGAGGAGATGGAAGAAAATGTAAATGAAAAACCGACCGGATGTTGATTCTTAAACTGGAATCAGACTTCTGCATCATGTCGGTGTTGCTGCAGCAAACCCATTCATTACAACAGTGCAGAGTGATTCATAGTTCTGCATATGCCTTCCCTACTAAGTGTCCTAACACCACCACAAAACTACTTGGCAGGTTTATGCAGTCACGCCAAGAAATACTGCCATGTCTCTTTCAACATTTAATCACAACACACCAACAATAGAGACAGTAAAGAAATATATTACTATTAAATGAAGGAGACCATCTGTGAGACCACTCAACAGATTGAAGCAGCACCGGAAAGAGAGTAGGAGAGAATATATAGGTGGCTGAACAGACCAGTTAGACTTCTTGTGGTTTGCCTTTTGCCTCTGTAACCCCTCTGTGTATTCTGAACAGATGCAGTCCTCTGCGTACCTATACTGCAGGGACTCCACAGGCACCTACACTGAAGCTGTTGCAACACTTAAAAGCAGAAGTATAATTCATAATTCATCAGAGCAAAAAAGTCATGAACTAGAGTTGCTTCATTCTGACAAATGCTGCATGAGCCTGTTCCTCTACTGTAAGCACGAGTCCGGTTTAGTCACTGAGTCATACAGGCACAAGAGAGGTCAGACAGGACAGTTAAATCTAAGGCTTAGGGAGACAGTAGCTGTCGTCATAGGAAGCTGTCTCACCTGTGGAGTTGTGACTTTTCTTTGACCCCTCCTTCCCACTCTTTCCACCTGGTTTCTTCCCAGTTTTTTGGTTTCTTTTCACAGCAGGCTTGGACTCTGTCGCCACCCCGTTAACATGGACATTCTGGAAAGATGACACATACAGTCCATATGAGTAGGCCTACTTCAAGTCCGACAGTTGCTCAAAAAACAATTCACAAATATGAAAAAAAAGAGTGTCATCTCCGTGCTCTCATGTAGCACAGCTCTGATTTCGAGGCATAGCAATTTCAGTACAGACATTCATGGTCCCTAGAGGATGAGTCCTACTGACTTTGGTGAACCTTTGAGTTGTTGTCTAGCCCTACCATGAGGCTGACATTTTTGTTTCTTAGTGAAATGTCTCAACATCTATCGGATGGACTATTGATGCCATAAAATTTGGTATAGATGTCCACATTCCCCAAAGGTTTGGTGATCCCTTAACATATCTATCATCAGGTCTGAAGTTTGATATGTCCACTACTTTAGTTTATAACCAAGCAGTCAACCTTGGGTTCGAAAGAATTATAGATATGAGTGGTAAAATACAATTCTGAAATTGATGAAAAGGTCTTAATTAAAAGACCTTAAAATTGCTTTCTATCTGAAAACATTCTGTCGTGTATTGGCCACCATTTATTTGAGCGAACCCATAAAGCTCTGTCAAGCCAAGCCTGTCGAAAAGCACCTGAACAGACACCATCTTTTATTTCTAGTACCGTCTGTAAACCTCTAAACATCACAGCTCAAGTTTCATTGTATGTGCATAGCTCCTTTTGGGTCAAACACCGTGTCCCAGCATTTATTTAATAGCCTTGGTGAACTATATACTTGCTTGACGGGTTAACATGAGCACTACAGCAACAAATTGTAGCCTCGCTGAGCCACTACCAAGGCTGTTTTTCCTGGGGGAGGGGGGATGTTATAAAAAGGGAAGATAGACACAACATCTTCTGCCACTTGTCATTTGGGTCACTGGTCACTTTAGCTGCAAAGCCACATTGTGCGGCACTGAGAGCTGCTCCTGATCCACTACTGGCAAGCTCTGTTTTGTTTGCTTCTCACTATGATGGGCATTAGTCAGAATGGGCACTGGGTGACCTGGCATGAGGCCTCTAAGCCCTCCCCACCCAAAACACACACACACACACACGCACACACATACAAACAGTCCTCCTCTCTTGTTTTCACATCTCTCTCTGCCATGTGGACCAGAGATTACACAGAGGGCACTACCCTCTTTGGACCATCTGCACTGTATTAAAACCCAATCAGCATTTGCGTTAAATGATTGTGCCATTTAGGCCACCAGAGGCTCTATGGATGTCACAAGGAGGTGGCAGCTTGAAACTCCTAAGTTGACACAAAAAGGGCCATGTGTGCCATGTGACCATGAGTCTGCACCAAACCTGCTCACGTCTCCTGCAGCAACAGGTCTGTTTCGCTGCAGCTCAAACTTCAGTTCGACACAGATGCATCAGACAATGGTTATATGTAGTGCTGTATAACTAAAAGTACTGTGGATGTATAAAGGAGTGTGAGCATGTGCGTTAACAGAAGGACAAAAGGAGCTAATGCTCTTTGTGGCTGCTGGCCAGGCCCTCATAACTGCCGACCTATTAACTGTTCCATTCAGCTCTTAATTATATTTCTGTCTTACCCACACCTGCGCCATTAATAACAAGTGCACAGAGCATTTAAATATTTGTTAAAATGTAACATAACATTGAGCTTCTTATTATTACCTGGTTTGAGTGTGGTTTCTCCTTTTTCTTTGTGCCACAATGATGAGCTCCTTTCCCTTCTTTGGTTTCTGTTCTGTGTTTTGTCTTCCTCATCTCTAGAGGGACACAAAATATAGCAATAAATCATCAGGTTAGTGAAACACTGGAAAACCATTGGAAAAACCAGCAAGAGGTTACACAGGACACTGATTTATTCATGTATTTCCTCTACGTCTAGGAATTAAAGGACAGGTTCACAAATTTTAAGTCTGTTTTAAAACAATAATTTGGTGTCAATATAAACATTTAAACAGGTTTTGCATGCTGTAGTTACTCCTTCTGTTCATACTGGACATTAAACAATCCTTTATTAATGTACCTTAGTGGAGGTGACGGGGGACAAAATCCACAGTCCTCATTTTGTACAAATATGAACTTATTCTTTAAAACTTCACTGTAACTGATCAGAGTTGTGTGATTTGTTGTGAAATGTCACCACCTTTAGAATTTTTACTCCACAGTGCAAATCCCAGCAGTTAGAAAAGGCCTACCGCTGCTTTGTTTTAATATCATGTATGATCAGTGCAGGCCTGGACACATGCATTTTTGGTGAACTGGTTGAAAAACCCAGCTCATGTCTTCAGACGTCATGCTGAGAGTCCAAATGAGCGTTGGCATATAGATGAGCTTAACCTATTTATTTCCTATTTACCTTCATTGTGATTGTTGGCGATGTGGACTAAATCTTCTCGGCTCTTGGCGGGCTGCCAAACTGTAGTATTACAGTCGGGGTTATCTGCCATGAAGGGAGACAAATCACAAACAGTGAGGATTTTAAGCAAAAGGTCGCAGGGGGAGGCCACAGAGACACTGAATGAAATTGTTTTCTGAGTCACGGACAGTAAGGCTTGTAAGCTTCAAAGCTTTTAATAATTTTAATGCAGTCTTCCTTAAGTTTTATGATACAGGTGAATATAAATGTCATGGCCAGTATGTTCAGTTACAGTTAAAAACTAATTATACAATGCAAGTGATAAAATTAATCCAGCATTTAAGCTACAGTTGGTGACTTTAGTTAAATAAAATAAAATAAATAATAATCAAATTTGGTGAAATCATCACTTGCCTTGTAGTGCTTCTAATGGCTTTATCATAAGTGACCGAAAACAACCAATAGGAGCCAAGGAGTCCCTAACGCAGCTGTCAATCTTGTTAATTATAGCTCATAAACTGCCAACCCGTCTCACTTCGAAGTCCTCAAAATCCAGTGCCTTCGCAGTGACTTGCAGCGTCAGACACTGACGAAAAAAGCCGTCCTTTAACGGCCGATCGCCATTATAGTTTACCGGCACTCAACAGTGCTAGGAGGAAACGCGGTGGGACAAGAACGAAAGTTAAGGTGGCCCAGAACGTCAACAACCAACACACCCAGGGTACCTTTCACGTCGTATCTGAACGTGGAAGTGTCCACAACCAAACGTTGATATGTGATGAGGTCGGAGCGAGAATGTGTTGGAGCTGTGGTCAAACTACATTGCCTATTTCTTAGTTCAAATGTTTTCAGATACATATTTTAGTGTACTGTTTAGCTGTAAATTGAGAAGGTTGGTCCAGCTGATAGGCAGTGCTTGGCGCTTTGGTAGACTGTATCCAACATGGCAGCTGGGTAAACTTTCTTTCTCATTTTACAGCTAAACAGTACACTAAAATATGTTTCTGGAAACATTTGATGAAATAGCCAGTGCAGTAACAAAATCTGGATTCAGATGTGACCACCGCTGCCTCGTTTAACAGTTACAGTTAAGTCAAGTGGCTGACATGATTGACAGCTGTGTCAGACACTCCTCAGCTCTGATTGGTTGTTTACAGTGCGCCACAACCAATTCTAGCAAATGCCATTAGAAGCATTAGGAACAAGAGGAGGAGGGACATGACTCATTTCACAGACTGTCTGGCTCATGTCTGTCAGAATATAATGACAGCTTCAGCAAATATGACACAACATTATTTTCTTAAAGCTACCAACTGTAGCCTTAATGAAACAAAGGAAATTGTTTGCACTCACCAAGCGTTTCATTGTCTGATGCAGATTTGGATATGTGTGTTCTGAGGGTAAAATTGACAAAGAAATATCACATTACACAGTTGCCTCTGATTAGCCCCTAAGTCTGACAACAAACCACAACAACCCAACTGATATAATTGTTCTTCCTAATTTACAGTGACAGCAAAATATAACAAAGACAACCACAGAGCACAGAGAATTGCACAGCACCACAGTAAAAACTGATATCTCATTGTGAGAAAGTAGACTGATACTGTGCAGAGGTACTCTGCGTGATCTCCTCTTCCTACAGGCCGAGAGACTGCACTGTGACCATATAGCTGTGTTTCTTTTAAAGTAAAGCTGGGGGTAAAGGTGTTGTAGCGATAGGGGACTCTAAGTAGGTGGGCCTTGAATCCGCTTAGTCCAACTAGCCCAAAGCTATAATCTGCCTTCTGCTTTCCCAACAGTCCGCAGGACACTGATTCTCAAAAAACAATCACTACCAGTCAAACTAAACAATACATACAAAGCTTGTTTTTCAATTGCATCTAATGGGCTGCCAATCCCTCTTCTTAAGACACAGCCCTGTATAGACCAGACCAAATAAACTAAAGATAAGAGGAGGTGAGGAGCGCTTCTGAAGCCTGTCTGCTCTGCTGCAGGAAGGATTTACAGTATTAACCCTCAGTGAAAATAAACAGGGAGCCTTTCAAGCCATGTTATTACTCTATGTGAAAGCCCTTTCACTTGCATGGCAGATCTTCTCTGCACGCACATCCAACAAAAGGAAATAGAAAGAAGGTTATACAGTAGAAGCCTGTATTCCTGGCAGGATTACATTGTTTTTAATTAAATTGTATCATCTATTTACAGCAGAATAACATGGTTAGTAAAGGAGCAAATGACACAATATAAAACAAATTTACCTGTGAGCTAAAATCAATGTGATTTGATGATGGATGTTTATGTCTAACTTTGTGGTGAGCTCACCTTCTTTTCTTTTTATTAGAGTTGGTCCCCGGCACTGGAGGCATCTCCTGAAAGAAAACAGACATTAATAAACAATCCATATAAAAAATATGCTGTTTTCTGTCACATTCAAATAGATCTGATAAATAAATCATTACTCAGTGACATTTAATTTACATGAAAAGCTTGAATCCAAAATTTTGAATTGCCCTGCTTCAGCCGCAGCAGCTGTCAACTGGCCCTGTTCATCATTTCATAATCAGCTTTATTTTGCAGGTTCAATCTGGTGGGTGGAAGTCCAAAAGTCCCAATTCCTCAGAGAAGTGACCCCGTACAACCTGGTCATGATCGTTCACATGGCTCCACCGTTCACAATCTGTAAGACGTGCATGTGTGTGGATGCACAGTATGCATCCCTCTCACCATAGAAATAGATCTCCCAGAGCCTCGCCACTTTGTGCTGTCATCCAGCAGGACCGCTGGGCTGCAGGAGCGGCTGCAGGATCGGCTGCATGTGCGGCTGGAGGAGCGGCTGGGGATGGGCGGCGGTGGGCCATCACTTGAGCTCTGCACTGCCTCATACAGGCTGTCCATGGACCCCTCCTGATGCCATGTGGACAGACAGACAGACAGACGTGCAGCTGTTAGACAGTTGAACTTTGGCAGCATTTTTGACATATGAATGGATTTCATCTATCCTGTTGGATTAAGTCTGATTAGTACTTTTGATGAAGCACATAGTGTGCACATATCATGCAGGATTTTTAGGTTACACACTTTGAAATGCCATGCAACACATCAGTTTCAAGTTTAGAAAGCCTAAAACTCAGAAAACGTAAAGAAATTTGCAAGACAACCCATATAAATCTTTGTTGCATTGCAAACAGATGCAAAGCAACACAATTAGAGTCATGAGGATTTAATATGAATGTAGGGATATGCTGCCAATGCTGTGCCAAAGCTCTTTTAAAATTTGCTTGTCAACCATGGATGTAGGGGAGGATTGAAATTCCTCAGCACAGATTTCAGTGTGGATTAAAATGTGTGCAGCTTGTTTGGATTCCTTCTAGGAATGTATAACCAATTTCTCGTCTTGTCTGTATGGTTACATCTTATCACTTTACTAGGCAGACTGACATTTTTGGGAGCAACGCAGAAAGGTGTTTTGATTGATAAGATCCACCTCTTTAGGTTTTAACTCTCATAATATGTCCATGTAATCTGCATTGTTTTCAGTTTTGCCTGAATTTATAGAAACTAAAAGATCTGACACACAGAAATACTCACATTCATGGATGTAATCAGTTTTCCTGTCTCTTTGTGTGTATGTTAATGTCACCCACTTACGTTGTTTACAGTATCATTTACTCTTCTTTGTGTTCTTACTACATGATTTAATTTTTTTTTTTTAAATATTTTATGACTAAGTTTAAGTTTGTACAACATGCCATCGTACACGTGATGTGGACTAACAGCAACAGGGAGGACAATCGGTGCAATCACAGTTCAAGCCTCTGTTTGCTTGTCAATAATCCTGATTATTGGTCAACATCTCCAACATCTGTTCAAAGAGAATAGTCTGTATACATGCCCCATGTGCCCACGTGCAGGCTGACAGCTGCAGCAGCATCTGAGGGACCATATGTGCGAGTGGGGCATGTGCGTATGCTGCCACCACACACTTGTCTTTACCCTGGTAACTTCACTAAGCAGTACTTTCTTTCTGCTTTCTCCTCTAGTGTCATACACGCATAAACTAATACAGAAACTACAGCGTTAAAGTACACAAACGTTACAGTACTATTGTATCACACCCTTGTTGCATAGTAAATGGATGGTAAATACAATGAAAAGCAGATGAATTCAGAGGTTTTTTTTACATTTTGAGATAGTTTAGATTTGGATTGTGCAAAAGGAGCAACTCAATATCAGGATATTTCTAATAATTTGCAGTCAATGGGTTATTGATTGGGCTACAAGCAAGAAATATAATATGAGGCTGAAACACTGTTATAACAACCTTGTACATATTTTCCAACACTTGACTGCTTTCACAGCATGCCATGATTTACAGCTATCTCATGTATTGAAAAAGTTTTCTTTCCCCTCAGCTACTCACACACAGCTTGTTAGATAGATGCAGATATTTAAAATGAGTCTCTCTTACCAGCGAGAAGCAGAAAAGGTTCATGTTGGCTGAGAGGTCTCCTGTTCGTGTCGGTGCGTCTAATGGAGGTGAAACAGCAATCTGAGTGACAGCCAGAGACTGAGAGACACAACAGCTCAGCGTGAGCCCAGCCTGGGTCGCCTGCTGTCTTCTCAGATTAATACCACAGTGAAATCCCTCCACTAATCCAATAGATGGACCACCATTATTTCTACCAGCTGAAGCAGGACTCACTCTTGACAACAGACCCACCATTGGTCGAGCAACAGTGTGAGTCTCTGTTTTGAATCTGATTTATTTTTGTTTTTAGCAGGGAAGCTTGGTGCGGCAGCCATGCTCTTTTTAAGCTACACACGGTGGTGTATTATATCCTTTACTTATTGTAACCTTTATTTAAGGTACCAGACCAATAATGCAAAAATACTCCATAATCAATCACAGTCAAAATGTCAATATGCATCAAAACAAAAATATTGTGAAAATATATCCCATGATTATTATTTGACATATATGACATTATTAGATTGTTAATACTGGTGCATTAATGGATTTAACTGGTGTAGATGGTGGAATTAGAATTTGGAAAAAAAAAAATGCTCATACCCACAAATACTGTTTTTACTACTTGATATACTAGTAGTTTAATCCAGTGGGGTAAGAAATAATAATAACTAATAATTTTGTGATACAAAAACTTTAATGTAATCATTGTTTGGACTGAGAGGCCCTTTTAGACACTGCTTTTGTGTAGAGCTAACCATGCTGATTTACTCTTTAAATGTATTTAATGAACGTTTCAAGTGTTTTTCATGTGAAACATAGGCCTATTATGATGATTTCCTCTGAAAAATGTAGAATAAAAGGTAGAAAGTAACATAAAATTGACTTACTCAAATTAAATGGAAATAGTAAATTATAAATACCTCTCAGGTGCACTACTGGAGTCAGGTAGGGAACACTTGGACTGCAGGGCTGCCAACTTTTGACTTCAGCTTAGAGTGAGATTTGCTCAAAAACATGTAATTTAAAACAAATTTCCTGCATTTCTACACCACCTAACCTCTTGGATTAAGACAAGAAAGAGCAACCATGTATAATGTTAACCAAAAATGTAAAATTATATTACTAGATTTCAGCATTGAGGTAGTTACATACATAATCCAGACTAAAATCCATGGCCCCGAGTGCCTGTCGCTAGTGCGCATCTTAATGTGTCGGGGAGTGAGGTTTTACGCACAGCACTGTACCTGCTGGCTACCGCTACACATAGGCATGCCAACCTAAAAATCTATTTTTGGGAATCGTGAGAAAGCGACAGAGACACAGAGCATTCCCGTAACCATAGTAACTCACTCACTCCTGCCTGTGTGCGCACGGCATGAGAGGAGGAAGAGACGCTGACTGAGACTACTCGGAGCAGCATGCATGGGAATAAATTACAATATAATAGATATCTGTATATTTCTTGCTTTCCCCCTGATGACCCGAATAACACAGTTCTGCTGCTGCTGCTGCTGCTGCTGCGTTTTGCTGTTGTCTTGTCTGTCCGTGCGCTGTCACTATCCTCTTTTCACGCCACGACGTTATCAGTTATGAATTTAGTTTTCACTGCGTGAGAAAATGGACATGTGGCGTGAGAGCGTGTGAAAAGTGTCAGTTGCGTGAGTCTCACGGTCAATGCGTGAGAGTTGGCAGCACTGTGGACTGTGAATTTCATGTAAAAAGTTAGCTAGTGCAAATAACCGGATGCAGATTTTTCATACATCCGGTTCCCGCTCGCGATCTGCAAAATGGGGCAGTGTCCAAAATCACTAACTACTCACTACATAGTCCACTATACAGTGAGCTCGCCATTTTGTAGTGCTGTCCGAATACAATGCACCGTGAAAAGTAGCGTACAACCGATTGTAATTCACTAAGCAATATATCCCATCATGCATTACGCGAAAGGAACAGTGGAGTGGAGAGAGAGCAGCAGCAGTGCTGTAAGCTGTCATATATGTTTAACTTAATGTGAAGTTTGTGTACCAGTTTCTTTGCCAAATAATTAACTGTCAGTTCGATGTCGTTGGTCCCCGAAGAGATAAAAATAAATCGGCAAATGATCTCTTAACAGTCACTGTACAGAGTACGGCTAATAACGCTAGCTAATGTTAGCAAGCTAGGTCGCAGCCATAGGGTTGGGTTGTACGCTACTTTTCACGGTGCATTGTGGGATACGTTGAGTCCACTATATAGGGTATAATAATTCATTCTATACATTCGTTAGTTCTTTATTTTCTGGTCATTTGAAGGTCACAGAAACAAAAATGTAATATCAAAATGTCTGCTCTCTTGACCTGCACTCATCTAAAACATCTGGAGGTTGTTAGCAGTTAGATGGAGATACTGGAAATATGCCACATGGTTAATAGACAAAGGAATCAGCTACATTTTGATTTGAAACTCTGTGATGATTGATGGTAGCTGGCTAATAAAAATGCTGTCTTTATGGAGATAGATTAGTTTAAGCATTACTTGTGTGAGCAGTTTGACTGCTGTATATGAATCTGTAAATATAAACACCTTCCACAAATACAAAAAAAGAGTTGTATAAATATATTTTGCTAACGTTAATGTAACAAATCGGCAAATACACACCCAAACTCCCAAAATTAAAAACAAAAAAGATGTGCATAAAATGCCAATTGGCAAGCATAGAATTAAGATTCACAAATAAAAATTTGAAAATATTCACCTTTTTTTTTATTTATTTGTAAATTGATCAAATAAATTCCCAGATTTTTTTATTTGTAGAATTTGTGTATTTGCAGCTGCGTTTTATATTTGCAAAACTGTTTTATGAGTTCACATTTTTTGTATTTAGGGATGGCCTTTTATATTTACAGATTAAACATTAACACAAAACAAAACAAAATAATCTGTATTGATTTTGATATTAAAACAACAAAACAGACTGAGCATGAGGTAAACCTATTCTCGCATTGTCAGTCACAGCTATTTCCTGTGTGGGCAGCAGATGACTTTCCCCCGTGTTCTGAATGTGGCTTTGTGCAACATAACAGACTTCCTCAGAAATCAAAACAATTCCCCTAGATGATGGAAAGCTGTTACATCTTTGGTTTGGGGCGAGTCCCCCAAAAGTGATGTAACAAATTAAAATGTTTTGCATGCAGTGATTTTATTTATTTATTTTAATCTGAAGACATTTAGCTCGTAATCACTAGGTCAATCTGTGTATCGTTTGGGCAAATTACAATATGTGTGTATTAACGAGCAGCACATTAAGTGCAAAGGTTGCGATCTAGTAATCCACCACCACCAATCATCAACGTCTGTTATCTGAGCTGCTCTAATGTAAAGACAGAACAGCCGGAGAGATTAACACTTATGACCTATATTTTTATGCTGATGTGACACTATGATTTGCTATAAGTGGAATGATCTGTGACGCTGTGAAGTGTTTTGAATCACTGCAGTTCATTCAGTTTAGTCTGTTCATTGTTGTATAATAAGAGTGTTCATGACCTGAATGACTGTGTGTTATTTGAGCAACAGGAAACAACAGGAAACACATTTAAATGGAACACGGAGTCCCGTGAAGGAGTTTTAATGATCACAGAAATATCAGGAATAAATAAATTCATAATCACTTTCCCATTAAGGTCAGCCCACTTTGCATGGTTAAAGAGTCTTTATAAAGTGGCCCAATTAATGAGCATATTCCCAGATACCTCCTCTGTAGTAAATATCTAATTGTGCACTATCCTGAGCTCCATGTCGAGCCATCAGTCTCTTTTGATTCTGGGCATGGATCCAGACTGCCAGGTACTGTGCGTGACCGTAACAGGGTGTGACATGGCATCTTTTTCTCTGAAAACAGGTTGGAGTAAGTGAATGCTGCCAGGCAAGATTCACACGCCAGCCACAGGTACGTGCAACATGTTTGTGTACGACTCATGGGGGAAATTCATCAGTGTGTTTTATTGTCGTAAAGAGGAACAATCGAAAATTTGATCTTAAGTGCTGTATTGTAGGCAAGTCCAGCTCAAGTAAGTCCAGTTGTCTACAATATAGCACTTAAGATAATCGTGACCTGGAACAATTGAAAATTTGGCTCAGTGATGAAAAGGTAATGATAAATAAAAGATCTAACATGCCTTCAGCACTGAGTAAGGTTGGGTGTTTGTTTATGCATCGCTCATTAGCTTGCATAAATGCACATAAATGTGGGTTAGTGTAAGGCCGCCAGGATGATTGATCACATGGTTCCCACTTTCAATCCATCTTGGCCCCTTAAACCCACTTGAGTTGACACAGCTGGACTTATAAGGAGCAAGCAGCAACCTCCAGGGCTGAAAAATGGAGGTGCTACAAAATGCAGTTCCTCCAATGGCCATTTAAGTCTTGCTGGTCAATCCCCACACACCTCATGTTAAAATGTCCAACTTTACAGCAGAAATAAACATGTTCACAGCCTGGTACAAAAGACGGTTCTGGTCTGGATACCGACTTTTCCCATTCAGCATGATGTGAATCTTTATAGAACCCACTCTTTTAAATTTCATTGAGGCTTAAAGTTACACATAATTCAGGGCCGTCTTGAGTGACAAATGTGGTTGTCTGCAAGGCATTGCAACAGTCTGTGAATCACATCCACCCTGTGCTCCTTCACAGCCCCACCCTCTCCTCCAAATTTGGTCACGATGACGGCCAAATTGCCAAACTCAAGTTTACTGTCAGTTGACAAACAACGGGTGACGTCATTTTAATAGACCAGAGCTATCTACCTAGACTTTAGCCTGACTGGTCCAAATGCCAGTTTGTTCAGTGTGTGTCATAACATGGGTGTTTCAACTTGGATAATTGGCGTACTGCAAATTATTTACCGGTTTAATGTACCCCTTGATGAATAACACTTGTACTAGGCAACTAACTGTTGACAAACATGTTGACTGCCTTTTCGTCTTCCTATATTACTTTTTTAAATATTTTAAAACCTGCATTGTGTACGTTTCTATGTACATTACCTCCAAACAACTGTCAATCAGTTGAACGGCGTGATGACCCAATAGAAAGTCATGAGGAAGTCAGCACATGTGAGCCACACTTCGTTTTTGAACCTGTGTGGGAATCACATGGGCAGGCTGCCTGTGAAAAACTGAATGAGCCTTTTAATTAAATCTTTACACAAGAGACTTTTCATTCAGTCTCACCTATAACAAAAGACAGCTGAAACAAATTCATGGGATCAATTAACAGATTTATTCTTTTTGCATTGCAAACAGACAAGGGAGTCCAACTTTACATGGCAACAGACACAGAGAGCGACCCACATAGCAGTAGGCTGTTGCAGTGACCCACTAAGTGACATCAGGAAGGGATTAAGAGTGTGTTTGTGTGCGTGTGGTCGCCCCGCCTCCAGCTGTAAAAAAAAAAAAAAAAAAAAAAAAGGCTGTGACCACCAGTGTGTTGCACAGTTTGAGAAAGACTGTCATACTGTAATTCAATATTGTAGATTTCATTGAAAATAAAAGCAAGACAAATCAAAGACAGGGTAGTCACATTAAAATCATCTTCCGTCAGATTCACATATGAGTGATTACCTTCTTATGTGCTGTTTGCAGGCACTGGATCCTGAGGGTCGCAAAGGTCGGTACTGCAGCAGGGATCCCCAGTGTTACACAGGTCCTCACAAGTTCGAGATATGGTCTCGCCTGAAAATCAAACAAACAAAAAACAAACTGCAATGACTGAACCATCCCTCTGTCACTGTGGTATGTATTATGGCTGAACACACATTTTGAAACATGTACATAAGAGAAAGCGACATGAATGCAGCACAATGAGTCCTGCTTACCATCAGTGGAAAAACTTGTCATGCAGTACTGAGATGATTCTGGGCATTCTGTCTCTGTCTTGCAGTCAGGGTTACTGTCACAGGTGTAGCATCTGAGTGTGAGCACTGATGAAAGATAAAAGTCATCAGGATTGACACAGGGTTTTCACTATAATCTTAAGATGTTATAAAGGTGACATCAATGTTTAGTCAGTGGGAATACTGGAGAGCCTTTCATTAACACAGACATTAAATTGCTGAGGAAAGAAAAGTCCATTGACAAGATCACAGTGATCCAATCGAATGGTTCCTTTATGGCTAAAGTTACAAAAGTATTACTTCAGTTTCACCTTTGATTTAGTAAAAATAATGTGGGAAAAAAACGGCAATTCCCTCACCTTGAGTGCTACACAGCAGGAGCAGCGTCACAAGAAGCAGGACCTTCATGTTGTCAGATGGCATGTGGAAAAACCTCCCACACTGGCACCTTATATACTGTCCCACACACCCACATATCAAACTGGAACTGAGTCGAGCACTTCCTTGTCTGTGATATTCCAGTAAATGTTCCTTTCAACTCTATTGTCCCGGGGAGAAAACGAAACGAAAATAAACAAAGACTTATTGAGTCTGCTTCATACTTTTGCTGATAAGCCAGGTGATGTGTTGCAGGAAGATTAGTTGATGCTGCTTTTAACCCTTTCCTGTAGGTTATTTATGATGAGGTTTGTAAACTCTGGATTTCTGAGATTACCTTCACGTCTGACATCAGTTTAAGACTGTATCATATTATATCAGGTCATGTCACAAATTTAAAAGCAGGCCAATCTGTAGTTTTCCATGGCATAGTTTGGCTCTGTTGAGTCACTTGAGGCATTCATTTAGTATAATTATATACAGCATAATTTTGTACAGGCACATCCAACTACTTGGACAGCACCCTTCCCACTACAGGACAACAATACGTAATTGTTTGTAAACCTGTTTTGATTTTCTGGGCCTGCTGCCCTTTATTATTCTCATACAGCTAAATTATAGTGTGTGGTGTAAAGGCTTTGGAAAAGTGGACGTTGTTCAGCGTGTGTGTTCCAGCCTGTTCAATTTAGACACTCTGACAGGTAAATGGTAACCCTTTGAAACAGTGGGTTGGTCATTACCCTACCAAAAGTTGTAGCGTGTGTAGCTGTATGATGAGAGATGTGAAATTGACGTGCATGAACTCACCCTCACCGTGATCACAATTAGGTGAATTAATTAACAGTAATTATCAAACCTTGATAAAACTCACTGAAAAACGATTAAGGCTATGTATACTGTGTTCTGCTGTATGTGTTTCCCTGCACTGGATGTAGTGTGAAAATGTTAACTTAATAATACCATCATGACCATATCATAAGGCTTAATTTAGAAAATGTGAAAATGTATTCAGTTCACCCAGCGATCACAAAAAGAGTCTTCAACCAACTCCCAGTTAATTGATTTTATCATTCACAAAAGCAGTCCACACATACTAAGGAGAATACATAGAAGTTTTATCAACACTCCTCTGGTGGAAACTTCTGATACTGTAGTTTTAAAAATTAAAAAATAAGAAAAAAACAACAGGGGAATCACTTCATCTGTGTTTTTAGTGCATTCAATAAGACTAAGAGTCAAACTCAGCACTTGTAAGTATAGCTTAACTATGAAATAATTAACATTAAGATATGCTGTCACCTTAAATTGCCTGTGCAGACACTCCTCATGTTTGTGAGGGTGACTACAGCATCAAGTACTTTAGTGACATCTGCAGGTGACAATGGGGAAGTGCAAGACAGTGTGAGCATGAGAATTTTTTTTTTCAACCCAACCTGTTTTCAATGTAAGGGAAACAGTCCTGCAAAGAAATTTGTAATATCCACATGGAGACTGTAAGATTTGTCTATGGATGACTTTGTAAAGTTATTCCAATAAATAAAAACTGCTGACAGTGAGGTCTGGGGATTTTCCACAGTAAGATGCTGCTGTTAAATGCTAATGGCATGACAAAGAAATCTCATTCTCCTCAACTGTATTGGGGTGACCTACTAATCACCCTACTGTATCACTGATGTTTACACGTGATGCCAAGAGTTATCAAGTCAGTGCTTCTAGGTGCTGTCACAGCCAGTGATACAGTTTCTATCTCACTGACCTGAGTCGCAATGAGGCTGGTTTCAAAACAAGTTAGGCAGGATGGTGACACTGAAGATGAGATAACAGATGAATGTTTACTTGGTTTCTCTTACTTTTACCCTCTTACCCAAAGGAAATATTGAACAAAGAACATGTTTAACTTGTTTCGCAAATTTATTTTCAGGACAAAAAGAGATGAAAAAAAAAGATGGTTCTTGTGTAATTCGAGATATAGCCTCTGGATCAAATGACTTTTGATCGTCATCCCTCTGCTGTCCCTAAAACATAATAAAACAGTTTGAGCTACAGTATAAAGACTTCAGCTCAACACCACTTTATCATAGTACTGTATCATTTTTACAGTTATAAACAAAGACTGTTAAAGTCGTGCTGAGGAGAAGCTGATAAACAAGCTGTCACACAACTATTCTGCCACAGATCACGTACAGACAGCCTGAGGCTTCACTGTGAAGCTGCAAATAAACTGCTGGGAGCTTGTGTTGTTTTCTGCTGCAATGCCAAAACTCTACTTGTGTTTATTATAATAAACAATAAAGCCATGATGCATACATTTCACCAGAGTAAAATCTTTATTAGCACATTTAGTTTACAAGCAGAGCTTTCCTCTGTATCAGTTAATAAATAAAAGATTAGTTAGAAAACCAGCTGAACAAAACAATGTAGCCTACCACTCTGAAGCACTTAATGTGGGATTCGCATACAGTGCCCTCCAAAAGTATTGGAACAGTGAGTCCAATTCGTTTACTTTTGTTGTAGACTGAAAACATTTGGGTTTGACATCAAAAGATGAATATGAGACAAGAGATCAACATTTCAGCTTTTATTTCCAGGTATTTACATCTGGATCTGATACACAACTTAGAAGATAGCATTATTTGTAATGGAACACAAAATTTTTAGGTGTAAGTATTGGAACATATAAACTTAAAATAGATTAAAGTGAATGAGACTTAATATTTAGTTGCAAATCCTTTGCTTTCAATAACTGCATCAAGCCTGTGACCCATTGACATCACCAAACCTTTGCATTCTTCTTTTGTGATGCTGTTCCAGGCTTTCACCGCAGCCTTTTTCAGTTGTTGTTTGTTTTGGGGGGTTACTCCCTTCAGTCTCCTCTTCAGCAGGTAAAATGCATGCTCTATTGGGTTTAAGTCTGGAGACTGACTTGGCCAGTCTAAAACCTTCCACTTCTTGCCCCTGATGAACTCCTTTATTGTTTTGGCAGTGTGTTTTGGGTCGTTATCTTGCTGCATGATGAAGGATCTCCCAATCAGTTTGGTTGCATCTTTCTTTAAATTAGCAGACAAAATGTTTCTGTAGACTTCTGAGTTCATTTTGCTGCTGCCATCATGTGTTACATCATCAATGAAGATGAAAGAGCCCGTCCCAGAAGAAGCCATGCAAGCCCAAGCCATGACATTACCTCCACCGTGTTTCACAGATGAGCTTGTATATTTGGGATCATGAGCAGATCCTTTCTTTCTCCAAACTTTTGCCTTTCCATCACTTTGGAAAAAGTTAATCTTTGTCTCATCAGTCCATAAAACTTTTTCCCAGAATTTTTGAGGCTCATCTCTGTACCTTTTGGCAAATTCCAGCCTGGCCTTCCTATTCTTCTTGCTAATAAGTGGTTTGCATCTTCTGGTGTAGCCTCTGTACTTTTGTTCATGAAGTCTTCTGCGAACAGTAGATTGTGATACCTTCACTCCTGCCCTCTGGAGGTTGTTGCTGATGTCACTAACAGTGGTTTTAGGGTCTTTCTTTACAGCTCTCACAATGTTTCTGTCATCAACTGCTGATGTTTTCCTTGGTCTACCTGTTTGACGTCTGTTGCTTAGTACACCAGGGGTTTCTTTCTTCTTCAGGACATTCCAAATGGTTGTACTGGCTATGGCCAATGTTTGTGCAATGGCTCTGATTGATTGTCCATCTTCTCTCAGATTCACAATTGCTTCTTTTTCACCCATAGACAGCTCTCTGGTTTTCATGGTTCCACCTCTAAATGCAGTCTGCACAGGCAAAACGTATCGTACCCAATCTGAAACTGAGCTCAGACATTCAGTGCTATTTATTGTTTGAATAATCAATGTAATTGGGAGACACCTGGGCAACAAAACAAACCTGTCAGTCACATGTTCCAATACTTTTGCTCTCATGAAAAATGGGTGGGTTCAAAAAAAAAAGGTGCTATCTTCTAAGTTGTGTATCAGATCCAGATGTAAATACCTGGAAATAAAAGCTGAAATGTTGATCTCTTGTCCCATATTCATCTTTTGATGTCAAACCCAAATATTTTCAGTCTACAACAGAAATAAAGGAATTGGCCTCACTGTTCCAATACTTTTGGAGGGCACTGTATGAGGTACAGTATGGTTCATTCATAGGCGTTATTAGTCATTGCAAATCAAGCCGGAAGCAAGGTACTAAAAAAAGAATGTGATTTAAGTCTTGTAAAATGTAAAATAATAACTTGAGTGAAGTTTGCTCTGCTTTGCATTTTGATCTGTTGATGCCTCCCACAGCCCAGGACAGGATAAGTGGATTTGAAAATTAGTGCAGAGAATTTCTACAAACATAAATGACTCTTAGTCTCAGTGATATGTGGCATAAATACCGAGCCACAGTGTGAGGCCTCTCTGTAGACATTTGGTTTAAACAATGATGTTTAAAGTACATTTATACAGTATATATAAACTTTATAATAATTAGCGTATCAGTCACCATACCTGTTACATTTTTACGGTAAGGCAGCAAATGTGACCTACAAAAATGTCCTTTTATCCAATCAGCAATCCAACCTTTACACAGTATGTCATAATGACCATAAAGAAAGTCTGTGTTTCCTTAAAAATATGCTTTTTGAAGTTAAAAAATAGAATAAAATAAAAATGAATAAAATAAATTAAAAAATAAAATTTAAAATGAAAAATAATAATAAAATAAATTAAAATAGAAAATTAAAATAAAATTAAAAAATAAAAAAAGATTAAAAAATAATCCATCCATCCATTTTCTAACCGCTGGGGAGTTGGGGCCTATCCCAGCTGACGCTGGGCGAGAGGCAGGGTACACCCTGGACAGGTCGCCAGGCTACCGCATAATAAAATAAAACAAAATAAAAGGATTTGTAAAGATGAGTCTTGAATGGCTTGATTCTTGATATCTTGCTGATTTTAAACAATATTTATCCATATAAAATATCTAAAATAGTTTCAATAAATTAATAATATGTTTGGTTAAAAAAAAAAGTTGTTATAATAAAAGCATCAGTAAAAGTGGCCTAGATGCAACAACAGTTTCAGACAGTGTTAATAATGTGACAAAGTTAATGCAATCTGTGTTCATGATTCTTTTTAATAAGTGTTTTCAAGTTATAAAAATAGAGTTCTTACAAATTTAAGGCAAAAAGGTGCCCCATCTAACAAGAGCTCCACAACAGTACAACATAAGTCGTACTGTACTGCTGTTTTTCATTTTTATAATATATAATACAGATTGTTATACTACAGTATAACCAGCGAGAGCATGGTGCAAACTCATCTTATGTGGTGAAAGGACTAAGACGTTAGATTCTCCTGTTCCATGGCATCCTTTCTGTCTTTCACACAGTTGTCTTCAGATGTTGACTCCATACCTCTGTGGAACAGAGGCAGATTAGTATTTATCTTTGCAGATAAGCCATGTGTCATACAGTACCAGCATTGCACTAGCCAAGAACAGCTTAATTCTATCAAGATAACCTGTGAGTGAGGCATGGGTGGACATCATTATTCATTTAAATTTGAGGGCTGACCTGAAGTCCACATATTGACCATATCATTATTGGAACATGTTGGCCTATGCACTGAAATAAAAACATCAAAGACACATACAGTACTATATCCTTACAAAGCTGTGGGTTCTAGTTTACTTTGACCCAAGTTGATTCTTCTTAATACTATCTCTCTGACTTCCCCCCATTACAAAATAGTCCAAGTACAGTGATGCTTAACTATACGGAAACTCTGCATGTGTACTCGTGTGTGTAACTTTCATACTTGGCTGCTTCAAACTTCCTCTGTCGATAAGAGTCGCCCTTCTTCAACAGGTAGAGAAGAACCATGTCACAGAAGAAAGCTCCCTGTTAAATAAAGTTTTATTTAGTGATGTGACTGTTGCAACTGGTAAAAAATAACAATAATAATAATAATAATACAAAAAAAATCCTGTGCAGTTCTTTCAAAAGCATTTGTAACTATCAGTAGTACTTACAGCACCCATCAGAGCCAGCCCTGAACCAACATTGATGGCTGTTGGGACGATGCTGAACTTCCCGGCCTGTGAATAACAAAAGAAATGCAAAAAATGTGGTTTAAAATAAATCACAAAAATCATCTTAAACCCCTGTAAAACACATTTACCTTTCCGTGCACCATGATGGTAAATCGGATGCCATAGACTTTGAATAGAGAGCGATAGGTCTCACCATCAGCGTTTTGGTAATACCGACTGTGTCTGTTGGGGATAAAAGAAAAGAAGACAAGGAAGGTGAAATTATGGAGGCATGAGAATACGAAACGACACGATTAGGACTCCTGGATAGTTTTCTCCTCTCAAATAATGTGCTTTTAATTGTAAATAATTATACTTTTTTTTTATACTCTGCAAAACATAGCAACACAGACTAAGACAGTGTGTGCAGTGAGATTCACCTGAAGTTAAACCCCTTTACGATAGTCATGTTGGAGACATCCAGACGTGTAAAGTGGTACTGTGGATGGCAGTGAGAGTAACCTTTGTCAAGGTCACAGTCCCACTTTATCATAATGCCAATGGAGCCACCCTAGAAAACACAGTACACATTTGGTCATATGTGGCTCCTTAACCATATCAATTAATCATGGTGAAAAGGGTGGTTGCCAATGGCGTCCCCAGAATTTTTTCATAGTGGTGGCTGATGGAGCCACTGTATCAGGGTGGCCATGGCCCCATTGGTGGGTGCATATCTTTACACTACTGTCCTACAGGGCCAATAGACATCCAAGCATATCTTCTTCAACACACTGATGCTCACTCCATGATGAGGCATAAGAAACATTAAAAAATTAACTTAATTTAGTAATTTACCAATGTCAGTGTTCTGCTCAGTTTATTAAAGTTATCATGATAGAAATGTGCCTAAATAATGACAAATATGTTGACTGACAGGAGGCCTAACTACCATGTAAATATCAGAGATGCACTGATCCAACGTTTTCTCTCCCACTGTCGATACCTCAGCTCAGGGTATCTCATGATACTGAGTGCCGACCCAGACCCAGTGTCAGTGCTTTCTTTTTCCCAAATTTAAAATACCCTTGTAAAAAAGAAATTAATAAATATTTGCCGTTGTTTTAAATCTGTCCAGCACAATCGAACCAGATGTCTGTACTTCATCACTTGGAAATCCTGTGGTTCTTTCAGGAGGCTACTGGTTTCAGTCTTATCTTTTAGAGAGAACCTTTGTGGTCACCATAGGCAACCACTCCTCTTCTACAGCCTATATTACCTGTGGTACCGCAGGGTTCAATTTTAGGTCCTATTTTATTCTCTATTTATATGCTCCCACTTAGTCGTTATTCAACGACATAATGTCTCTTTTCACTGCTACACGGATGACACAAAGATATACCTCCCGCTGAGACCTGGTGACCCCAAAAGCCTAACTGCTGTTGGAGACTGTACCTGTGATATTAACTGTTGGATGGCACAAAATGTTCTACAAATCAACAACTCAAAATCTGAAATCCTCCTGTGCAGTTCCCCTAACTGCATCAGCCTCATCAAAAATGGTCTCGGTCCCCTGTCCTCAAACGTTAAGCCCACTGCCAGAAACCTTGTAGTAATTTTTGGTTCAGACTTAAGCTTTCAGCCCCATATCAAAAAAGTTGTACAGTCCTGTTTCAATCAGTTAAGTATTAACTATCTCTAAAATCAAACCAATGCTCACTCACGCTGATCTGGAAAAAGTCATTCACGCATTCATTTTCTCAAGACTGGACTACTGTACTGTAACTCCCTCTTTTCTGGCATCAACCATAAATCTCTCTCCCGCCTCCAACTTGTTCAGAACACAGCAGCTAGGCTTCTCACTGGTTTTAAGAGATGACATCACATCACCCCGATCCTGGCTTCCCGCCATTGGCTCCCTGTAAGTTTTAGAATTGATTTTAAGATTTTACTGATCACTTTTAAAGAACATCTGGGTCTTGCCCCAAGCTACATTACTGATATGCTGACCCCCGCTGAACCAGTGCGCAGCCTTAGATTCTCAGGTGGGGCCCTTCTGGTCGTTCCAAAGTCGAGGCTTAAAACCAAATAAATAAAAGGCGACTGAGCTTTTGCCATCAGTGCCCCTTGGCTTTGGATCCACCTGCCTGAGGAGATAAGGCTAGCAGAATCAGTATCTTCTTTTAAGTTACTTCTTAAAACGCATTTTTATAGACTTGCTTTTATGTGATGTCATTGCTCTTCTTTTATTATTTATTTTTATTCTTGTTTTTATTTGTTTTATTTATTTTATTGTTTTTATTTTTTTATTTACTGTTGTTGTTTTCCCTGCTGTTGCTACCCTGTCTGCCTTTGCTATATTTTTTTGTTGTTCCTGTACTGTCTGCTATGTTTTCTTTGAATGCTGCTGCTGTTTTTGTCTTCTTCTATTTTTTGAATTATTGTTGTTGCTCATTCTGGTTTTGCTTTGTTTGTCAAAGCATTTTGTAAACGCTGTTTTTAAAAGGTGCTATATAAATATTAAATATTATTACTTAATTCACTTTTCAGTGTTATTTTCTTGAAGGGAAAACATTTATTTAAGTCACAATAATCCCTATGGTCATGGTGTTATAGATAGTGTATCCCTATGATTTTAAAAAAGGACACAAAACGTTTGTTCATGTTAAAATGGCAGCTGCTTTGCCTTGTTTATTATTACATCACTCTTCTAATTTCTAGATAGAATAAAAAGCTGAAAAGTGTAATACTACCGATGTCGCCATGTCGTGGAAGTTGTGTCGGGCTCTTCTGGTGATGTCACCCAGGCGAAAGATGGGGCAGTAGGGGTGGAGCTCCTCATCAAATCGACATGTCTTCAAATAGGAGTGATCATTTGTTTCGAAAACGTTGGACCTCAGATTTAAGAAATGCAAAACATTACAGGGTGTAAATGAGTGTCCACTACTGTACGCATCTGTTTCTAGTTAACCAAGTTGTAATTGGATGGAGAGCCTATAATGAATGTTGAACACAGAAGAAGAGGACTTACTTTGAAAATTCGAATTTTGGAAATTGGATGAAATTCTTGATGTAAATGGTGAAGTTTTCAGCGTGTATCAGCAGCGGCTCTCTGTAAAATGAAAGAGTATTGTTTAGTGTCACACATTCTGTGCTTTGCTAAGAATATAACATTGGAAAAAAACAGGTTTAGGGACATAATTCATGAGATGTTTCTCAGTGCAGAGGGGTTGCTAACAAGTGGAGCAGATATACAGTGATAGTGGTTGGACAACTGAGAGGGCCATCACATTCACACGAAGTTACCTCTCAAACAAGTCGGGCCAGCACCGGATGTTTAGCTTAAACAAATGCAATGTAAATAAAAGGCCAATGTCAAGCTGCTTAGTATCTGCTCTTTGTTTAGGTGAGTGTGGTATTTAAAGGCAGCTTAAACATTAGCTAATGAACAGATTGAAGACTATGTTCTTGTCTTGGGGCTTAGTACATGTATAAAAGCACAGCCTGATACCAACTGCAGGGCCTAGTGATGGGTCAAAACGTCTTTCAACATGGGGTGACCTCTAGCTCACCAGGCAGAGTGTGTTCCCCATGTAGGCCAAGTCCAATTGGAAGATAGATGGTTTACACACTCCATATTCTCCCCAAGTGAGCGAGTGCATGTGTGGCATACACCAAGAGAACAGCACAGGCCTGAAAGCTTGACCCCTACAGTGAGGAGATCTGGTGGTTTTGCTGGCATATTTTAGACCTACTTATTCCCTTAGCGGTAATGGTCACTGCAAGTCAAAACAAAGTTGTTTCTAAGTGATCATCTTTATCCTGTGATAAAACATTTCTATCCTGATGGGAATGGTGTCTTCTTGGATGATAATAGGGCACGAGGGGTCACTGAATGGTTTGATGAGTACGACAATAACGGGAATCATATGCTATGGCCTTCACAGTCACCAGATCTCAACCCAGTTCAACACCTGTGAGAGATTTTTGACTGACATGCTCGACAGCGCTCTCCACCACCATCATCATTAAACCTAATCAGATAATATCTTTTGGAGGAAGGTGTTCATCCCTCTAGCAGAATTCATGAGACTTGTAGAATCAATGTAATGTAATGGTGAGTCTGCTTTGCTCCTTACTGTGGTTTCAATTTTCTTTCAATGGGACACCAGCCGTAGATTTCGCAGGTACCAGTGGAGTTTTCATCGTATCTTAAACATCGGCCGCTCATCATCCCTTCAGAAAAACAGCAAAATAAGAGTCACACAGCTTGTAACATGTAAAAGAAGTTTGAATTTCTGTTGCAAAGATATACATATACATACATCAGTTCAAAATGTTCAAAGTTCAAATGATAATTCTACTCTTATTTCCAAATTTCATGTCAGTGACCTCGACTTGAACAGACACTAATCACCACTCAGAACATCCCTTATCATTATCTTAACCCCTTGTGTTTTCTATCATACATGTTGCACTAATTTTTGTTTATTTGGAAAAACACAGTGACAACAAAAGAGAATGTAACCTTGTTAAATTTGGACCCAAATCATTTTTCATGTTAGGCTGACTGACTTAACCACTAACTAAATGGAAATTTAAAGCGTTGTTTCTTCCTGACCATGACCAGACACCACCATCCTCCCCTCTTCACAGTCCTTGTCGTCTTGACAGTGGCCATCCAGCACCTTGAGGCTCTGAGATCAAACGCCACAGAAAAAAAAAGGCAAAGGTTCAAAGTGTATTTAACCATAAACAGACCACTTTTACACAATTATAAACAATAAATAATAATAAAACAATAATAAGCAAGGTTCATAGCTATGGAGGCCCATCTTGGCTTTGAAAAGAAAAGAAATACATAAAATCCTAGCCATGTTAGAAATAAAATACTCGCAGTAAGGCAACCTTATGACTAACTAAGACAAAATTGTGAGATAGCTGTCACATTTCAAGTGTCCTTAATTTATTACCTTCTAATTTGACTTTGTATCTCATACTTTTGACTTAGTATTTAATAATTTTGACTTACAAGCTCCTAATTTTCCACTATTCCATCATTTTGATTTGGTAACTCATACTTTTGACTAAGTAGCTCATAACTTTGTCTTAGTGTTTAAACACCTTGACTTAGTATTAGTATTTTACTTTTCCTGGCAAGTATGGGCTCCCAAAATATCACATGTATCGGCTGTTCCTCTAATAACAATTATTGGAAATGAAATATGATGAAAAGGTGTAAAATGTTCACAGACAATGTGACCAAAACATATACTAATATGGTTAGACAAGGTCATCTGAGGCTGTATTTGCAACAGTTTGTCCTGTTAGTATTCCAGCATGCTTTCACATAAATGGTAAAGGTAAGAGGATTCTGTTTTCTAGCAAAACATGAAAGTAAAAATGTGCTTCGGGGTTGTTTATGAACACATGTCTGTGCCCTTTTCATATCAGACTTCAACTAAAACACTCTTGTGTTAGTGAGACTGTGCCTAGTTAGACATGATAAAGGACACTTAAAGGCTCCCACTCAAGTGTGGCAGCCTTTCAGGCACAGGGGCACTGCAGCTGGTGAGAGCCGAAATGTATACAGGAGCAGTGTTTTATGGCTGTGCGGTGCTTTTGGACGCTTGTTATTTCTCTTGGCTGATGCAGTGAGGCAAGAGACCAAGAGAGGCTGAGTTTACATACCAGGAACCTTCTGGAAATTTAAAGATGTAGCTAAGAGAAATGATGAACAGTATAACTGGCAAACACCCGTAGAAAGACGGGGGAGGTGTCAGCCTTTGTCAAGAGTTAGAAGTCTTCTGTTATGAGTAAGCGCTGTGAAGAAAACGCAGACCAGTGCTGCTCTGGCTGTGACTGGCTTTGCCACCACACAAGCCATGAGAAATCAGTAGGGGGGCGCTATAGATCAGCCACTGTCATTGTGCACAATACACTGATGACTGATTCACAACTTTCTCAGTCTTTAGGGGGGTTACTGTAATGCGCAACTGTCTTCTTCATCCTGGCATTTTAAAAGTTTGAACTGATTCGTGGTGCTTCTGGTAGCTGAGTAGCTCAAGTAACCATTTATGAAGAGCGATAACAAGTTTGTCTCTACAGTTTACTGAAATGACAAAATATCAGCTATGGGGATCTAACGATGGCAAAGTTCTAGTTTATTTATGTTTCTTCCTTTCCAGTTCTTCCCTAACCTCAGTCGCACATGGCCTATTGTATCTATGAAACGGCGGTGCAAATAGTTTCCAGATGTTTTAGACGTCAAACAGTGCAGAGTAAACAAAGTAACCTTAAAATAAACACAGCTAGTCTCCGACAGCTCGAAACTGCGAGCCAAACGGCGAGGGAACACAGTGTCTAAACAGGACATCATGCCCTCCAGCTAGCTGATGCTCACAACAGAAAACTCACGAGTATCCAAATGTTAAACATAAACATGTTTGTCTCAGAATTAAATGCGGTTCATCCAGATGACAGTCATAACAACTTTCTAGACAGACACAATAAAAAGGTGAAGCATGGTCAAATAACAACAGCAATACTAAATTAACTAAATTAACTTCTTGTCTTTTGCTTCTCAAGAAGACAACTGACCTGAAAACTTCAAGTACTTTGAAGTAGGAAATTTCATCTCTCAAGAAAATGCTGTGCATCATTAAAATTGTATGACAGCTCAAGTTTCTCTGTGTTTAACTAAATATGGAGGTGCAGCAGTATCTTCTCAGTTCTGCATGACCTTGTGCGCAGCTCCAGTGCCAGCGGTCAGTCTGACCATGTTTACTTCATTTTGACCTCAGACACACATACATGTCCATATCCGTATAAAGCGAGGGACTATGTTTAATACACAGCTGTTGACACTGATATTGGCTGATAGCCTATTTATCTTTCAGGGGTTCATCTGTAATGTGTTACATGGATTGTTGGGACTGATTCAGATTTTTTTTAATAAGAAGGATGAAATTTTGACAAAAAACTTTGACCTGGCGAGGCAAGAATAACACAACTACTGTCCAAAAGTGGGTTGCTGGTCCATTCTGAATGGACCACAAGTGACTCGCAAATATGTCAAGTTTGTAAAAAAACACACTTTATTTTTAAGTACTATGAATTTCTGGCACAGAGCTTTTATTTTGAAGTAGTTTCCTGCTGAAAAGTGAGTGTCTAACTGACAGAGACTTGAGAGACAGCAAACCAGCTCAACAACATGGCCAAACGCAAGTATGACACTAAGTATATTTAACTGTGTGGACCTTGAACTAATGACTAAGGAGAAATCTGGATCCCGTGGGTGGACCAGTTGGGAACCACACGGGTCTCCATTGTTTTTCAGGCCAAGGACCCCTTTGCTGAAAGAGAGACAAAGCAGGGACCCCCTACTACATAAACTGTACAAAAACAAGTTGCCCTTAGGACAATTCTCTGAATATTTTGGGGCCTTCTCTTGTTTGCACTCGCCTGTAGCTGCTAAGTCAGCATCAGCTGCAGCATAGCTAGGTGCATTAACCTCACCCCCTGCACTTTCGTCAGTGGTTTCTGGGGTAGACAACGTGTCAGAGTCTCTTGCTCCGTATTATAAACCACTACACATGACATACCAGTAATCATACAGCTAACTGGCCAATATGTGAATAAAAAGGAGAAGCACAGTGATTTCACATGAGCTAGCTCACATGATTGCACATTGATTCATGGGTACGCCTATCATAAATGTTGTACACTGTAAATTAATTTTATGAATGGGCCAGTTTATTTTTGCTGATTACATGTTGAATTTGTATTAATGTGTAATGTCACACACATTTTACTTTTTGGAAAAAAAAGAACATTGAAATTATAAGTTTGGTTAAATTATCAAGAGGTAATTTGGGGGGCCTGCAGTAACTCTAATGACCCAATGGGGGCATGGACCCCCTGTTTAAGACCCAGGATGTATCAGATTCCAATAAAAGTTTATCATTACTGGCATTATGCTGTCAAAGATGAAAATAATGACTAGCAAATTAGATTCAAGATTCATTTTGACAGCTGCGATTAAAGCCACTAGAAGTGCCCATGTGAGTGCAAACACAGTGGTCTAAGAAACAGTCCTTGGTGTACACTTAAGCTAACTGTATAACACATTCTTACCTCAGCACAGTATCCCAGCTTCTGGTTTGGTGTTTCTAGGAAATTGGTTACAACAAACAGAACAGCTTCACCCTAGATGTAGAGAAAACAATATGAACTGGTCTTTATGTTGACAACATAACATGACGACCCCTGTACTCCCACCCTTTCTCCCTCTTCAGCCTTAGACTCTATCTTGAGGGGTCTTCAGTCAGGCTGTCACCTGACCCTGCTCCTGCACGCACACCTGTCCCTCTCAGGATATACAGTATACAGTAACCACTGTTCCAACGACTGTGTTGTCATAGTGTCTAACTATTCCCCCCATAACCTGTTTTCTGTTGATTTAAACCTGCTTCTGTCTCCTCTTATTAAACAAGAAAGGGAACAATTCCCAAAATGTCAAACTACCCCTTCAACCAGTTTTTCCTGACTGACTGTCCGTATATGGGCCCTGAACAGTCACATTTTATTGTTTTGTCAGCCTGCACTGGTACATGTCACCACTGAAGTTCACTTGAATCCTGCATGTTCATGAAGTCAAGCAGACATAAGAAACAAATACTTTAAAATGGATGTTTTGTTATCTTCTTAATTTAGCCACGAGCATGTCTTTCACCCAGTTTGGATGTATGCACATATTAGTTTGGCTGCAGTGTAAATGCTTCACCTGTGGTGGGATGACATAGTCCTCTGGTCCCCACACCAGCAGACCAGACTCAGTGGTGTTCGTCACTGAGACTCCCTTCAGTTTAGTTATAATAGAGCTCTGGATAGCCTCGTCTGTCTCCTGGTAGCCTTTCTTTACTATGAAAACCCATCTGTGAGTGAAAGGAAAAATGGAAAATTGTTTGTTGTGTCATTTAATTGACTTATTGTTTGTGTTAAACATTAAGGAAAATACAGAATGTGTGGGCCTATTGTCTCTTCTATATTTGGCAATAAGAACACATTCATGTTTGTGCTTTATGGTAGTGGATTTTTTGTTCCACTATCATATAATATTCTTGTTTGAAGTTAAAAGTATTGCCATGATACCTGTGGTTATAGGACTAGACTGTACACTGTTAGACATTTTGTGCAATAATAAGAATAAGTTATTTTTAACTCTAATACTGACTGTTGCTTTGTTGTTTATCATTAAGGTACTGCAACTTTAAGTCAAATTTACTTACTATATTAGGGTTTTTAATGTATGGGTTTTGCTTCAAGGCACTGAGAAAGCCACAAGAGTACTCTGAACATAAAAAAACTTTGTGCTACAATTATAACTGTAACTCAATCAATCAATAAATAAAGATATAACCTTCCTGTCACTTGGCCTAAGAAAGCACTGACTAAAAACTTAAAGCCCATTTACTTTATCAAGCTTTAAAATCATCATAATGGTCAATTTGGAAACATAATAAAATAGGTGAGTGTATAGTTCGGTACATTTATGTGAGCTGCTAAATTTACATAAATTTCTATGTTAATATATAGGCTAATTTTATATCTGAGAGGAATTCAAAATGATTTGCTTTGGGTTAATTAATTTAAATGAATTTATGGCATGTGAAAACGAGGTAATAAAACTGTAAAAGCCACAACAGTAATTCACTGACTTACCCTATAATGTACCCGATGATAGATAACTGAATAAGTCTGTACAAAACTCCAACTGTCTTATTTTTGGCGACAATGTATTTTTCCGTTTTGTAGTCGAACAAGGAGAGGAAGCGTCCTTTCAAGAAGCTCCCGGCCATCCTGCAGCTGTCTGCGGGCAGTTGGGTGTCAGAGCATAGTGAGTGATAGTGGTCCACACACACACAGCCGGAGAGTTTCTATCTGCGGGCGGCGGACACACACACTCCCACTGCCAAGCCCTCATTATGATCCCCCCCCCCCCCCCCACACACACACACACACACACGCTTCTCACCGCCAGCGTCAAGTCAGCATCAACAAGCACCATATCCAGGTGGGACTTTCAAAATAATGCTAGCCTTCTGATGAGAATATCCGGCATTCTGTTGATACAACATAGTGGTTTTAACAATTGATGGGAAGGAAAATACATACATAATAAGTGTAATGCATGTAATTTATCCTGGCTTCATATGAGTAGAGGAAATCTCCACCAGTCGCTTGGCTAATTTGCTCAATGTAAAATACCATAGGCTTGCGCTAATAACGTTAGCATATTGTATTTGTTTGGAAAACGTGTTTAGTATAAGACAGTTGTTTTGTCGGTGAACATTGTGAGTTGTAATGGAGCCAAATTTTGTAACGTTACTTTGTTAAATGTTGCTGCTGTCCCTGGCTTCATATGAGTAGAGGAAATCTCTGCACACGGCTAGGCTAATTTATACAATGTAAAATGTCATAGGCTTGTGCTAATAACGTTAGCATGTTGTATTTGTTTGGAAAACGTATTTAGTAGAAGACAGTTGTTTTGTCGGTGAACCTTGTGAGTTGTAATGGAGCCGAATTTTGTAACGTTACCTTTGTTAAATGTCGCTGCTGTCCCTGGCTTCATATGAGTAGAGGAAATCTCTGCACACGGCTAGGCTAATTTATACAATGTAAAATGTCATAGGCTTGTGCTAATAACGTTAGCATGTTGTATTTGTTTGGAAAACGTATTTAGTAGAAGACAGTTGTTTTGTCGGTGAACCTTGTGAGTTGTAATGGAGCCGAATTTTGTAACGTTACCTTTGTTAAATGTTGCTGTTGTCTCTAATTTTATTGAGGAAGAGGAAAACATCTTAAGTGTAAAACAGTTGTTTTGTCGGTGAACCTTGTGAGTTGTAATGGACCCAAATTTTGTAATGTTAGCTTTGTTAAATGTCACTGTTGTCCCTCGCTTCATGTGAGAAGAGGAAATCTCTGCTAACTGCTAGGCTAATAAATACAATGTAAAATGCCATATGCTTGTACTAAAAACATTAGCATGTTGTATTTGTTTGGAAAACGTTAATATTAGACAGCTGTTTTGTCAGTGAACCTTGTGAGTTGTAATAGATCCAAAGTTGTAACGTTACCTTTGTTAACTTGCTGTTGTCCCTGGTTTCATACGAGTAGAGGAAATCTTTGCTAGCCGCTAGGCTAATTCATACAATGTAAAATGTCATAGGCTTGTGCTAAAAACATTAGCATGTTGTATTTGTGGCGAAAATGTATCCAGCAAGCCATGTTTAATGTGTGTTTTGAAGCAGTCAAATTTTACAGCACTTCACAGAAACTCCACCGCCAACTAGTGTTCTGGAGGTGTAACTGCAGAGTGACACAATCACAACAGCACAAGTATAAATGCTCTTAACGGCGTAGGCTATTGTGTAGCTATAGTATATAGGCTAGTTTATACAATGTAAAATGCCATGGGCTTAGGCTAATATCGTTAGCATGTTGTATTTGTTTGGAAAATGTGTTTAGTATTAGACAGCTGTATTGTCGGTGAACCTTGTGAGTAATGGAACCAAACTTTGCAACGTTACCTTTGATAAATGTTGTCCCTGGCTTCGTATGTGTTGAGGAAATCTTTGCTAGCCGCTAGTCTAATTTATACAATGTGAAATGCCATAGGCTTGTGCTAAAAACATAAGCATGTTGTAGCCTATTTATATTTTAAAATGTGTCCAGCAAAAGGGGAACTGCCCATTGGTCCGACAGCCCATTGGTCCGACATCCCATTGTTCCGACCATTGTTCAAGGCAAGCCGAGGGTAACCAGTTGTCTCAGGTCAGCCCAAATCAAAATGTTACCTGGATGCTGGCGTAATTTACTAATACCTGAGGAAAGCCATGCGCTCTGTGAGTTTCAGTGGCTCACACAGGTAGACGTGCGGTTTGTGTTATATTGTCTTTTGTTGACGTGAAATCAAGTCCAGCTTGACGCAAATTTGTGTATATTATATTTTCTTTCCTTTCTTTTTTTAATGTCGCTGGTACGTAGCGCTCACTTACAGAAACATATTCACTGTGGTAGATGTGAGCTGCGACTTTAAGATCGCCAGTAATATGTTGTGTATGTTTGTGAATTTGTGACGAATCTGCTGACGGAGGCGCAGCACATCTGCAGCTGTTCGGTAAGGAAACCAGTTAAATTGGAAACCAGTAGGGACACAACACCGGTCGCAGCGCACCATCAATGTTGAAATACGCCCGCCGGGAGCCGTTCAGCATCGCAGACCGTCAGACTAATGGGATGTCGGACCAATGGGCTGTCGGACCAATGACATGGACCCCAGCAAAAGACAAGTGCTTTGTCTGTGAATGCTGTGTTATAGTGAAGCCAATTTGTGTTTGAAACTGTCGGCAGTGAGTCATGTTTAATGTGTGTTTTGAGTGTGTTTTGAATCCACAAAACTTTGCAGCACTTCACAGAAACTACCCCTCTGACTAGTGTTTGGAGGTGTAATTTCAGAGTGACACAGACACACCACCACACAAGTAAAAATGCTCACAGCGGTGTAGGCCATGTGCGTAAGCTACGGCATAGGCTCTGTATTGAGCTGAGGCACTAGTATAAATCCCGCTTAAGAGTCCAAAGTCCACAGCAGCTCCACAAGCTGAGCTTGTGAGTAATGGAACCAAAGAGGGTGGGAATCTGTCCCCCCCTAGAATAATAATAAATTATAATAATATGTGTCTTGTTCTTGTGATTAGTTTTCTGTGCATACCTGTGTGTTTCCCTTTGTTCTTTGTCAGTTCGTCTGTGTCCCTCCTGGGTGCGTTCTTTTGATCATCCTGCATTCATCCTTGTTCATCGTGTGTTTCCCGGATGGTTTTCAGTTTAGTTTTTGTTCTGCTTTCATTCTGACTTTGAGTTGCCTGCCTGTACTGGATGTTTTCAATCAGCAACATTAAATCTCGCTTTTTGTTAAAAACTCAAACTGTCTGTTAGTCTGCATTTGGGTCCTCCTCTGAACTGACTGTGGCACCCAGCTGTGCTGCTGGAGGGAATGTGGAGAAATCATGGTTGCACATGCCCATATTTTCTGGTCTTGTCCTTCTATTCAGACTTTCTGGAAGGAAGTAGCAACAATCATTTAAAAAACTTTGGGTTTTAGTATCAGTACAACATTCACATCAAACAAAGATTATATCTATTTACTAAAGATCCTGCTGGCAACAAGTAAAAAGGCTAAATACTGGCTCCAGAAAAACTGTCCCAGTGTTCGCCTCTTTATTAATACTGTTAATCACTTACACCTTATGGAACAGATGACATATTGTATACGACCTCAGAAAGAACTGAGAGGGAAACAGTGGAGAAAATGTTTATTTAGCCAATGAGACTGATGTCACATGATAATCATATGTACCATATATGAAACCTTACTTTAAAGGGATAGTGCACCCAAAAATGAAAATTCAGCCATTATCTACTCACCCATATGCCGATAGAGGCCCTGGTGAGGTTTTAGAGTCCTCACATCCCTTGCAGAGATCGGCGGGTGGAGCGGCCAGCACACCTAATGGTATACGGCGCCCCAGACTAACGTCCAAGAACACAAAATTGAATCCACAAAGTATCTCCATACTGCTCATCCATAGTGATCCAAGTGTGCTGCAGCCGCGACATAAAAAGTTGTTTCGAAAAACGTCACATGAACCCTGTTTTTAACCTCACTGTAGCCTGTAGCTCTGACTGCTTCTCTGTGCTCCGCGTTCACGTGTGCGCGCCTGCGTGAGACCAGCGAAAGCATGAGCTTTGCTCACCTGTGTTTACATCACGTGACACATGCACCGCAGGGAGAGACAACGTACCCATAGTAGCTTAAAGATAATTTGCACTACGGTCTTTTAGCAAAGGACAGCCCAACATGTCTGAAGACTTTGAAATTGAGGAGGAACAGCATTTCTTTGTTGAGCCGTATTTGTTTAAGCCCGAGTATACGGACGGAACTCAGGCTACCTAACCCTCAGCCAGCCGCAGAATACCGGAGTCGAGCACTGGAAACCTGGTGGTGTAGTTGTTACAAATGCAAAGCAATGCCAACGGATGAGGAAAGTCTTTGCTGCTCAGACTGGGAATTGGCGATGCCTGCACTTGAGAAACTGGACATCAGTACTAACGAGACTGCTGCTCTTCAGAGATCACCGATCACCCTGAGCGTGCGCACACGTGAACGCGAAGCACAGAGAAGCAGTCAGAGCTACAGGCTACAGTGAGGCTAAAAACAGAGTTCATATGACGTTTTTCGAAACAACTTTTTATGTCGGGGCTTCAGGACACTTGGATCACTATGGATGAGCAGTATGGAGATACTTTGTGGATTCAGTTTTGTGTTCTTGGACGTTAGTCTGGGGCGCCGTCTGCCATTAGGTCTCCGCAAGGGATGTGAGCACTCTAAAACTTCACCAGGGCCTCTATCGGCATATGGGTGAGTAGATAATGGCTGAATTTTCATTTTTGGGTGCACTATCCCTTTAAATTAGGAAAATTTGTCATGTCTTTGTAAACATCCCATGCCCTCATATTAGTCCTTTTTTCATGTGTACTGCTTTGTTTCTTTTCTTTTTTGTTGTGTTAATAAATGTTCATAAATAAAACGCATTAAAAAAAACTAACTGATGATTCAGCTCTGTGAGTGCGGTAAAGTTGGAAAGATATTGGCAGATTCGAACTTCCGGGATCAGTAACTCTTAAGTGAAACGTTGTTAAAACACAAAACACACATATTTTCAATCGTAGTAAGATAGACAACGAGCTACAACATAATATTCATCAAAATGAGCCGTCCTCTGAGCCACACCAAGAACATTGGTGTTTACGTGCAGCCGGCTTTGAGCACAGCGCGCAGGGACCGTCTACAAAGTGCAACACCGAAAAGAGATATTACAAAAATATTCAGTAACGTCACTATAATACAGTGTAGTGTCACCAAACTCACTCCACACTTCATTGGTCTCCTACAGAGTACACTACAGCACTTGGTTTGAAAGAAAGGCATTTTACATAATTTCTGGCAATTTTTCTTAGGAATATTAATCAATAATTTCAGTATGATGCAGTGTAGGGTCACCAAACTCACTCCACACTTCATTGGTCTCCTACAGAGTACACTACAGCACTTGGTTTGAAAGAAAGGCATTTTACATAATTTCTGGCAATTTTTCTTAGGAATATTAATCAATAATTTCAATATGATGCAGTGTAGGGTCACCAAACTCACTCCACACTTCATTGGTCTCCTACAGAGTACACTACAACACTTGGTTTGAAAGAAAGGCATTTTACATAATTTCTGGCAATTTTTCTTAGGAATATTAATCAATAATTTCAATATGATGCAGTGTAGGGTCACCAAACTCACTCCACACTTCATTGGTCTCCTACAGAGTACACTACAGCACTTGGTTTGAAAGAAAGGCATTTTACATAATTTCTGGCAATTTTTCTTAGGAATATTAATCAATAATTTCAATATGATGCAGTGTAGTGTCACCAAACTCACTCCACACTTCATTGGTCTCCTACAGAGTACACTACAGCACTTGGTTTGAAAGAAAGGCATTTTACATAATTTCTGGCAATTTTTCTTAGGAATATTAATCAATAATTTCAATATGATGCAGTGTAGTGTCACCAAACTCACTCCACACTTCATTGGTCTCCTACAGAGTACACTACAGCACTTGGTTTGAAAGAAAGGCATTTTACATAATTTCTGGCAATTTTTCTTAGGAATATTAATCAATAATTTCAATATGATGCAGTGTAGTGTCACCAAACTCACTCCACACTTCATTGGTCTCCTACAGAGTACACTACAGCACTTGGTTTGAAAGAAAGGCATTTTACATAATTTCTGGCAATTTTTCTTAGGAATATTAATCAATAATTTCAATATGATGCAGTGTAGTGTCACCAAACTCACTCCACACTTCATTGGTCTCCTACAGAGTACACTACAGCACTTGGTTTGAAAGAAAGGCATTTTACATAATTTCTGGCAATTTTTATTAGGAATATTAATCAATAATTTCAATATGATGCAGTGTAGGGTCACCAAACTCACTCCACACTTCATTGGTCTCCTACAGAGTACACTACAGCACTTGGTTTGAAAGAAAGGTATTTTATATAATTTCTGGCAATTTTTATTAGGAATATTAATCAATAATTTCAATATGATGCAGTGTAGGGTCACCAAACTCACTCCACACTTCATTGGTCTCCTACAGAGTACACTACAACACTTGGTTTGAAAGAAAGGCATCTTACATAATTTCTGGCAATTTTTATTAGGAATATTAATCAATAATTTCAATATGATGCAGTGTAGGGTCACCAAACTCACTCCACACTTCATTGGTCTCCTACAGAGTACACTACAACACTTGGTTTGAAAGAAAGGCATCTTACATAATTTCTGGCAATTTTTATTAGGAATATTAATCAATAATTTCAATATGATGCAGTGTAGTGTCACCAAACTCACTCCACACTTCATTGGTCTCCTACAGAGTACACTACAGCACTTGGTTTGAATGAAAGGGATTTTTAATAAGTTCTGGGAATTTTTCTAAGTAATATTAATCAATAACTTCACTATAATTGTTGCAGCCACAGCCTGGCCTCCAGTTTTTTTCTTGTGTTTCCCCTACCCTTGTGTCTCCTGTGCCACCCTGTGTGTTTCTCTGTGTGTCTGTGTCTGTGTGGTGGGCGTGGCGCTCCTCTGCTTCCAGCTCCCTGGTCACTGCTGATCTGACACACCAAGCCAGTCACATGCAATCCATCAGCTCATCAGCCCTGCATATATCTACCCCAGTTTTCCAGCCGCTGATTCCACTACAACACTCGGTTTGAAAGAAAGGCATTTTTCATAATTTCTGGGAATTTTAGTAGGAATGTTAATCAATCAGAGACTCAAAAACAACATTTTGATTATCTGTGATACAGTAAAATTACATGAAAAATAACTACGGCAAAATGAACGTTCCTAGAATAGACACACACACACACACACACACACACACACACACACATCTCACTGTACATTATTAATGACAGAAGTTCACAGTCCTATTTTTACATAGAAAGTCTATCTCAGGTAAGACCTCACCAAAGTCACCTACAGCCTCTTTATTTAGGGTCGTTGCACAGTACACAATACCAAGGGGTATCTGTGTTTGGTGTCGTTGCCGCTGTCATTCCAAGGCACTGCATGTGAAACCATTTTGTGCAAGTTTCACACTGAATCTACAGGGATAAATTCATTAAACATATTAAGAAAATGTTACCTCTATGTAATGCATAAAAGTATATAATATTTGAATAATTTAATGTTGTGTCTGGTTCTTAACCCCAGATTATCTACTGATTATCCACTATTCAGATTATCTATTGATGTCTAAATCTCACCCAGACAGCATCAACAGCAGTCTTGGGCAGGTCCTCATTGCCACAGAAGGAACAGAACTCATCCTTTGAAACTGCAAAAAAGGAAATACAGGTCTTTATTACTGTTAAGTTTGTAGGAAGTGTTTGACATATCAATGTAATATTTTGAGCAATACCTGATCCTTTCAGAATTTCTTCTGCCATGTCTCTTCTTAGATTTTGAAGAGATTTTTTGGATGTGTTAATGTGAAACCTCTTTGGGATGTTTGGAAACTGTGTCACGGTCATCTTGGCCATCTGTAGAGATGGCAAAACAACACATGTACTGTGTACGATCATCTTACATAGTAAAACTACATGCTGTTTTATCATAAAGAAAACATATTGCGTAGAATCACCTGCATGACAAAGATCCCACAACTGGTGTCATCTTTCTGGAAGGTGTGCGTTATCTTGCCAGGCTGCCACTTGATGTTAACCCAGTCCTCCTTTCCAAGTCTGTTCCGGCGCATTTTGAAATACTGTCTACAGGTTGAAAGTAAAATACATTTTTGCTTTACCTTTGCGCTTACTCTATGGCTTGACAGAATGTGTTTGTAACCTATTTACTTCCCATAATCTATTTAATATTACCCAAATCTGTAGCCAGCCTTTCTGGAGTCCTCGACTTCATCTGACCCTTGTAGAGGATCAACCACAAAAATGTGGTTTGAAAGGGCATGAAGATACTGTAACATAAAAAGGTAGCATCATTAAACCATATACCATCTTCAAATGTGTCATTAACAACAACAGCAACAATAATAAAACTAGAAAAGCACTCAGAGTGCAGATCTCCACCAAGTAGCTGATATTCCCTCCCCTTCTGCATCATATTTTGCAGCCTGCATCACAAATATATGCCTTCACTATGGAGAGACTGTGGTGTATTTATTTCATTTTTATTTTGTACTAACACAGAATATAATGTTTTTTTTGTATTTCTAACACAGAACATTAATTTCAACTTTTTTAAACAATATTTTTAGCAAGTAGAACAAGATGTGCTTTCTGGCCACCAGATGGCGCTATTTTCACCATGTTAATTGCTGCTGAGGCTGTCAGACCATAGACTTTATTTATTATTTTATCCCCTTTGCTTCAACTAATCACCACCAAAATTTTATCATCTGTTCCTTGTCCCATTTTCCACATTTCCTGAAAATTGCATTAAAATCCGTTCATAACTTTTTGAGTTATTTTGCAGACAAACAAACAAACAAACAAACAAACAGACAGACAAACAGACCAACACCGGCGAAAACATAACCTCCTTGGTGGAGGTAACAATAAGATTCATTTATGTAAAACTTCAAAACTGCAGTTGACAACTTGATGCACAGTAAGCCTCTTATTGTCTGTGAGTAGATTAATTATAAAATTTGATAAAAGTACATGAACTTTTATTAAAAGATTCAACTAATAGTAATCTATGTAGTTTTATTTACTTTATTATAGGTATTCATAAACCTTTATAGCAATTGCAAGGTTGATAGCATTTAAATGGACAAACCATGAGCCATACATAAATGCTGTAAAGACACATAGTACTATAAGTAGCTTTATACTCACCACAAACTTCCAGTGCACATTTCTTATGTTGACAAATCCAATGGCTCCATCATAGTCATCAAATGTGACCTGACAAAATGTGTGAAAATGGAAAAAGGACTGTATTTCTTTTGTAATATACTGAACCAAAAAAACAAATGATGAGAATATATTATGAATTTTCCTCCACTGGACCAACCAAAAAGGTGAAGTGGCTATTATAAATGTATTGGTTAAAAACAAGACTACTAAAGTGATAATATAATAATGATTACACTCACCTTTTTTAACCCTTGCCTTGCCATCTGCTCTCTTGTGCCATGTACAATTGCACCCACGGTGTAGTGATTCATGAGGTAGAGTCGGCCAGCAGTATCCTTAGAATTGAGGATGGCTCTAATGTAACATTCTATCACCTTTTGGAGAAAATTAATCACACAAAAATATTGGTATGTTGGTAATGGTAGTGTAGAGACTAAAGTTAATTCATATTTAATCACATTGTTGTCAACATGTTTGAGAATGGGTCATTGATGCAACACTTTAGCTAAAGACTGGTTTGTCTGAAGTCACATTCCAGACCTTCTTTCACGACAATCAACTTGTTAAATCATTTTATGCAGCAAAACTCATAACATTTTCACATAATTTTTAAAGGACTGATCCATCAACAAGTAGATTAATTTTAGATAAATCTGTGACATCAGTTCTGATGAGAAACTTGCCTCGCCTACGATGAGTTCATCAGGCCTCAAACTCTGAAATTCTCTGTGCCGCAGGGTGTAATTGTGCTTCTGTTCAGCATGTCGTACAACAGCCACAACAACTTCGGTTGGTTTGCATGTCCAAAGGGCCTCAACCTACAAGGATATGAACAATGAAACTGCAATCACTTCATACAGCATTTGCAATACTTTCAACATTCAACTGTCCTGAGTCTGTGATCTCTTTTAAGTCCCTTCTTAAAACATACTTTTATTGGACAGTCATTCCTGATTTTACTTGGGGTTTTATCTGTTTTTGTGTTTTTTGGACTTTTGTTTTAAACCTGATGTTTTATGACTTCTTTATCTTTGCCTTTGTGAAGCACTATATAATGTAGGTTTTGAGAAGTGCTCTATAAATAAAGATTATTATCATAATAATATTATTGTTATGGAGAAAGCTGCCATTAAACTATCCCACATCGTTCTGTATTCATGAATATTTTCTCACATTATTTAAAATTCTGTCAGTATTTTATGGGAGACTGTGTCCTGGGGTGAACACACCTTGGATGTGAATACAACTGCCTCACTGATGCTTAATGTTTGTAAATGCTTCCTTAGCAATGCTAGTATAGCTCTGGAAAGTGCAAATTACTCTGACTTGGTTTTAATCTGTTTTGAGCAGTCATTTCATTTTAGTGATCAGCAAAAAAGTACCTCTGTGGCAGACGTGGACCCTTTACTTGTGAGGACATTGCTGCTGTTCTTCCCATCTGCGCTCTCTTGAAGATCTTTGCCAGTGTTCAGAGTTGACTTTGCTCTCTTTGGAACTGGAATAGTGGTTGGAGCAGTATAAAATTTGGAACTGGCAGTCTGGGGCTTTGCTCCATCTCGCTTTGCCCAACCCTCCTGAGATTGAGTGAGGTCTTTTGGTAGCATGGGTTTAAGGAGTAACTGCTCAGAGAAGTTATGAGACATGATGTGTTCTCTGTATCTCCCCTGCAGAGAGCCATACATTTTCCTGACAAATGTCGCTGGCCTCAGTTGCCTCTGCTTTTTCAGAATTGACTGTTTGACAATTCCAAACCATCTCTCCACATGGCAGTTTGTGTCCCTTGTTTTACCTGGGCCAAATGTGTCATCTTCTTTGTCAGATGCATACCTTTTCAAATTCCCCAAAAGCAGACCACTCCACAGGGGAAAAATGCCAAGGTAGTTCTCAAAAAGGACATCAACAATGCCTGGGCAGAAGTATGGATTTTCCTCATCATGTGGGCTCTCGGCATCTGTTTTTTCGAGCTCTCTCTGTACCTCCTCCAGGACCCTCTTGAACTCATATGTGAAGGGAGATCTGCCAACAATTGTGTGGGCATTTCTTCTTTCTTCATCATCTTCCTCCTGAGCTAAGGGGCTCCCATCTAATTTTTCAGTTTCTTCCATGTCAGGAATGTTGCATTTTTTTATTAAGTCCTGCATGACTTTCAGATTACTCAGGACAATGTCATTGTTGTATTTGCCAATTAGTACAGTGCACAGTGAGCGGAAGATTTTGAGTGCTGCCGTCATTGAGGTACTGTTTTGTAACCTGGCAAAACCAAATGTTGCGAAATCCTTCAATCCTTTGTCTGCTGTTTTTCTTGAAATTGACTGAGTGACAGCTTTGATCACGTGTGCAGAGCATATGTGTAGCACTGTAAACATTCTGATGTCCTTCCATGTCTTCAGTTTTGAACAAATAGAAAAAGCCCTGTCTATGTAGCTAACAATGCTCTCTCTGTTGAATGACAGAAGAACACTTTGCATTAGTGCCCAGCTGTAATCTGTTTCAACTTGATGTACTCTTAGTTTTGTGTACTGCGACAGTTTTCTGCAGAACTGCATTAGCCAGAATGTGATTGGTGGTACAGAGTGTTCATTTGTCAGCATTTCACAGACTGGGAGGGGAGGTGCATTCGGACCCCCTCCAGGAAGAGTGAGAGAGTAGTAAAGGACTTTTTTGGTCTGCCCGGGAACTTTGGATGCAACATTACCTGTTGCATCTAGGTATAAGGTCAGCGGGATCTTCTTTCTCAGGTGTTGCACAACTATGCTTACTCCTGTTTCAGTATACATGTGTACACCAAAGGGGTCAACTTGAAAGTGCTGTATGTAGCCAGGCATCTTGGAAAATTTGGAGTCACATTCCTTCATGATATTTTGAGTGAGGTGCATCTCCATGAAAACATCATCATGAATTCTTTTCCCTTTACTAACCTCTGAACTTATCACTTTAAGAACATTTTTGTTCAGACTTCGTGTTATGTTTCCGGAAATCAGCTCGGCAACGGGTGTTTTTTTAAGTTTACTGTAGTACAGTTGGCTCACTCCTTTGTGTATAGCTCTTGCTATTTTCCCTCTTCTTGTGTTTACTGCAGGCCTGAATTTTTTTTCACTTGTTTTGTGTGACATTTTTCCTTTTTGGAGCACAGATATCTTAAGCAGGTTTTCTCCCACTGGCTCCCTTTTCTTTTTAAAGAAGTATTTTGTACTACAGGAAGGGAATGTACAAACAGCACTGATGTTTAAATATGGAGTATTAATTTTCCGGCTTTGAGGAGTTTTGATATGCTGGCTCTTGAAGGCAAGAGTACAACAGGGATTTTTCTGTCGGAAACTGTTGTATAAGACTTTGGTCCATGGTTGCCTCAGTTTTGTTGAGCCATGCAGTGGAACAATTGTCTGCCATTTCTTTCTGTTTACTGTAATTGTGAACCTCTTTGATACCACAGGCAACTTTCTCCATTGTTTTCTGTTCCATGTCTTTACATGTTTAGGTCGGGCTCCTGTCTGCAATGGCATCTTCTGTTGTTTGTCTTCTTCCTCATCTGTATGTGAGTCTTCATCTGTCACTTCCTGTGGTTGAACTCCTGTCTGTAATGACATCTCCTGTTGTTTGTCTTCTTCCTCATCTTTATGTGAGTCTTCATCTGTCACTTCCTGTGGTTGAACTCCTGCCTGTAATTCCTCTGCCTCATTCTCTTCTGTGTCCTCATCTGATACTAGGTCTCTAGCATGACTGTCTTCCTCTGACTTTTTTGTCTTGTCCTGTTGTTTAATAGTCAGGTCCCTCACGCCTTTTCTATTTCTGGTCCATATAACCCATAGCCAATGACGGTTTTTCTTCTGATCTTGACCAAAAAGGGTTACAGATAGTTCAGACCAGATTTCTGAAGTATACTCTGTTCCTCTGTTTGTAATATTAACACTCTTCATTGATCTGACAAGAGCTTCCATTCCACCTGCCATTGCCCACAGGTCTTTCCTCTGAGCTCTGCTTCCTTTTTTAACTCTTCCCATTGTCTTTAAATTGCCTCTAACCTAGGGAAAGGGGGACAGGAAAAGCTAAAACATTTTGTCAAAATAAAGTGAGTTTGTGTAATAAAGTCTTGATAGAGCTAAACTCTACAGTAAAGCCATGGTTGTCATGTGACACAAGCAGTACATGAACATATCTATACATAACTAAGAACTAAAAAAATCACATTTACAGTTTTCCCATAAAAATGTCCTTAATTCGTAATTTCAGTATTATTTCAACATATGGTTAATGATAGGTTAGGGACATCATGTGTCTTTGTCTTTTCATGCTATTTCTTCAGATTCAGAAAATACACATTAGTTTGGAGCTGATATCCAGTAAAATTTCAGTTAGTTGAAGAGTCAGAACAAGTATACAAGCATAGTACAAATATGTTAATAACTACAATGAAAAGATTACTTACATAGAACCATGGAGCAGGACTGGGGGCACATTTTCAATGGAAACCATATGCATAGGCAGTTGACATATTCCTTTTTCCATGATAGAGGTTTTGCAGACTGAAATATCACTGCAGGTAGAGCTTAATTGAAAGTTGCTTCTGATTGGCTAGTGACTTACTCACCCCATCCATCCTTCATTTGATTGGTTCAAGGTAGTGGCAATTAGGCAACCACACCATACTAAAATGTAACAAAATTAAAATCCCCCAAATTATACTAAAGCCCTCTCTCCTGAGCTAATTGTTGTAGTACCACACAGGAGTGGTTGAACTGAGGTTTATGATACTACACTGTAATAGTTATTGAATATAATTACAAATAAAAATTCCCCCAAACTATGAAAAAATGCCTTTCTTTCCAACCAAGTGTTGTAGTGTACTCTGTAGGAGACCAATGAAGTGTGGAGCAAGTTTGGTGACACTACACTGCATCATATTGAAATTATTGATTAATATTCCTAATAAAAATTGCCAGAAATTATGTAAAATGCCTTTCTTTCAAACCAAGTGCTGTAGTGTACTCTGTAGGAGACCAATGAAGTGTGGAGTGAGTTTGGTGACACTACACTGCATCATATTGAAATTATTGATTAATATTCCTAATAAAAATTGCCAGAAATTATGTAAGATGCCTTTCTTTCAAACCAAGTGTTGTAGTGTACTCTGTAGGAGACCAATGAAGTGTGGAGTGAGTTTGGTGACCCTACACTGCATCATATTGAAATTATTGATTAATATTCCTAATAAAAATTGCCAGAAATTATATAAAATACCTTTCTTTCAAACCAAGTGCTGTAGTGTACTCTGTAGGAGACCAATGAAGTGTGGAGTGAGTTTGGTGACACTACACTGCATCATATTGAAATTATTGATTAATATTCCTAAGAAAAATTGCCAGAAATTATGTAAAATGCCTTTCTTTCAAACCAAGTGCTGTAATGTACTCTGTAGGAGACCAATGAAGTGTGGAGTGAGTTTGGTGACCCTACACTGCATCATATTGAAATTATTGATTAATATTCCTAAGAAAAATTGCCAGAAATTATGTAAAATGCCTTTCTTTCAAACCAAGTGCTGTAGTGTACTCTGTAGGAGACCAATGAAGTGTGGAGTGAGTTTGGTGACACTACACTGCATCATATTGAAATTATTGATTAATATTCCTAATAAAAATTGCCAGAAATTATGTAAAATGCCTTTCTTTCAAACCAAGTGCTGTAGTGTACTCTGTAGGAGACCAATGAAGTGTGGAGTGAGTTTGGTGACACTACACTGCATCATATTGAAATTATTGATTAATATTCCTAATAAAAATTGCCAGAAATTATGTAAGATGCCTTTCTTTCAAACCAAGTGTTGTAGTGTACTCTGTAGGAGACCAATGAAGTGTGGAGTGAGTTTGGTGACACTACACTGCATCATATTGAAATTATTGATTAATATTCCTAATAAAAATTGCCAGAAATTATGTAAGATGCCTTTCTTTCAAACCAAGTGTTGTAGTGTACTCTGTAGGAGACCAATGAAGTGTGGAGTGAGTTTGGTGACCCTACACTGCATCATATTGAAATTATTGATTAATATTCCTAATAAAAATTGCCAGAAATTATGTAAGATGCCTTTCTTTCAAACCAAGTGTTGTAGTGTACTCTGTAGGAGACCAATGAAGTGTGGAGTGAGTTTGGTGACCCTACACTGCATCATATTGAAATTATTGATTAATATTCCTAATAAAAATTGCCAGAAATTATATAAAATACCTTTCTTTCAAACCAAGTGCTGTAGTGTACTCTGTAGGAGACCAATGAAGTGTGGAGTGAGTTTGGTGACACTACACTGCATCATATTGAAATTATTGATTAATATTCCTAATAAAAATTGCCAGAAATTATGTAAAATGCCTTTCTTTCAAACCAAGTGCTGTAGTGTACTCTGTAGGAGACCAATGAAGTGTGGAGTGAGTTTGGTGACCCTACACTGCATCATATTGAAATTATTGATTAATATTCCTAATAAAAATTGCCAGAAATTATATAAAATACCTTTCTTTCAAACCAAGTGTTGTAGTGTACTCTGTAGGAGACCAATGAAGTGTGGAGTGAGTTTGGTGACACTACACTGCATCATATTGAAATTATTGATTAATATTCCTAATAAAAATTGCCAGAAATTATATAAAATGCCTTTCTTTCAAACCAAGTGCTGTAGTGTACTCTGTAGGAGACCAATGAAGTGTGGAGTGAGTTTGGTGACACTACACTGCATCATATTGAAATTATTGATTAATATTCCTAAGAAAAATTGCCAGAAATTATGTAAAATGCCTTTCTTTCAAACCAAGTGCTGTAGTGTACTCTGTAGGAGACCAATGAAGTGTGGAGTGAGTTTGGTGACACTACACTGCATCATATTGAAATTATTGATTAATATTCCTAAGAAAAATTGCCAGAAATTATGTAAAATGCCTTTCTTTCAAACCAAGTGCTGTAGTGTACTCTGTAGGAGACCAATGAAGTGTGGAGTGAGTTTGGTGACACTACACTGCATCATATTGAAATTATTGATTAATATTCCTAAGAAAAATTGCCAGAAATTATGTAAAATGCCTTTCTTTCAAACCAAGTGCTGTAGTGTACTCTGTAGGAGACCAATGAAGTGTGGAGTGAGTTTGGTGACCCTACACTGCATCATATTGAAATTATTGATTAATATTCCTAAGAAAAATTGCCAGAAATTATGTAAAATGCCTTTCTTTCAAACCAAGTGCTGTAGTGTACTCTGTAGGAGACCAATGAAGTGTGGAGTGAGTTTGGTGACACTACACTGTATTATAGTGACGTTACTGAATATTTTTGTAATATCTCTTTTCGGTGTTGCACTTTGTAGACGGTCCCTGCGCGCTGTGCTCAAAGCCGGCTGCACGTAAACACCAATGTTCTTGGTGTGGCTCAGAGGACGGCTCATTTTGATGAATATTATGTTGTAGCTCGTTGTCTATCTTACTACGATTGAAAATATGTGTGTTTTGTGTTTTAACAACGTTTCACTTAAGAGTTACTGATCCCGGAAGTTCGAATCTGCCAATATCTTTCCAACTTTACCTAGCTATCCCAGTGGCAATCCCTGGTAATACCAGGGTTTGAGCTACTAACACTAAGACAGTTAAAAGTTAAAAGCAATGAAGGATTATGACCTTCTACAGTGTCTGACACCTGCATTAAAGATAACTCATAGGTTTTATCATGATCTGACAGATGCCCATTCATTTACAATCGTCACCCCCTGTTAGTCAATTGCCAGACAGTTTAGGGACATGTTTGAACAGCTTGGTTTGTGTGTCCTGAGCACCACCTTTTGGAGGTTTTCTGGGCACTTCCATCTGGTAGGAGGCCCCAGGGTAGACCCAGACCATGCTGGAGGGATTACATATCTCATCAGGCCTGAGGAATGCCTCTGCATCACAAAGGAGAAGCTGCAAAGTGTTGCTGGGGAGAGGGACGTCTGAAGAACATCAGAAAATCTGGCCATGGAGAAGCAGATGAAAATGGATACATGGATGGATGGATAAAAGTTTTGAATATCCGCCGTTATGTGGAGGAAGAGTGTCTTGGCACTCGTGTTTATTTGAGCATGGGGTGTTAATGCTGTAAGCAGGAACGTGACCATCACGGGAAGTTGCTTGCCGAAAGTGGTGAGTTGATTCCTGTCTGAAAATTAAGGTGATGCTTTCTACTGAGCAGCAGCCTTTGCAGACAGACAGATGCAGTCTCTTTCCTTTCCATAGTCACAAACCTCATGTGTCAAACAGAGAGACAAGAGTTTCCTGTGAAGTAGCCCACATCTTTGTAAAACCACAACGTTAACAGGCCCCTCATCTGTGTGGGTGTTTTAATGTTCCAGGTGGTCAAGGTTGAGCTGATTTAAACACAACAGCAATATCATTGAAACAAATGAAATAACTATGAAGCAGATTTATGTGAGATACATTAATATTTCTATTTAATCTGAATTTCTTTTGTATTATGTATTTAGTGGTGTTCTCACACTCACAGACACAAAGTGATGCTGGGCAGTTTCTCGCTTTGTCTGACAAAGCCCAGATTTTATGTTAAGTAAATATATAAATGTGCTTCTTTTGCTTTAATTAGCCCTGGTGATGACCTTTATACCTTTACATGCTTCATCATAAGGCCCCTTTCTGTGGAAGCATCAACAGGAAGTCGTCTGGCAGACACAGTCATTTTTTTCTTGCACTCATCTAGGCTACTGTAGATGTTATCATGTAAAAGATAAACATTTCTTGATTTGAATTTATGTTCGACATGCTCACGGTAGAGTTAGAAAAAAAACCCTTTTGTGTCAAACATTTTATCTGTCATTCACGTGAAAATGAAAGACAGCACTTCCGGAAATAGCGAAGTGAAATGATGGTCTTGTGGTTTTGTCCCATGATGCTCGGAGAGGTGAGCATACAGTATCACCACATTGCTGTTCACACCATACGAGATGCTGACAATGAATGCTGACTGGTGGATTTTCCCTTTCGCCTTGTGCTTTATTTGTGTGTCTTCAAATGGTAAGTCCTTTTGTGACAATATTGAAGAAGAACATTATTTATATAAAACAGTCCACGAGTACAACTTTACCTCTTTTGCTATATTATTTGTTTGGTCTGTTTGTTCATTATTCAGTCTATTTAAGTTCTCTTTAAAGTCTTGTACAGGTGAGTTTACATATCGAAATCCGCTGATAACGGCAAGATATTTTTACCATGTACACTGTACTACGATGTTTGTAATATATTTAAATGTGTTGTATATCGTATGATATATATACTGCCAGTGTCACATTCATTGCCACCATTTAAAACACTCTGTTTATTAATTAACCTAATAATATTGGGCTGATTTGTAAGAACAATTCGCAGATTAAAAGCTTTTGTTTTAAATCAGTTTCAGTGTAAGGCCATATATGTTTAATTTTTTACCTTTAATTAAGTTACCATGTTCATATTTTCTGGCATTTCTGATGAATTTGCCTTTAATTATTTTCTGGCTGCAATTAATAGATTTATTCTCAACCTGAATGGTTAATTTTTTTTTAAGATATTTTTTTCGGGCATTTTTAGCCTTTAATGGATAGGACAGGCAAGCGTGAGGGGGGGAGCGACATGCAGCAAAGGGCCACAGGCTGGAGTCGAACCCCGGCCGCTGCGGCAACAGCCTTGTACATGGGGCGCCTGCTCTACCACTAAGCCACTGACGCCCCCTGAATGGTTAATTTTAAGATATAAAAGTTTGAATATCTTCAGTAATAAGAAGGAAGATATTCTGGCACTCTATGTTGTTTAAGTGACCTACACTTGACACTTGTTCTTGTATTTCTCTTCTCATGTTAAGAAGAGCCGAACTTTGAGAACTCCTGTGTGCAGGATCCGGATGTTTGTGAGACACACACACTCAGCGTTCAGCTTGGCTCCTCTGTGTTCCTCCCATGCAACTTTTCAACACGCAGCCTCAACTGGGTGTCATGGACCCAAACTCCAGGGGTGGACCTGGTCCATCTCACATCTAAGGGTCGTATTAGGTTCCTCGACCACAGGTACGGTCGGGTGAAAGCCTTTCCAAACCAGGGCTCAGAGGGGAACTACTCCATCTGCATCGATGAGCTGGGCTCCTCTGACCTGGGGTGTTACCGCTGTGAGCAGGGACATTACTGTCATCAAGTGGTGTTGGTTGATGAAGCTGGAGGCGGTAAGATGATTTCTGTTTGGAAGTTTTAAGACAATTCTTTCTCAATGTAGAGCAGCAGCCTGTGCAGACAGACACATATCCTCTTTCTTTCTTATGGTCACAAACCTCATAGGCAAAACACGTGAGAGGACAAGCAGATAAGCTAGAGTTTCCTGTGCAATACATCTTTGTAAAACCACAACCTATTGTGCAGGTGCTCTGAGAGAAGAGATGAGGCTCCTGATTTACATCTGTGTTGCTGTGGCTGCTTTGATCCTGCTGAGCGTCGGTGGCTACTGCTGCATGAAGTGCATAAGTGAGTAGTCTGATTGCCCAGTTTGACACTCTCAGTCCACGCAGATGAGAGAAGAAAAGTTTGCAGTTTTTTTTGTTAGTTTATTTGATGGATTGTCTGGTTATTAATTTGTTTCAGTGTGCTGTAAAACGAAAACACTGGACATTACAAACAATCCTGAAGGTGCAGCTACTGAGGGTAAGCAATAATTTCACAATTTTACCATTACATTTGATCTATCTCCTCGGGCATGTTGCTTGCAACACGTTTACCTTGACATTTGAGCACAGGAATATACAGTAGACGACGGTACAGCCAGTTAAAGCTAAAATTTAAATAAAATTTGTTTTAAAAAGTTGTATCTGTGAAAAGTTCTTTAAAGAGACAGTTCATCCCAAAATCAAAAATCCATATTTTGCCAGTCACTCGAGATAATCCACAGACCTTGTTGTGAGCAGTTTCATATAGGAACTATTGTCTTTCAAACTACATCTGCAAACTGTATCACCATACAGAAGGAAGTGTGCATCTACTCATGGACGAGAGGCTTGTCTGAGTTGTGATGTTAGCTAGCTCAGCGGTGCATGAGGTAGCAGCACAGGGCCGTAAATACAGACAGTGCAGACAGTGCAGTTGCACTGGGGCCCACATAGCAGGTGTAGTTCGCTAGAAAGAAAATAGTTCCTGCTTTAAATTGCTCACTAAAATGTCTGTGGATTATCTTGAGAAACTTTTTGGTGGGTGATAAAAATTCAACCACCACTACCTCTAAAGCTTATTAAGACTAATTTACACAATCTTGTGTGTTTAATCTGTACAAAATATAAAATCTAACAAGTTAATTTGATTTTGTTAAACTTTAAACAGAGCCATTGCCCTGTTTCCAGTCTTTGTGCTAAGCTAAGCTTACCAGCTGCTAGCTGTAGCCTTATAGTTATCAGACTGATATGAGTGGTATCGATCATTTCATCTAACACTTGACAAAAAAGCAAACATGCAATCTTCCCAAAATGTCTCAATATTCCTTCAAGTTGCTTCATATAATGTCCTACTGCAGGTGCCAGTGCTCCACCAATCAGAGTGCCAGTGGATCAACTGCAGCACGGTAATTTATCTCAGTAACAACACAACAGAGTCACTTGGACACTTTATCTGATGCACCAGTTGACAAGGACAAGCGATATTTCTGTTATGTTTTCTTGACAGGTGTCACTATACACACTGTGTTTCCTTTCCCCACAGGAGCGGGCAATGATAATCTTGTTTATGGTGCGTTCACACAGCTCTCCTTTCTTTAATCCTTTCTTTCCATGTTGTCTATTGATTCCTGTGGTTAAAAGGCTAATGTCTTTGAAACTCATCTTTTTTAAATACCAGAAAATGATGACCAAGGCCCATCCAACCAGCAGAGTGACCCCAGAAATTATTGCAATCCAGTATCAGGAGTTCTGCCTGATCCCGCTCAGAGCACCAGCGGGATTTATCCAAACTTGAACCAGTTTGCGAGGACGGAAAGTCACAGAACAAAACAAGGATTTCACAGAGGTGTGTTATGTTCAGCAGAATTACTGCAGTTTGTGGTGACTTGTATCGTCTTATCATGACAAGCTGGAGTAACTCTGTGTCCTCTCACCGCTCCAGAACTCTTCAGCAGATTACGGCAAGCAAGTCTCAGTCGGCATTTTTATGGTAATATAAGCATCTTTCATTGCATCACGTAGTTTTAATACTGTCAGGAATTTCACTTATTCATTTTATTACAGTTAACCAAGGTGAAATCAACAAGCAGCAAGCCATGTCAACTCAGGCGGAGAATCAACGCAAAGGTATTTAGATTTGATTTATCTTGTCAGAATGATATATCCATATGTGAAAATAAATAACCTGATGCAAAAAAAAAAAAAATTCAATATACGCTGATGTGTTTTGCAGCCGGTTTGGGAAAGAAGAAAGCCAAAGAAAGTGAGTGCTGACTTCATCTGTGGGCATGTTCTGGATGAAATAATACTGTATGTGCACTCAACCGCTCTTCCACTTCTCCGTTGTTTCCCTGTCAGCTTGTGACTACAAAAATCCGATTTACAACAGGAGCACAGACCAGCTCAACCGCCTGTAAAGAACCAAGGAGGATTTAAACAGCTGTCGAGATCTTTCCAGTATCAATCATCCTTTCCTATGACAGTTATTGATTGCTAATTTTACATTTTAAACTTGATACATGTTTTACTGTATGTGTTTGCTGTATAATTGTTTTGTATTTTATATACATCTGTTAAACAATGAGTAATTTCTGTTTGGTAAAGTTCATTAAATAAAGATTATCACATGAAAAAAAGATCAATGTATCGTGTGTTGAATGAGACAAATCTGTGTATGCGAGATAGGAAAGTAAAACAGTACTTGTTGACCACGTAAAGTGCTTTTATGATCACAGTTTGACTTGCAGATAAAATAACGATAATGATGATTATACATTTTATTTCTTGGCACTTTTCTCACTCAAGGACACCTTACATCAGTAGTTCCCAAATAATGGGTTGCTGTCCAAAAGTGGGTTGTGGGTCGATTCTTAATGGACCACAAGTGACTCGTGAACACTTATTTTGAAGTACAGTGAATTTCAAGGGCAGAGCTTTGATTTTAAAGTTCAGTTTCCTGCTGTAGAGTGAGTGAATATCAGACAGCTACTTGACAGAGACAACAGACTAGCTTGATGACACAGCCAAACACAAGTGTGATGCTGATGTATTAAACTGTGTGGACCTTAAAGTAATGACTAAGGAGAAATCTGGACCCTGTGGGGAGACCAGTTGGGAACTACTACATGACTCAATTAAAAAAACAAGCAGCAGTGTGTCCATACATCATAAAGTCAAGCAAAGCAAAATATGCAATATTAAGTTAAAAAAAGAAAAAAAAAAATAGGTAAAAACTAGTTCAAAATCACCATTATAAAGTCATCATCACTGCAAAACTCGATGTGTGTGTCACGATTAGAGTCAAGAAGCCTTTTGTGTGACAGTTTAGCGCCTCAGGTTCATTTTTTAATTGTGGGAGAATACAGGGAGAACATACAACAGCCCCAGAAACCAGCTGATTTAAACACAGGAGACTTGTACTGTGAAGCAGCACGGTGGGTGTTTGAGTTGCCTTTCCTCTCAAGAGAGTCCTGACAATTAGGCCAAATGAGAGGCAGCTGCTCCACCTGTCTGAAGATGAAGGCCCACAGCACGGACTCCATTTTGGTGACATTCGTTTCATTATCAGTGCTTCTGTTGAAACATGAAGCGCATGCTGCTTTAAAACAATTCCAAGCAACACTTTATAACACCATGAAAAATGACACATCAATTTGCCATGATGGCTTCATGTCTGTTTACATATCAAAGGTGCACTTTGCTGGTCTTCCTTTCACCATCTATGTTCAAGGTAAGTCAGACACTACAAATATATCTAATCGATGATGACACAGCTTTGAGGTGTCTGCTGTGCTCTTGTTTGTGTCCAATTTACACACAGATGAACACAGCAGATATTACCAAGCCATCACTATAGCAAAACAGTGCCACTACTTCCTTGGAGAAACAGACAGCTTTATGGTCTTAACAGTTGCTTTCCATGGATGTTTTGTGAAAAGACAAGTAAGCTGAAAAGTGTCTGTTCATTTTAATGCAGACATATACTTTTTTTTTATATCCTCTAATCTTTCTTTGCTGTTTTGTGCAATAGAAATCGATGACAAAGCTGAATGTCGTCATCATGGCGCTTGCAGACAGTGGCAGAGTCGAAATTGTCAAGTCGATACCTCTGATCTGTGAAAGGAAAATTAAAGGTATAATTCTATGTGTACAGATAATATCATGACAGTTTTAGAATAGGGGTTATTATTAATTCTCAGTGTGTTTCCCACAGAGGTGATCAAACATGAAAATCCACTGGTATCAAGAGATGTTTTCTGCAACAAGGATGGGTTCAACATCACCATCGCTCAGAATGCCACAGTCCCACCTCTGAACCTGGATGCAGTCTGGATCCCTTCCAGCCAAAGCCACACTTGTAAACCCCAAAAAAGATCAAAGGATGCTGTCACTTTCAGCTTTCCTTTCACTGACTGCGGCACCCAATCTGTGGTAAGTGTAAATAAATTACCTCCTGTGCAGCCTTTAGACAGGTAAGGTGGTATCTTTACTATAACAGGCTTGGTTGTGTCTTGCAGATTGCAGATGGGGTTATAACCTACTGGGTCAATATTGAAGTGAAACAACATGCACAGAAAGGCTCTATATTTCGAGAAGCTCCTTTCCAGTAAGAAATTAAAATGTTTCATTTCTGCTTTGTGAAGATAACGGACACTCATTTAAATGATCTCTCTTTTTTTAGTCGTACTGTGCATTGTAGCTTTGCACTGGCCCAAGCGACTCAGCTGGGCGTCAAGGTTCAGGGAGAAAAACCTGAGTATGTGTCAACACTGAAGAGTGAGGGAATACTGAGGACTGAAATGAGGTTTGCTAAAGGTATTGGTTTTTGACACTTATTCTCGCAATAATGAGTGTGTGTTTTTATGCAACAAATGTTTAGAAACCAAGTGTAAAAGGGCCCTCACCTGCAAAATATCAGACACAAAAAGTACAACACAAAAAGATGCTAAACAACTATAAAGTGTGTGTATCTTGCTTTATGTTGGTGAGATGGGGGAGCCTTTTGCATATCTGTGTCCAGAAGCCCACTTTCCAATAATCCACCCCTGAACACATGACATGAAATTAATGAATCACTCTGACTTTGAAGGACTAGGTTGGAGCATAGCAATGCCCTGCTAGGCTATATGATTTATGTTTTTACTACTTATTTTTCATCATTTATTCACAGATTCCAGTTACAAGTCTTTCTATTCCTCTCGAGACCCTCCAACAGTAACCGAGCTTGGCCAGCCCGTGTATGTGGAGGTCTTTGTCCTCAAACATGAGGACAAGGATTTAGTGCTGCTGCTAGAGGACTGCTGGGCGACGCCAACTAAAAACCCACATGACCCACAGAGATGGAACCTGCTTGTTAAAGGGTGAGTTCACAAGAAATTAACAGACAATATTTCAGCATTGTTTTGTATTGAAAAGGCCATTTGCCTGTACTTTGATCAACCAAAGCTCATCTTATATCCAATCCAGATGTCCTTTCAGTGGTGATAGCCACAGAACTGTTGTGTTGCCAGTTGTTTACAGTAAGGAGCTGAAAAATCCCTCTCTTCATAAATGGTTTGTGGTTAAGCTGTTCTCATTTGTGAAGCCCCCGACATTTGAAAGCCTGGTATGTAATACAATTTACACTCACATAAATAGATGTTATGAATCCTGCTGCTATTTGTTGGCCTTGGTGTTTTGTTTAAAACAGGATGTCCTCCTACAGGTATATTTCCACTGTGATATAGAGATCTGTAAAGGACAACATTGCTTACAGACCTGCAGCAGTGGTAAGTGGAGCTAAAGCCTATTGATTCTTATAGAAGTCTAATGAATCTATCTTGTGTTATTGATTTTTGCACTTGCTGTGTAACACTGTGAACGATTGTCTGTGTTTTCCATTGTCTTTCAGGAAAGCGTAAATTAAGAAGAATCACACCAGGGCCAAGACAGAGGATTCTTCATAGTGTTGTCTCAGGTGGACCTCTTCTTTATCTGCTGTAGCCAAATAACCAGAGGAGGGATGCCATTTCAAGTCATATTTGGAAGCACAAATCAGTCAAGAACTGTGTGTGATTTTTACTGAAAATAAACACATAATATACTATAATGGCCTTAAGTAGGCAGATGTCTTTTGGTAGCGGGGAAGGCTTTTATTATATAACATAAATGTTGTTGTAGTAGTGGTAATAAATATCCTTCCTTTTTTCATCGCTGTAATGGCTCTTGTTTATTGTGGGTGGTTGTGAAAAATTGTGTGTACTTACGTTGGTGGGCTCGAAGTGAAGACCTCAGAGGACACAGGCTGTAATCAATTTGCTGCACTTTGGGAAAATTGCACATCCACAAATATTAAATGCATAAATAATAATAAAATAATTAAATTACTTGTTCTGGGCATATGAACAGTTTCACTTAAGTGCTTTTTGTGTGGTTATTTGATGTTGGCATAAATCTGTGTAAATAAATCTTAATTAAAAATAACATTTTAAAAAAACAGTCCAGCCAGACTTTATTGTGGTGGGGGAGCTTGGGTCACGTGACCGCAAGTCGACCAATAGAAACGCAGAATGGGTTCGTTTGCGGAAGTTACCGAGCGAGCGTGTTGCCTTTGAAACGACAGAGAGAAATATGAAGAAAATTGCTATTTTATAAAGTTAAATGCCGTCGGTGGGCACAAACAACAACTTAACCGTGTACTGCGAGATTAACACCAGTGTTTATTTCGTCTGAAAGCGACTCAAGACCTGTAGTCATGTCAAAATCAACGAGATGGGACTCAAAAGATGAGTCAAAACATCTACCCATCTATAAGCACAAAGCTAAACTCGTTCAGGCTGTCAAAGACAGCACTTTTTTGGTTGTCACCGGAGAGACAGGCAGCGGGAAAACCACACAGCTTCCCAAGTACCTGCATCAAGCAGGTAAGCTGTCATGTTGTTGTCCTGTCCTTGGTCATATGAAGTTAATGCACATACTGCAAGCTTTAACGGTAAAAGACAACATGTGGACACAATGTGATGTGTGTTTCCGCTTCTTTGTCTCCAGGTTTTTGTAAAGATGGCAAAATTGGCATCACCCAGCCCCGCCGGGTGGCTGCCATCACAGTGGCTCAGAGGGTAGCTCAGGAGATGCAGTGCACTCTGGGTAGAGAGGTTGGCTACCAAGTACGCTTTGATGACTGCACATCAGAGGTGGGAGTCAAAGACAACTCATCCCTGATTAAAAAAGTACGATGTATTTGTTGTATATGTGTGTTAACATGAAGATGTGTCTGTGTTTGAGCCAGAGCACGGTGGTGAAGTACATGACAGACGGCTGTTTGCTCAGAGAGATCCTGGCAGATCCTGTACTTACTCAGTACAGTGTTGTAATCTTGGATGAAGTCCACGAACGCAGCCTCAACACAGTGAGTCAATATATGACACTGACAGGATATACTCTCTGTACTGTATTGTTAGATGCATACAGCTGTTCCGCATATAGAATGTCCTTCTGTCTGTTTGTCTGTCTTTGAAACTTTGAGTAAGTGTTTGTATTCGCTGCAGGACATTCTTCTGGGTTTGTTGAAGAAAATGTTCTCCAACCCCGCTAAGGCCACCAAGGGCCAATATGTCCCTCTGAAGGTGGTGGTGATGTCCGCCACCTTGGAAACTGACAAACTTTCAGCCTTTCTCAGCGACTGTCCAGTCTTTGCTATTCCTGGGAGGACTTTTCCTGTCACCTGCACATTTGGTTTTGCTGTAGGACCTAAAGACATAGAGAGCGCCGGTTATGTAAAAGAGGTAAAACTTTTAGCTTTGAGTCCAGAAAAAAAATAAATAAATAAATTTGGTTTTACAACTTTACAATTATTACTTATTAACTGATTAATTTGTTGGTGTTCCTTTAATTTTACATCTGTTACTTGTCAGGTCGTCAAAGTGGCCCTTGATGTGCACACCAGTGAAATGGCAGGGGATATTCTTGTGTTTTTGACAGGTAAGTCATTAACAACCTCACAGTAAATCCTAACCCTGACAAAATCTGTCACAATAATCCTCCATGTTCGACAGGTCAGTCAGAGATTGAGCGAGCCTGTGACATGCTGTATGAAAAAGCTGAGTCTATAGACTACCGCTATGATGTGGAGGACCAAACAGTGGAGGGCCTTCTTATTTTGCCCCTTTATGGATCCATGCCCACTGGTAAACACACACAGCAGTTATCACATTTTGTGCTAAGCAGATTAATATTGTAGCTTTTTCTAGGTCAAGTCAGTATCTTTCTTTGTGATGCCACTGTAATACTGAAAAAGAAAATATTTATCATTTCTGTTGTCGTCACAGATCAACAGAGGCAGATCTTTCAGCCTCCACCTCCAGGGATAAGGAAGTGTGTAGTGGCCACAAACATCGCAGCAACATCTCTCACCATCAACGGCATAAAGTGAGTGAGGCCTGTGGTCACTGGCTAACCACGAGACTCCATCAGATATACAACAATGACTTGTATGTTAAATCAACATCATTCAGATATTTCATGCAAATCATACCTATCATCCAATGCTTTGCCAATAAAGGTACATCGTGGACAGCGGGTTTGTGAAGCAGCTCAACCACAACTCACGGGTGGGCATGGACATCTTGGAGGTGGTGCCTATTTCAAAGTGAGTTTTTGAAAAATTAACATGCCATTTCAAAATCCATGCCACTGCACCAAAAATCCGCCGCCTTTTATGTGGATGTCCAATCGGTGTTGTTGTTCAGTTAAAGCAATAAATCCTCAGTGTGTGCTGTGTTGACTGAGAGGCTGAGTCCTCCTGCTCACAGAGCCATGCCGGCAGTGCCTACATTTACCAGGATGTGTTGCACACAAGCTTCTGGTGCCCATAAGTATTAGCCAACTAGGCTATAGCTGTAACTTTGTTGGCCAAAACATAGTGTAGCCGAGGTTTATATGTTGTTAACTTGTGTAGGCAACAAAATAAAAAGCTGCTCTCTGCTGCATTTCTTCATCCATGAACGCGCTTGAATAAATGCAACTGAATATCAGAGCTAGCCAAAACACTGTAAAATGTATCCTTGTCCAAAAGATCATCTGCACTCATATTTTGGGATGCCGTTTTCGCTGTTAGAAACGTAGCTAGTTTGCAATACAACCAAAAAGAACAAGGAAGTTTTATTTTTGAGTGGCACCTAGAGCACGCCCCCTAGCTAAAAGAGGTGAAATGCAACCTGTGGTTCTACTGCAACTTCCGTCCTCCAACTACATCACTGTCACGTCAAATGATGCTGCTGGATGCAGGAGGAACAATAGGTTTTGCAGCTGCAAACTCAGCTTTCTTGCTCCATGTAGCACGCACTGAGGATTTAAATACTTCAACAGACTCCATTTACCATCAGCACTGATTGGACAGCTGTATAAAAGGTGGCAAAATTTCCCTCTAAGAAAGCTTGCCAACAGATTTAGATTGGATTTTTGGGGGGGGGGGGATTTTGTGTGATTAGGAGCGAGGCTCAGCAGAGAGCGGGTCGAGCTGGAAGAACCTCAGCCGGGAAATGCTTTCGAATCTACACCAAGGAATTCTGGGAGAAGAGCATGCCTGAATACACAATTCCAGAAATCCAGAGGACAAGTTTGACTGCAGTGATACTTACACTCAAGTGTCTGGGCGTTCATGATGTCATTAGGTACACTGATGCCCATTCTTATCATGCTTATCTTTTTTTCTCCCTTTATCTTCTTTAATAATGACTTGATTTCTTTTTAGATTTCCTTATCTGGACTGTCCAGAGGAAAGGTTTATTCTGGAGGCATTAAAACAGCTTTACCAATTTGATGCCATCGACAGGTGAGTGCTTATACCTGTGCACTTGACAGCAGTTGTGGGTTTAAGTATTTCTCTGAAACTTAATGAACTCCTATGTGTCTGGTGTGTTGGCTGTAGGAGAGGTAGAGTGACCCAGCTGGGGGAGCTGATGGTGGAGTTCCCCCTGCACCCAGGCCTTACCAGGGCCCTGCTTAAAGCTGCCTCGCTTGGCTGTCAGGACTTGCTGCTCCCTGTGGCCGCCATGTTGTCTGTGGAGAACATTTTCATCAGACCAGGTCTGCAATTTAGCTTTAAAGCAAAACAAAACACATACGTTCAATTAAAAGTGTGAGGGAGAAAAAAACATAAAAGCTTACAAAGAAATTTAAAAATACTTTGTTATCCATGATATTACATTATATTATATGAATTGTCTATTAGAAGATACGCTAAACATGTCAGTTAAATATAGAGTGCCAAGGAAGTTCTGTACTGTTTACTGGCATGTTGGTTTAATTTATTTAATGTGTCAGGAAATGACACATACAGAGAAGTGTAGTGTGAAGACTGATCTCTTCCTGCCTGCAGGCCACCCTGAGAAACAGAAAGAGGCTGATAAACAGCACAGAGAGCTGGCTGCCAAGAGCGGCAGCATGAACGACTTTGCCACTCTCCTCAGCGTGTTCCAGTCCTGCAAATCCAGGCAAGATGCATGCATATTTCTATTCGTGTGTACAAATAAATGTCAGTGTCAGTCTATAACTAACCATGTATTCAAGACATTAAACTGCATGATATAACAGCTATCATAAGTGTGAGCCTTTCTCCTGCATCCTGCAGTGACAGACCCTCAGCGTGGTGTAAAGATAATTGGATCCACTGGAGGGCGCTGAAGTCAGCCTTTAGTGTGGAGACTCAGCTGCGAGAGATCCTCCTCCGCCTACAACAGGTACAGCAGTTTACAGAACTCATTTTCACATCACTGACTGAATGGACTCAGTTGTGTGTCTATGCTCTGTTAAATGCTTCATATTGCTGTTGACAAAAAATGGACAGGTCTGCCTATTTATTATCAGCTTGTACAGATGCTGCTTGCTCCTCACATCAGAGTTGTGCTTGGATAATTGTAAAGGACCTCTTTGCAGATTACTGTAGTCAGATGTTCAACACTGTCATTTATTATTTAATTATTTTAATTGCCAACATAATGCTGTGATCGTTAAATTGAGTGTGACCCTCTTTCCTCTTAGAAGAGAGATTTCCCCGTGGAAACATTTGACGGCAATAAAAGTGAGGTCTTCAGACGATGCCTGTGCACGGGATACTTCACCAACGTTGCCAGAAGGTACCACCATTATTTACAATGATCCATATTTAATTCTCCTTTGGGATATCTTTATGATCTCTTAGTCATGTGAACTTTTACTGGTTGGGAATAATTGTTTCCGCCCCACATAGGTCTGTTGGAAAGGTGTTTTGCACAATGGATGGCCACGGATCCATGGTTCACATTCATCCATCCTCATCGGTAAATGCATTTAAAAAAAAAAGATCTTGATTAACTAACTGTCTTCATAGAGGACAAAAGTTTAATGCTTCTTCTCTGATTTCCCCTTTCGTCATGATCGCTTGTTGCTCCAAGCTGTTTGACCAGGAAGCTGAGCTGAACTGGATCATCTTCCACGATGTGCTGGTGACCTCACGGGTGTATATCAGGACTGTATGTCCCATCCGATACGACTGGGTGAAGGACTTACTGCCTAAACTCCATGAGGTGGACGTCTATGAGCTTAGCAGTGTGGCGCGAGAAGAAGTGACCGATGAGGAGATGATAAAATGGGAGACAAAGGAAGCGGCCAAAAGACAACCAGGTTCTCAGAATTCATTAGAAACCATGATGTTGTACAGCTTAATGTATGACGTAGGTGGATTTTTTAATTTTTGATCATTTCATACTGGCTCATAGCAGGGGCCATGGACCTTAAACATTAATAATACAAATAAATGTATTAGTAATGTTTAAGGTTCATGGCCCCTGCTATGAGCCAGTATGAAATCATCAAAAATAAAAATCCACCTATGTCACAGGGTGAATTAAAAGGCTACTAATAGAGGCAACTAATAGATTACTTGGGTCTTTTCCAGAGGTTTCTACTGTGGATGCCATGAAGAAGCTGGAGAAGCGAAATGACGAAACCTCCGTCAGCGATGCTCGTGCACGCTACCTGCAACGGAAGCAGCAAAGACAACAAAATAAAGCCCTTTGACAGAGGGGGCTTGCTTTTGAAGACATGATTCATATGATGTATCACAAAGGGGCATTTTTGTAAATGATATGTGAATAAATATTTGTTACATTTCTAACATTGCCTCTCTTCCTTGATTGCCTCACTTTACACACAATGCTGTAGCAGTAGTTGGTTCATAGGTCTTTTGAAAAGGCTCACATCTAAAGAAAACTAGTGCTTTGTACTTGAAAAGTGAGTAGATTATAGTAAAGGTGGTGGTGTAAAGAGGAGGTGCGAACATTGGGTCAAAAAAGGCACATTTTGGGACATTTTACTTAACTTTTTTTTTAATGCACTGCCTGTGTCTGAGACTATCTGTGCACCAGCTCTGTGCAGTTGGGGTGAGGTTAAGGTTACTATATGGTACTTGATGTACTTTCACACCGACTGTTCAGGTGCAGTGGACCCTCTCTGGCCTCGTACGTCACTTCCTTTTGTGTGAGTCTGCGGGGCTGCTGTACTGTCTGGCTGGGACGGAGGGCTTCCACGCTAAGCAGGAGACTAACCACATTAAACCTAACACAGAGGCGTTTATATCTGTCCAGGATTTGGAAATTACCTGTTCTCGACACAACTATCCATCAAGCGGGAGCTCAGTGGACTTTATTCTCTCGCTGGCTCGCTCGCATACGCTTCAGTGAACCACTGCAGCAGCAACACACCAAGCACGCCGCCGCCGCCGCTGCTGTTGTTGTGAGAAGAAAACAAGCTCGGCGAGCAGTCCGCTAAGCTGTGTGATCATTGACAGAGTTCAGTACACACACGCTTCAAGTGATAACTGGTGGGAGCTTTGTGCAGCGTACCTCCGAGCCTCGTCAAGAACCGATTAGCTGGGGATATTTTCGTCACTGAAGCCGAGGTAAGAAAAGCCGGGGTAATGAGGAGAACTAGTGGCTAGCTGACATGCTAACTAGCTGCTAGCTTGGGAGCTATCTTGGCTAGCTGCCTTGTTTGGTCGTAATGCGGTCATGGTCAGTGTCCTCACTGCTGTCTGTCGCACCACTTGGCCAAACTGCCCATCAGCTTTAACTGAAGTGTCGTGGCAACTTGTTTATTGTTAAACTACTGTGGAAAAGTTAACGACCTGTCCTGGACTCGGAAGGTAACGTTTGTTGAATTTGCCTCAGTTAGCTAGGCAGTAACGTTACACTGAAAGGATGAGGATGTGTTAACGTCACGTTAATGTTTACGCTAACGTTAGGCAGCTTGTGTTTGTGCTGGGTACACTTTGTAATGTCTCAGACATTGATTAACGTTCACTGCAGTTATCTAACAGGGTAGCTATGTGAGGTGTTGCTATCAATGCGCTCTTATTGTTTCCTCGAGCAGTGCTACATGTAAACTTAACGCGTGACTGGGTACATTTCTACATGTCCTGTTTGTGCGAGCATTGAACCTGTAATTGCACAACCTGCACAAAGTTATTGTGCTTCATATTTATTATCTCAAAGAGCAGCCGCTTGCACTTTAGCTATTCAAATGAGTAGATATGAACAGCCGTGGATGCACCTCTGATGGCCATAACAGAGTCTGAAGTCGTGGGAAGCCTTATCTGTTTTTATCTTTGTAAACAAAGCAGTTCAAACAGTCTTTGTGTTCTGGTGACTATATGCACTGTAATATTCAACCCCATCACTTTCACTGAAACACTGTGAAATTCTGCTAAACCTATTATCTAACATAAGCTGTCGATTCAGAGCTGACCCTGGATCACCAAGGCCTCGCCACAAAAACATTAAGCAAGAGCTGTGGGAGGCTTTTACATTTAACAAACGCACAGCTTTCCATTTTGCTAATTGTTAGATCAGTATCACATTGAATGTGTGGTTTCTACATGGTATCACCGGAGCAAAAACATCTACCATGTTTAAATGTGTTGTGACACTGAAACACTGGTGTATGTTGCACAGGATGATGGAGATGCCTGGCATCTTAATATCTTGCCTGTGGTCATGATAGTCATTGTGCTAGTCCTGTTTTGATGTCACCGTCACAAGTGTCAAGATGTTCAGATATGGGGTGGTGAGCAGACGTGCAGATTTCAGCAGTTTTTCTTTGTTGCGGAGTTGTGTTTCAAGGCAACAGTGTGTCTCCGAAGGTGAAGAATTTATTCAAGCGCAGTGCTGTGGTGACAACATTCAGATAGGCATCAAGAGCGATACACAAAAAGTTTCCTTTGTTTTCAGAAGTCAGTTTCGCTTTATGTCTTCACTTTGTGTCCTGACTGTAAACGACTGTAGTTTTACTTTCTTTAGGCCTGATTTCACATATAGTTTATATGTTAAAAAAAACATTACCCCTTTTATTTAAAGTGAGGAAGTGAATTGTAAGTAGTACAAAGTCACAAAGCTGTTTTGCTCACACCTTTACAAGTCAGCAGAGGTATTACATTTTTAGCCAAGAGCAGCATTGCACACAAATTAAGTATCCACCTGAAATTTTGTTGTTTTTATTGTGTTTTTTCTCCAGTATGGGTGGTTTAAAGCCCTTCTCTATGCATGGACATTGATGGTCTTTGTAAGTTGTAATTAGCATTGTGATTAGCATTGTCTTTCTATTTCATGTACAGTTTGACACTCATTTTGTATTCTGCACTAACAGTATTTCTCTCTGTTCTCTTCCCTCAGGTATTACATGATATATATTATTTTTTATCTGAGCCACTGTCAGGCACTTGACCAATAGGAACAGTTTGCACAATTTCCACCAGCTTGCTGCAGCCCCCTCCCAACCCAGACAGTCTTCTGCCCCAGCATGAATGAAGTCAGTGTTGTGAGAGAGGGATGGCTCCACAAGAGAGGTAAGGGGGCCTCCAAAATCTGAGTCTACATTTAAGTCATATAGTCCACGTTAAATCTATATTTTGAGGATTAAATATTGCCTCTGTAGGCTTTTAATGTATATGTCAAGTGTATAGGTCACTTACACTGGATTTCCATTGTAATAATAACAGGACATGGAGTAGCCATATTAACCCGAAACACACAAGCAAGTAGTCAGACATTTAAACAGCATTGGATCTAAAAATTCAACCTGTCTGTTTTCCAGGTGAATACATTAAAACATGGCGGCCTCGTTACTTCATCTTAAAGAGTGATGGCTCCTTCATCGGCTACAAAGAGAAGCCTGAGGTGTCCAGCGATCACAGCCTCCCACCGCTCAACAACTTCTCTGTCGCAGGTCAGTTCTATCTGCATGTGCTAGATTAAATTTTGAGAAGTGTTTTTTAAGTTTTATTGTCAGTGCCTTCAGTTCTTCAGTGGTAGCTGATGTGTCTCTGCCTTTCAGAATGCCAGCTGATGAAGACAGAGCGCCCAAGGCCCAACACGTTTGTCATTCGTTGCCTGCAATGGACCTCAGTTATCGAGCGCACCTTCCATGTAGACAGCAACGATGAGAGGTAAAACACCGCCATCCCAATGGTTTTATTTTAAGTCGCATTTTTGGTCTCTTTGGTAGAAAAAAAGCCCAAGTGAAAATGTGAGAGTGCTGCCTGTAGCAGGCTTAGGCTGGTACATCTGAAAATTAAATTTACATGTGAAACACACTGGTTACTTTGCTGAGTCGCGGCCTAGTAGAGCTCTTTTCTGTTGCTGTCTGCTCCCCATTATCAAGTACAGTGTTTCAGAAGAGCCAAACTGCCTTTTTAGTTGTTCTCACTGATATATTTTTCTTTTGTCAGATATCTGAATTAGGTTAAAGTAGTAGTTATGAAAGTTACATGGTTACCAAGGTGATCAGGGGTTTTTTTTTGCGCTACTCTTTTGCACTGAAACATCAAATCATGGCCAAGGTGATTCATGCTTGATTACAGCATAAACATAAATACATGTTTAAAGAAAAGGTTGAAGTGTTTATTTCGATGTATCAGTTTTGGAAAAGATTTGTGGACATGTAAAACACTGGCTTATTGTGAATTGAAGGCCAACGTAAATGAAAAGGAAAGAAATGTTTTTGGATTTAGAGACTTTAGTATGGACACAGTCACAGAGTCCAAGTCCTTGCTCTGTTGTACATTTGAATGGATATGACAGAAGTATTGACATGAGATAAACTCGACATATATAACAAGGACAGAATGAACAAGGTGCAGAATTTAGTAGGAAAAAAGGAAAGACCATCATGCTTGAATTTCACTGCCAGATTAGACCTGATTATTCACCCCTAACCCAAGCAGTTGTCATTGAGTTTTGTTTACATCGGCTCTGCCAAGTACCAAATCCCAGCGGCCCCCCAGATTATCCTCTACCTTCTAAATTTATCTTGCTAGACTACCGTTTTCCTTTAAGATATATTTCTGGCACAACATCTAAACCATCTGTCCGAATACAAAGCGTTGACAAAATATGTTACTGCTAACAGCAATTTGTACCTCAAGGCAAAACTGTCACCAATTCAGATGTTGATAGAACAGATTAAGAGTAATGTAGACATGGCTTTGGCGAGATTTGATAAAAGCAATGTGTGTTTTTTGTTCTGGGTCAGGGAGGAATGGATGCGATCGATCCAGGCAGTGGCAAATAGCCTGAAGAGTCAGCAGCAGGATGAGGAGCCCATGGAGATTAAATTTGGCTCACCAAGTGACAGCAGTGGCAC